>NW_023270839.1:23645558-23929820 GCF_011800145.1 Mirounga leonina | reverse complement strand
AAGGAAGGAAGGAAGGAAGGAAGGAAGGAAGGAAGGAAGGAAGGAAGAAGAAAAAGAAAGAAAGAAAGAAAGGAAAAGAAAGAAAGAAAGAAAGAAAGAAAGAAAGAAAGAAAGAAAGAAAGAAAAAGAAAGAAGGAAAGAAGGAAAGAAAGAAAAGGGCAGAATGCCCACAAATCTAAATCAAACTCGAGTTAATCAGCTGTTTGGTGACACTGTCCTGCATCACAGAAATGTTCCTCAAAAAAGGTCATCTATGTAGCATCTCTAGTAGAAGCGAAGATAGGTAGCAATATTCTGTAGGATCCAATAAGACATAGTAACTGTTTGTTAATCTAACTAAATGTGCCAGTGGAAGAAAATGGTTTGCTAAACAACACATTTTGGAAATCTTAGGGTTATTTATTTAACTGTCTTTCTGAGAGCACATTCTAGGGACCTAAATCAGAGCATAGACAGTAACTATAAAAAACACAACCCAGCTATGGCTGGGCTATAGTTTATTTACCTTAAGATGTTTTAAGTTCATGATAATATAGGCCCAAATCTCAGGGCTTACTTGACAATTTCTATTTATCTAAGCCGGGTAAATGTTTGTGTAATATTTGCCAGCCTGACAGAATATGCCCGCCACCCACTACATTAAACAGGACTACACACAACTTAATCTCCTGAGTTAGATAGCTAAGAGAGCACTAGGATTTTTTAACAACTTGAATAAACCAGCATCAAAACCTATTGTTTATTAAACCAAAAGGATAGTAAACTCCTCATCTTGAGCTGTCGGGGATTTTTCTCAATTCTACAAGGACGAAACCTGGAAAAATTTCTCCAAACAAGAATTCTTCCTATGCTGAGGGACAGAGACCAAACCAGTTTAGAAAAATGTTAAACCTTTCCCTAGGACTTTAGCCTTGAAATAAACAAAAGAATCCACTTTATTGCTCCAAACATCAAGCAGAGGAAAGGACAATCCTGAAAAAGCAACTAGACTTTTTACTGCAGACTTAAAATTCTCAGTAGCCAGAAGTTCTTGGGAAAATGACCCTAGACATTTCTTTTCCCAATGTCACTGGAAACACCACCGTTATTTTTGAGAGAAAGCAGCCTCCCACAGTGGTGGACACAAGGTCCAATTACTGTTTACAAAGTCTATATATCTATAAAAACGATCTACTGTCCCTTCTGTGTCAAAGTCACCCAGCTGAGACTGGCGAGGGATTGGGCTGCTGGAACGTGGGCTGCTGACTGGTCACCTCCGAACACGGAGTACTACCCTGAGTTCTTCTAATGCTGTAATTAATACTGCTACTTCATTCCCCTCTAGCTTCCACGACATTTAGCTCTTTATAAGTTCAGGATTTAAACACTCTCCCGACAGCGGTGGTCCCGAGAGTCGATTTAGCAGAAATTTTTAAAACCCAGTTCTCATCCACACCAAGTCTTTTATAACCTTTTATTTCACTCCAAGACTTATGCAAGATAGAGGAAGCTTTAAGCCCTTCCAAGTTACCCAAGGCGGCTGCTCTATCAGTTTCTGCAGACCAGGCACAAACATCATCGCTGTCAAGACGGGAAATAAAAGTTTCCCTACCTTCCTCCTCACCATCCCCCAGCCAGCGGCTGCCGGCGCGAGCGGCGGCTCCCTCCCGGCTGCAGGACGCCTCTCGCCGCCGGAGAAGGGGCTCATGCAAAATTGACTCTTCCTTATTTGTTTCCATCCATAATTGATGGGTAGATGAGAACGTAACACATCTCAGCGCTGGGCTCTCGCCTCCTGGCGGAGACCCTGTCCAAAACGCTTCCGTAAATCATTTCCAGCCGTAGAACAAAGCACGGAAAGTTGCGGGGGAGAGTGGCCAGCGGGAGAAACCGGGGCGCCGGGTGGGCGGTGGGGGTGGGCGGCGCGCAGCTCCGGGCCGCAGAGCCCGCCCGGGCGCGCTCGGCCAGCAGGGGGAGAAGGAGGGTGGGAAGCGGCTGCCCTCCGGGCTGCAGCCGGGGCGGGAGGTGGAGGTAGCGAGTACCCTGAGCCCCCGACCCCAGGCGCTGCCGGGGGCTGTCCGAGCCAGGGGCGCACTGACAGGTAGCGGGCGTCCGCGGTGAGCTGCTGGGGTCTCGGCGGCGGCTCTGCGCCCCTTCCTCGAGCGCGGGCGAATGCCCGCTGGTCCGCTCCTCGCCTTGCCGGCGCCGCGCGACCCCGACGGTCCCAGCGTCGGCTCCGGGGCGGGCGGGCGGAAGGGGGCGGCCGAGCCCGCGGCCGGTTCTTTCGGCCTCGGCTCGGCTTTCGCGCTGGCTGGAGACGCCGTGCCCGAGCAGCCAGCAGCCCGCGTTCCCTCTGAGAATGTGCGGGGAGAGCGCGGAGCCGGCTCTGCCTGGCAAGAAACTTTTACTTGCCCCCTCCTTTCGCTTTTTTTTTTTCGGGGGGGGGGGTGTGCACAGCGGAGGGGGCCTCCAAGTCCTCGTGCCCCTCCCCCTAAGCCTCCAGCAATGCCAGTTTGGACCAGTCCGACAAACCTCTCCGGCCCGCTGCGCGTCCCTTGCACGGCAGGCGGACGGGGCTGCTTGGAAGAGAAATCAACTCTCCAGTGACAACACACACGCACGCACATACACACACACACACACACGCACGCACGCACACAGGCACACGCACATACACGGGCTGCGATTCAGGCTCTGAGGATCTGGGTCCGATCCCCACCAGGCGCCCAGAGCATTAGCAGATTATAAGACAGTCTTACCTCATGGGGCGGGGGGAGGGGGGGTCGGCTAGTAAAAAAAAAAAAGAAAGAAAAAGAAAAGCAGCTCGTCACGCGCAGGGAAAAAAAGAAAATAAAGAAAAAAAATCCGTCTTTCTCTTTAGGTCTTGGCTTGCTCGATATAATCCTGAAACTCGCCACCACCAGCCTTGCAGCAGGGACGGCAGCAGCAGCGGGACGGAGCGGGAGCAAAACAAATCGAGGCAAGGCAAATGGTGTAATTCGATCCATCTCCAAGTCAATCCATCAGGCGAGCCGGAGCTGGTTCCCTCCCCGCACCAGGCAGCTCGCGACGCGGGGCCCACCCCCGGGCGCGGACGGCAGGAGGCGCGGGCGGCCCGGCGCGCTCACCCTCGGCCGAGCGCCGCCTGGAGGCCCCCGGCCCGGCGCCGCGGCCCCGCTGACCCCTGGGTGGCCCCCGCGTCCCTCCTCCCCGGCGCACCCTCCCTCTCCCACCTCTGAAGGGCTGCTCCTTCCAGCAACTCCCAGAGCCTCAGTCATCCGGCTCGCGGTGGCCGCTGCAGCCTGCGAAGCCGCCTTCTCGCTTTCCTCCCTCTTTCCCTCTTTTTCTCCTTCCCTCACTTTTTTTTCACAGCTTTCCTCCAGACATCCAGAGGACAAATCATTGCAGCCCAGAGGAGCTGCAGACGCAGTTGCCCTGTAAAGTTCGGCCTTGGTTTCCTAATCTAAGATTTATTTTTTAAGCACATCCTTACAAAACCGCTCCCATATTACCTTTCTCGTCCCCCACCCCCCTCCAATTTCTCTTTATAACCACTAAGCAAAACAGCTGGGAAGAAGCAATCAAACATGGCTTTATCTTTACAAAATACAGAAATTGCCTACTAAAAATCCCATTTCTACTTTGAATGAAAGCCATTCAGTACAGTATAATTTTGCAGGCTAATGAGCCGGTTTTACAGGCAAGTGTTTCGTGTAATATGTTGTGGGAGAAATGAAAATGTCCTTGAAGTGACATCATTTAAAATTGACTGGCACAAATGAAAGGGAAAAAAAGGCCATATATTCCAAAACAAGAGGATTTTAATCCAAACTTCATTTCCAAGAACAGGGGATGTGTTTTATTAATTTCCAGTTGAATTATGAATCACGGAAGGCTCTAAATGGCTGGAATGAACCATGATATCTCTATTTAAAAAAAAAAAAAAGAGGTTTTTCGCCAAACTTTTAATTTTCATTTGAGTATGGTTAATTACCAGGCAAGAGAGAAGAAGGGACTTGAGAAAGGATTTTCCTTTCCTCAATGGTCCCTGCTTTCTCCCCTGCACAAAGTTACATGTTTACATTTAGGAAAAATACCCTGTTCTGAGTTGTTTCTGAAACTTCCACTGACAGCCTTGAAAACGAACTCAAAAAAGACACCCCAAGGAACTGCATTGGGACTCATCCGGAGAACTGTTTCCTCACTAGGTAACACTTTGTTACCAAAAGGAAGAAGGAGGGAGGAGGAGGGAGAGTGTTTTAAAATATAAACTCTCTTCCTGCTGTTCTTCCTATTGGGAAAAAAGGGTAGGGGGCGGAAAGAACAGCTTTGGCAAGGCTGCTCTGTGATTTTTCTGTTGTTGTGAGGGCTTTTGTTGGCTGGCTGGCTGGTGTTTTCTGGTTGTGCTGGGTTCTGACATCATTGCAAGTTACTTGGCAGTCTGAGCCCTTCCCCAGCCAACTTCTGACCCAGAAAGCTGTGCCTGGTTTACTGGCATCCATCATCCCTCCCGCATTTTCTCCATCAAGGGAGCAGGCCCCACTTGCAGGCAGAGGGCTCTGTGCACTGAATGAAGATGCAAGGGGATGACCAGTGGCTTCCATGAGAGTCAAATTGCCACCCACCTGGAGGCAGAAAGCTTAGGAACTGTCTGTCTACAGTAGCAGCAAAGGGGGAAAAAAAAAGTTCAATTCTTTAGATTCCTGAATTCTTTGCTGAAACTCCACAATGGCCAACTTTACAGAGCACCACCCAGTTTATCGTGGACTGAGTTCTTAAATCCAGGAATAAAAAAAACTTTGAGGCTGCAGAAGGATGTGCTAATAGGTCATTTTGAGCCAAGGATTAGACATTTTTTCAGTCTAAGTATCAGTCTCTGAGCCAATCTCGATGTTTGGTTCCCTGGGGCAGAGAAGTAGGGAAGTAGACAATCCACTGACATGGAAAGAAAGACACCTTGTATCTTTTGGTCGGGATCAAGACATTACTCTTAAGCATTCATCATCTCCTTGGTTCCCAGAATCTTGATAGTCAGGAAAATGACATTCTTTTCATTTGGATTTTAGTGAGAAGAAGTGTAAGGGAAGTGCTCACTCTATGCAGTTTGTTAGCATTTGTCCTTTCCGTTGATTTTATACACTTTTAACCTTTCAGCCCCGTTTACTTCTCAAGTGCGACCCTCCGGCGCACGTCCCACTTTACATCCATGCTAGGCTCTAGCATCGCATGGCCGCTGGTAGCTCCCCACCGTGTCACACTGCTTCATGTCGCCTGTCTTCACTTGTGGTGTCTCTGCTTTTAGGGCTGCTCTTTCCCCATAATTTCAGGTACTTTAATTTCTGCTTTTCTTCACCTTTACCAAAAATTTTGTCCAGGTGTCAGAATGTCCCTCCTCCCACTAGCTCCGGGATGGGTTTAAGCACCTCTTTTCTATGCTCTCCCAGTAAGTTCATCTGTGTAATTTACCACATTGACAGGAAAATACCTGTTTAGGATGTCTTCTCTACTGGGTGCTTCTTGCCTTTTGACCTTGCCTAGCACAGTGCCTGGCATTTACTGGGCGCCCAATAAATACTTCTGAAACAGGTCAGGTAAGGGAGCTTACAACTTTCTCATATTCTTTTATGTGCTAAACCAGAGAGTATAGTCATCTCTAGATTGTGTGCTCCTCCGGAGTAGGGATTTATTCACCTGTATCCCCTGAGCAAGCAGAGTATCCTTGTAAGGATATTGGTTGAGTGAGTGAGCAATGAAGGAAGAAAGAAAGAGGAAAGGAAGGAAGATACCTGGCTCTTTCCACACTCAGAAAGAATACTTAAAGGACTCACTGCTGTAGATGGTTAGTGATGATGATGCTTTAGTGTTATCTGCATACATCTCCCATTAGCGCTAAGTAGTACCTTAATTCACAGTCCTTTGTTTCCTTTAGGAGTAAAATTCAGAATTTAATTTCTATGTTTCATTCCCAATCTTGTTTTCAGAATAAAAGCTATCTGAAAAGTATAGAGAATCTGCGTGTAGTAGTCAATGAAAGGATATCAATCATCAAAGAGTACAACTCATTAACTACTACAGCACAAAGCTTTAGTGCTTAATATGTGCCAAACTCTGTTCTTAGCATTTTATAAATATTAACTCACAACAATTCTATGAGGTAAGTACTATTATTATCTTCATTTTATAGAAGAGGAAACGAAGCTTACAGAGTTCACGTGACTTGCCTAAGGCACACAGGCAGTAACTAAGTAGGAACTGAACCCTAACTCTTGCTTAGTTGTAACCGTGTTTAATAGCGAGGTCACAGTTAATAGTAGTAGTTAATAGTGAAGGCTGTAAAACATTAGACAACCTGGATTCGAGTCCATGCTCCTCCTCTCTTGGGATAATTTATTTGACTACACTGTGCTTTAGTCTTCTCATCTGTGAAACAGGGGTGATAACAATATTTCAAATGGGACTTATGAAGACTGAATGTGATAATGCATGTAAAGTGCTTAGCATCTTACCTGGAACACAGCAAGCACTGAATAAATATTAGCTAATGTTATTATACATGCCCTGAAGGCAGTGCAATCTTGGAAGCCTGCAGAATTGAAAGGGAAACTTAATCCAACCTCACATTAAATGTGAGTCTTAGCGCAAAAGCACATGGTATACAATAGGTTTGCAATACCTTTTTGTTCCATTCCCTCATCTATGTCTATAGATCTGTTAATTCAGATACACTACTCACTATCCAGTGGATATGAAATACCATTTTTGTATGAATTTTAATGAATAATACAGTTTAGGATCTAGAATTTCATGTTCCAGAATAAAAAAAGAGGTATTGAAATTTCAAAGGTAGCTACTGTAATTTGGAATGCACATATACAATTCCTTGCGTTCACACATTATAGAAAGTGCTTTTGTGGCAAGGGATTGCTTTCAAAACTAACCTAAGCTCTCCATGACATGATAAATCATTAATAATATAGACCCAAATCTCAGCATCTGCATGGGCACAGCTGGCCTCCTTGTGTCACAGTCTGCATATGAAAGTGACTCTGCCAAGATATTTCACTTTAATGAAAAACATTTATCACGCTAAATCTTAAACCTCAAGATTTTACTGACATAATTCATTTCTATTATTATGTACTATGATAAGATACCACCACAGCTATGCTTATGTTTTGAATGATAAAAATGTGCCTTTTTAGTCACTTTGATTACTATTCCTTAGCATGAACAATTTTTGCTGTACACTCTAAGTAAAGGGAATGCACCATGCATTTATGGAAATAATAAATCAGTTACTTATCTAATTTTGCTAATGACCCCATAGGTGCCACTGTGTGGAAGGACAATGAGTGCTCAAGCCAAATAAAATCAGACTTTTTTTTTTGTACCATCAGAAAGATGAATGGTAAGCAGCCCTTAATAATACTAGCTCTTTTGAAAACAGACAACAGATCAGAAATGCTATCATCATTTTATCAAAGATGTTTTGAAACAGCAGAAGCAAAATAAACTTTTTAGAGGGAGGGTCAAACAAAAAGATGATAACTTAGTCCAAGTTGCTTACTTGTACTTATATGTACTTCGGGAAGGAGTGCTTAGGATACAGGGATGCTAACTTACATCCCTGCAGATATAGGGAAGCTGAGACTCTGTAAATTCCTTAGAGCCTTCTCTCCACAAATTTACAGTAACCAACCCCCTGACCTTGAGGAATTGGGGCTGAATAATATCTATTAAATGTTAGAATCTCTTCACAAAAATGAAAGATAATACAAATAATCAAAAGTGGTAGAGAATTAGAATATTTTGTTTTTTAAAATATACACTTTTTAATTTTTTTTTTTTTTTAAAGATTTATTTATTTATTTGAGAGAGCGAGAATGAGAGAGAGAGAGTACATGAGAGGGGGGAGGGTTAGAGGGAGAAGCAGGCTCCTCGCTGAGCAGGGAGCCCGATGCGGGACTCGATCCAGGGACTCCAGGATCATGACCTGAGCCGAAGGCAGTCGCTTAACCAACTGAGCCACCCAGGCACCCCACTTTTTAATTTTTTTAACAAAGATATCAGATATCTTTTTTTATAAAAGATTTTTTATTTATTTGAGAGAGAGGGAGCATGAGCAGGGGGAGGGGCAGAAGGAGAGGGGTAAATGACTCCCCACTGAATGGGGAGCCCTACGCGGGGCTCCCAGGACCCCAAGATCATGACCTGAGTGGAAGGCAGACACTTAAGTGACTGAGCCACCCAGGTGTCCCAATTTTTTTTTTTTTGAAATAGACCTCACTGCCTAATCACCCTCTTCTTCTCCTTCGCTTCCCCCTCTTTCTGCTTATTTTTTTATTTTTTTTGCCTCAGCCAATGTTAAAATTCAAATCAACAAAGGGAGAAGAATCTAAGTGGGTACTTATTACATCTTAGATACTGATGAGCTACAATAGTGTCCACTTAATTTTTACCATAACTCTTAGAGACAGGCATCATTTAGGAATGGAGAAACCCAGGATTGTTTGAGCTAACCATCTTGTTAAGGTTTCCAGCCTCGTAGATGATGGAGTCTAGAGTCTACCACAGGTCTGTTTGGCTCTCAAGCCTAATTTGCTTTCTAGCACACCATGCTGTAAAAAATGAAAATAGCACAGGTTTGAAAACCAGTGTGTCTTGGATAACACAGGAAATAAAAATACTTAAAACCCACAACTATACTCTCCAAGCTAGGTTAAAAATGTGTGCTTCAGTTTCTAATTCTTTGATAGTTGTTGCTTGTTGCATACAAACTAGTATCAGGAATTCTGTGATAGGGTTTATAGCATACTTTAAACTTCCCTACATTATATGCAAACTATTACCCATATAACTCCTCTTGATCACTTATAAATAATAATTTTTAAAAAACCTATTTAACAGCATGCAAATTTATATTAAAATAATCCCCACTGGGTAAGCTACAAATGTTTCAATTAATGGTTAAGGCCATAGTGATGGTACCTTTTGCCAAAAAAAAAAAATAAATAAATCCTAATCTCTAAATGCTACATATATTAGAACTGTGTATTAGAGCTACAGACTCAATTCATTGCTAGAAACCACTAGCGCCACCTATTGGTTAAAAAAAAAGAATAGGATTCTGGGTAATTTCCATTTTTCCAAACAAAGCAAGCAAGGATACATTTTTTCTTTCCTTTTGCCTTCTCAGGAGGATGTCTTCTATTATGGACATTTGATTAATATTGAATATGTTGGAGTCATTTAAAAAATGACACTGGTAACGTGCAAGGGAGTGAAGGGTAATATGTGTATGGGAGACAGGAAAAAGTTCACATTCTGGAATAAAAATCAATAGCAAACACTGTTCGCATTCTGCTGTAATTATAGGAGTTGTCTAAAATCCCAAATGCCTTATTAAACTGTGATGAAGTGGCAAGGGCCAGCAGCACATGGGGAGATACATTTGGCTAACAAGTGTTTAAATCTGGGTCTGGGATATGGTGTCACTGAGTCAGCAATGACACAAATGAGGTAATAGGAGGTAACGGTGTCTCCATCAGCCCCAGCGACTGGAGTTTCATTTATGTTCTACAAGGAGGCTCAGGAGAAACCTGCTGTTTGTCTAAGCTTTCACTGGTTCCACAAAGTGATCTCTCCAGATCTCTCTGGCCTTCAAAACCAGAACCCATCATCAGTATACAGTCAGCAAATAAAAACAGTTAAGGATCAGAAATTTTTACAACAGAATTTTCTTGCTGGGATGATCTTAGCAACCAAGTTAGATTTAAACATTATCCATTTTACTTTACTGTAGTTGAGGATGAGCTCCTCAACGGCTGCCTTCTAAAAGTTTGAATTGTGATATGCACTGAAAAAAAAATCACTTCGAACTTACATTCTTTTTTTTAAATTTAATTTTATTATGTTATGTTAGTCATCATACAATACATCATTAGTTTTTGATGTAGTGTTCCACGATTCATTGTTTTTGTATAACACCCAGTGCTTCATGCAATACATGCCCTCTTTAATACCCATCACCGGGCTAACCAACCCCCCCCCCCAAAACCCTCAGTTTGTTTCTCGGAGTCCATAGTCTCTCATGGTTCGTCTCCCCCTCCGATTCTGCCCCCCTTCATTTTTCCCTTCCTTCTCCTAATGTCCTCCATGCTATTCCTTATGTTCCACAAATAAATGAAACCATATGATAATTGACCTTCTCTGCTTGACTTATTTCACTTAGCATAATCTCCTCCAGTCCCATCCATGTTGATGTAAAAGTTGGGTATTCATTCTTTCTGATGGCTGAGTAATATTCCATTGTATATAATGGCAAAAATTGACAAGGCAAGAAACAACAAATGTTAGAGAGGTTGTGGAGAAAGGGGAACCCTCACACTGTTGGTAGGAATGCAAGTTGGTACAGCCACTTTGGAAAATAGTGTGGAGGTTCATCAAAAAATTAAAAATAGAGCTACCCTATGACCCAGCAATTGCACGACTGGGTATTTACCCCAAAGACACAGATGAAGTGAAAAGAAGGGCCATATGCACCCCAGTGTTCATAGCAGCAATGTCTGCAATAGCCAAACTGTGGAAAGAGGCGAGATGCCCTTCAACAGATGAATGGATAAAGAAGATGTGGTCCATATATAGAATCGAACTTACATTCTTAAGGAAACCTTTAAAAGAGGAACCTCAGAGGTTGCCATTGTCTTAATTTGTATTTCAATTATAAAGCTAAGGAAAGAAACTGTTTGGATTCTGAAAATCCAGAAAGGGTCCAGAAGGACTGTTTAGAAGCTTTTAACAGTATCACACATCCATTAAATTAGAATCTTTCCATGTTACAGTTGTATTCAATGGTTGACTTTTCAAATCTTATTGCATCTGGATGCACACACACACAATGTATTTTTCTTCTAAGAATTCCTGTTTAAAGTATTCATGAGTTCTTTCACTATATTAAAATCTTTGGAATTGTGCTCATAAACCAATGTGTTCTGAATTTCTGGGTCATAATTACAGACTAAATAGATTCATTTCTCATCACAAATTTTAATTAAGAATTCCAGTTATGCAATTATTTTCTAATGAATAATACCTACTCAGTACCAAAGCATACTATTAAATATGTTTACTCAAAAGTATGTTTTCTAAAGATACTTCCCATGGGTCAGTTCCTCACTTTTAAGTCATCAACCTTATATTTAAAATAAGAGGAAAACATTTATCTCCTATTTTATTGAGATATGTGAGAATTCAGAAGACAAGGATAGTAGCTGGGAATAAATTAATATTAAAGTCTAATCAATCATGACTTCAGCTCCTCAAAAATATCAAGATACTTAATTCTGTGATTTATCTTTGTTTAGATCATTTGGTGAGTCTACCCAATTGCTTATTCACTGGCTAGGCTTTTGACTAGGAAAGAAGTAGTGAAGGCAATTATTTGCCCCATGTTTATTTATTTGAAAAAACTACCCCCGGCTACTGATTCCTTCAATATGCTCTTGGTTTCCATGTAATAAGGGAACAATCAATTTGCTTGTTTTTGACTTGTCAGCTTTTATGTTGATGAACAAAAAACATAAATAAATGAACAAATTACTCATCCCTTTTGATATCAGGTAAGTATGCAGCCTATAGAAGGGGTGTTATTTCTGGGAATTTCAAACAAAGTTAATCCTTTCAAGTTAAACCACTGGAAACACACAAGGCCTGAGGTAGTCTATCTGTAAAAATGTTTCTCCAAGAGACAGTGAGTTCCAAGGGAACAGAGGACCTTCCAAATCAAAGTAGGACATTACAAAATCCAATCAAGGTGACAAGAAGAGATCCCCCAGATAAGAATGTAACTAACGTGGAAAAGGGCAGGATCGTTCACTCATTCATCCTTGCATACGTTCATTTCACCATTTGTTATTAATAGCAGCAATCTGCTTTGTGTAAAGCACTGTGCAGAGATAAATGAGATATACCTTGCATTTAGACAGCAACTTAGAGTTTGAAAAGCAGCTTTATCAGTTAGAGTCCTGGCAGGGAACAGATGGCACATTCAACTTGTGTAATTTAAAGAGCCTTTAATAAACAGATTATTTGTAAAGGTGTGGGTAGAGTGCAGGGAAACCACAGGGAGAGTTACCCTGGGGCCTGACTACCCCTAGGACCAAGGAGCCAGAGGACAGAGGAATTGGCAGAACCTAGAGACATAGAGACAATGTGGGGAAGACCCCCTTGCTTAGAAGTCAGTTTCTAGACGTACAGAGGAGAGAAAAAGGACAGAGGCTGCATCTGGTGGAACAAATGGAAACCCATTGTTTAATTTTATTTTGATTCTTACAGAACAGTAGGTGGTAGAAATCCTAATTTTGCAAATGAGAAAACTGAAACTAAATTTGCTTATCATAACTTAGTTACATAGCAAAGCCAGACCTTGAACTTGAGTCTTCTGAATTGAAGTCTGGTGCTTATCAACCTATCTCCATATTCCCTCCTTTGGATTTCCTTATGATACTTACCATATTGACTTACTAACATGTTTTATCACTTAGTAGACCGAGCTTCTTGAGAGAGAGAACTAGGTCATTGTATTTAGTGTATAGAATTGTGGCTGGATAGGAATCCTGGAGACCTCTGATGGATAGAATGGAGAGACCATGCAACCTAACTGGAGAGACAGATGTATGAGGCTAACATCACATATAGCAGAATGCTGCAAATGTTAAATCCAGAGGTAGAGGGAAAGTGCTGTAAATGGACAGAAAAAGGAGGAATAGTTAAGAGTGTGGGTTGTGAAGACTTTATGATGTGGGGTCATACGAGCTGAGCCAAGCACATTGAAAGACAAGTGTCAAAGGTAGAGGACTATAACCAAGTTACTGTGGGCCGAGGGGACAGCAGAAGCAGGAGCGGGTGGGAGGGCATTGTGTAGCTGGGCATGCTTGACATTCCTGGAGGCAAGTAGTCAGAGATGTGGCTGGAAAGACAAGATAGGCTCATAGCATGGAACTTCTGAAGTGACACTTGCTGGAATTAGAATGTCTTTCTCAGGGTGTTTAGAAGCCATAGATTTTTGAAGAAAAGGTGATCATAATCTAGGCTGTGCTTTTGAGAGACAGTGCTCAAACCGAAGGGTGGAAGAGGTTGGAGAAACAGGCGGTTTCAGAGTAAGAATGCTAGGATAGGGGTCAGGGCAGAAGATGGCTTCAGTGGTGTGGGAATCAGTACATACCAGAGACACAGCAGAGTAGGCTGATGTTTGACTATTGGTATGGGATGTGGGAGATTTTTCCCAGTTTTCTTGGTGTGGCCAAATTTAAGAAAAGTTGAATTATTAGAAGAGATGGAGACACAGGGAGTGGAGCAGGTTTGCAAGGGCGATAATTGAGGTTGGCTTTGGGTACGTGGAGCTTAAAGTGCTGGCATGGTATCCCTGACAGGCAGCAGCAAATTAGAAATTGTCATAATAATTATAGTTAGTGGACAGGGGGATCTTTCTATTTTCTGGAGAAACAGCAACATCTAAATGAGCCAAATACATAGAATAAGGGAAGAGGGAATTCAGTTTTTATCAAATGACCTAGGTTAGCCTTTATGCCCTCCTAAAGTCTCACGTGCTCAGAGATGCTCGGGTGAGAAACATTAATCCTTCCCATTCCTGGACTGTTTGCTCCAACACAGAAAACATACACTGGAGAACTACTGAATTATTTCCATTTCTCAGCGATGTCCACACAAACATATGAAGAGTGGACCTGGCAATTCATCATATTTTATCTAATACCGTCTGGGCCGACTGTTCAGTGATAATCTGTTTTACCTGACACTTTTATAGAAAATGCTGATGCATACTTTTAAAACTTTTTGTGAAACTATTCAAAATCATTATTTTAGCATGCTAAGGGAACTTTGATGTTTCTTAAAGTGGTATAGATGAGAAAAGTGTCCAAAAATTAATGGATTTAAGCCATTATCACTCCATGTAGAATTAGGTATCCCAAGGATCTGATTATCAATATTTGCTATTGAAATCTAAATGAACTCAAAGAAATACAGTTCCATGGTTTCTTCTCCCAATTATCTTAAACAATGTGAACATTGCCATTTTACTTGACTTGAAATGTTAACATGAAATAGAGAGTGGATCGTTTCAGAGTAAGAAATCACATCTTGACAGCCCGATGATAAAATGCTGTAACAGTAAAGATTAGATCACTTCCAGTTCTCTTTACAAAAAATTTGGGAAAAAACAGAATATGACTTTAAATTCTTCAAGCTTAGTTTTTCTATTTATTTAGAAGAAGAAAGTGAGTGTGGGGGCCATGAACATCATGATATTATTTAACTGTTAGAGTGAGCTTCAAAGTAACTTCTATCAAAACAACTTATAATGTAATGTTTATAGGATTTGATAAGTTTCTTCATTTATGTTATGTAGGTTAGAAACATGTAGTGTTCTCCCCCAGTACATAAGGGAGAGAGATAGGAGAGAAGAGGGGGTGGGGCAGAAAAAAAGTAGAGCGACAAAATGAAAGAAAAGGAAGGCAAATGAGAAATCTAATTAAATTTAACGGCATGTTTCCAAGAAAAAGATAAAGTCTTTTGCAACATCTGCAGGTTCAGTTTCTGAACCGTAGGTACTTACATGGCAGGAACTTACTTTTCCCCCTTTTTATTATTTGCCGTTAATGGGAGGAGAAATAAAATAGATATAAGTATTTGTTAATTTCATGCAACCCATTTCAAATTACACAGAATGTCATAGAATGTAAGCTTAATTACATAAGCAACCTTTGTATTAAAACATCACTTTATTACCCTCTATAAACATTTTATGAACCCGTTTAGTTTATGGTTAAATTAAGAGGAAATGAAAGGCAGGGATAAACTACAAAGGATTCTTTCCTCATCTTTTAAACTGACTTCATTAGAACCATAATTTAGTGCTAGGTATATCTGAGCAATCCGAGTGTAGAAATGGGACAAATCTACACTTGTATTATTCAGTCAAATGTTGAAAAAGTAGTGTTTGGCTTTTGATGAATATTTAATATGCCAGAGAGCTCTCAAGATTCCACTTTAGCAGTGAGATCTGGAGCGGTTTTCAGCAGAGACTGAATTGCTGATCTGGCCCCCTGAGCTCGCTCTCCACTTTTCTTCCTCTGATATTCCTTAAGTTGCAGAGGGGTAGAAAAATACAATACCCTGTTGCCCAAACAGTCTCCTATGTGTACTGTGTAAATGAAGAAGGTTAGGAAAAGGACCCTGGGACTGAGGCAGTCCCCACTCTGGAGAAGGAGCCTGGTCTTGGTTTGAGGCCACAGGAGTATGACTATCCAGCAAAGGTTTTTTACTCCCTGGTAATGGCCTTAAGCCTCGAGGGCTTGATAGTAAGCCAACATTTTTCATACAGCAGTATAGAATTTGGACCCAATTTGAGCAGTCTGGACCCTTCCTTGTCTCTTAATCAGCACAAGCCAATATGGGATAAGAACACAGGGCTTTCACAGAGGATCGGGTCTTAGTTATTCCTGTAATTCAGAGGAATTGCGAAAAGCACTGTTTGGGCTGGCCTGGTGTGATCAGCCGGTGATTTTCTGGTTCCAGTGGGAAATGGTGAGCTTCTGGGCAAAAAATCAGGAAAGAATGAATTCTAGAACCTCTGTGAAAAATTATTTATTAAGTCATATATTTTGTTATTCAATTATTTTATTAGGGTAGGGGTACAGGTTTTGGTTTTTTGCTTAGCTTTGGTATCCTAACAATTCCAAGTTTCAGTTTCCTCTTCTGTAATGTTGAGATATTTAATATGAGGTTACTGTTAGGAGTAAAGTAATCAATGTTTGTGAAAACATTATATAGGTTTTATAGATAAAACTGTAAAACCTTAAATAAGATTAGATATACCAAAGTTCAGTGGCCCACCCGGTAGCCAGGTAAGAATCACTCGGGACGCTTTGTTAAAGTATGTGTCACACCTGCTTCCTTCCTTTCCTTCCCCATTATAATCTGTTCCTCCAGTGTCCTTCTCTTCTTTCTCATTGAGTATCATTACTTTAGTGATCTACTGTTATATTGTGTCTCATAAGTTCTTCAGAGTAATAAAAAGGGTAAAAGTAGCTGCCTTTAAGTAGTGACTGCTACAAAGTCATATTTGCATCTCCAGTGCTTAGAACAGTTATCTGGCTAAATACATATTTATTGACTGGACAGTTTAAATGATAACACAGAGATTACTACTAGAAAGGTGAATGCAATTCTACTACTATAGTACATCTTTTAAAAACTTTAAATACACCTTAGCTACCGCACTGGGAAAAAAAAAAAAAAAAACAACCTAGAATAGGATAATTCTTCAACATGATCAAAATGCAAGCCACTCATATCAAAAGCCAACAAGTTCCTTATGGTAAAATACAAGAATTTCTCTTAAAAAAAAAAGCCGTGGATATCAGTCATCAAGTTCTTCTCTAATAATATACCATAATTTTAAATATGCTAGCCAAAGCAGGAAGTCAAGAAAGTAAAATATAGTCATAAGTATTAGAAAGAAGGAGGTAAACATTATAAAGCTTTTAGAAAGAATAAGAGAGGGGCACCTGGATGGCTCAGTCAGTTAAGCATCTGCCTTTGGCTCTGGTCATGAGAGCCCCACGTTGGGCTCTCTGCTCAGCGGGGAGCCTGCTTCTCCCTCTCTCTCTCTGCCCCTCCCCCTGCTTGTGCTCTCTCGCTCTCTCTGTCAAATAAATAAATAAAATCTTTAAAAAAAGGAAAGAATAAGAGAGTTTATCAAGGTTAATAACTTATAAAATAATGCAAAAATCGGGGCGCCTGGGTGGCTCAGATGGTTAACGTCTGCCTTTGGCTCAGGTCATGATCCCAGGGTCCTGGGATCGAGCCCAGTATTGGGTTCCCTGCTCGGCGGGAAGCCTGCTTCTCCCTCTCCCTCTCCCACTCTCCCTGCTTGTGTTCCCTCTCTTGCTATGTCTCTCTCTGTCAAATAAATAAAATCTTAAAAAAAAAAATAATGCAAAAATCACTAGTCTTCCCATATACCAAATACCACACAAATATTGCAACATATAGTGGAAAAAATATCACATTCACAAAGGCAAATGAAACATAGATTACCTGAGGATAAACTTGGAAAGAAATGTGCTGGATAGACTATAATGCTCTTCAGAGGAATGTAAAAGAAGATGAGTAAATGGAGGACCAGATTTTATTCTTAAATAAGAAATCTCAATAAATATGCCTAGGATCTCTAAATTAAACTTGAAATACAGTACACCTGTAATTAAATTCCCAGTGCTTTATTTTGAGGGTGTATTGAACACTGCTTTAAAAAACATTTAGAATTTGTAATACATGATTAATCTAGATAGTTGGGGACAAAGAATGTAACTCTTTCCTGTTTGAACAATAATATGTATGTTAAAGCTACAACTAAACAATGCTACGGTGATGCAGGAAGAAGCATCCAAGTAAACAGAACAGAGTACAGGTATAGACACAAATTTTTATATAAAATTAAATCATTAATATGCAAATTAAAATATAAATATGGTAGCATTTCAAGTAACAGAGAAAGGATAAATTCTTAAATAACCAAGCTGAAACAACTGGCTTTTTTTTTTTTTTTTTAGAAAAAAGAAAAAAAGCTGGAATCCTGTTTCATACTTCATTGTCTGCCAAAAAATAAATTTCTAATGGATCATATATCCAAATTTTGAAAAGAGGTTATAAAAATGTGTAAGTGATTATTTCCACAAACCTAATATAGTTTCTAAATATGACACAAAACCAAAAATCAGAGTAAAAGACTGATATTTTTCCTATAAAAATATGAAGATTTATACACAGTAAAAAACACAATAAAACTTAAGAACACTAACTAGAAACCATCTGCAATATAAAAAACAAAAGGATTATTATTATTTTCTAAATAACGGCTGTACTAAGATGTGATTCATATATTAAAAAGCTCACTCTTTTACAGTATACAATTCAGTGGTTTTTAGTATATTGACAGAGTTGTGCATCCACCACCACAATCTAATTCCAGTATGTTCACATCACCCCGAAGAGAAACCCTCTACCCATCAGCAGTCACTGCTCATCCCTTCCTTCTCCTGACCCTGGTAGCCATTGATCTACTTTTGTCTCTGTAGATTTGCATATTCTGGACATTTCATACATGTGGAATCATACAATATGTGGACTTTTGTGTCTGCTTTCATTTAGCATAAAGTTTTCAAGACTCATCCATGTTGTATCATGCATTGGTACATGGCTGAATAATATTCTTTTGTATGGGTATACCACATTTTCTTTATCACTCATCAGCTGATGGACATTTGGGTTGTTCCTATTTTTTTGGCTGTTATGAATAATACTGCTATGGAAATTTATATACAAGATTTTGCATGGATACATGTTTTCATTTCTTTTGGGCGTATACCTAGGAGTGAACTTGCTGTAATAACCCTGTCTTTAATTCATTGAACGACTACCAAAGTGTTTTACACATTGGCTACATAATTTTATATTCCTATTAGTAATGTATTAGGGTCCTAATTTCTTTACATCCTTTGTCTTTTTGATTATAGCCATCTTAGTGTGTATAAAGTAACATCTCATTGTAGTATTATTTTGCATTTTTCTAAGGACTAAAGGTGCAGAACTCTTTTCATGAGCTTACTGGCCATTTGGATTTTTTTTTTTTTTTTTTTGAGAAATGTCTATTTAAATTCTTCACCTGTTTGGGCGCCTGGGTGGCTCAGTCGTTAAGCATCTGCCTTCGGCTCAGGTCATGGTCCCAGGGTCCTGGGATCGAGCCCCACATCAGGCTCCCTGCTCAAGAGGAAGCCTGCTTCCCCCCTCCCACTCCCCCTGCCTGTGTTTCCTCTCTCACTGTGTCTCTGTCAAGAAAAAAAAAAAAAAAGAAAATCTTAAATTCTTCAACTATTTAAAAATTGGGTTATTTGCCTTTTTATTACTGAATCGTAAGAGGTCTTTATATATTATAGGCAAAAGTCCTTTACCAGATATATGATCTGCAAATGTCTTCTCTTGTTCCATGGGTTGTCTTTTTGCTTTCTGGATGGTGTCCTCTGGAGCACAGAAGTTTAAAATTTTGATGAAACCCAATTTACTTATTTTGTATTTTGTTGCTTATGCATTTGGTGTCATATCTAAGAAACCATTGCCTAATCCAAGATCATGAAGTTTTACTCCTATATCTTCTTCTAAGAGTACAATAGTTTTAGCTTTTACATATACAGCTATGATCTACTTTGAGTTAATTTTATATGGTGTGAGGTAGGGGTCCAAGTTCATTATTGTGCATGTAAAAAATATTATCCTTAATATATTAAGTTCACTTCATAAGAAAAACTGCAAATATGCCAATAATAAAATAGACAAATGATATTGAGCAGTTAATTTCAATCAACTGAAAAGATATCAACCTCAAAAAGTAATCAAAATGCCAATTAAAACAATGAGTTATCATTTATATACAGCAAGTTTAGTATTAACTAGAGAGACCAGTAAAATCCAATTTTGAGGATGTATGGGGACATGCACTTCCTTGTATTTATTGGTGGGAGCAATTTGGCACCACGTATCTGAATGTAAGATGTACTTTTCTTTCAACCAGAAGGTCCATCTCTGTGAATTAATTCTTTAAAAAAGAATTATGCTACTGCACATACTTAGGACTACTTATGATAGCAATAGATTTCAAACAACCTAGATATCTATCATTAGAGGACTATTTAAATTATGGTGTATTCAGTCAGGGGAATAGTATACAGCTATTGAAAGGGACATTAATATTTTGTGCATGGAAATACATCTACTACATACTAAGAGATAAAGATAGACTATAGAGCAGTTTATTTCATATGTTTTCATATTTTAAAAACAAAACCCAAATGAGGGGTGTGTGTAAACATAAATAAAAGTGTTAAAAATCCCTATGGTTTTAAAACAGGTGATTTTCTTTCTTCTTCACATCTCCATGTACTATCAGAGATTTTTCTCTTTTTATGAAGAAGGAATTAATTTTATTAGCAGAGAAAACTTAATTGTTTTTAACAAAACCTAAAGCCTTGTAAAACTTTCAATATGTTCCCATGTTTGGTACATATACACCCATAAACCCGCCCCATCTTCCTTCCTTTCCAAAAAAGAGAGAGAGTGAGAGAAAACTGGGCCATTATTTAGTATTGGACCCAAATGTTATTTACATCTCCATTATTGGTATGTATATTTCAGGGAGAGTTTTTTTCCTCCCAGAATTATCTAGGTAATTGTATTAATTTTCCACTTTCCCTTTTGGAAATGTAAGTTCAAAGAGTAGGAGCCATCTTGTCCAGGCTTCATTTTTCCCTGCAGGAAGTTTCTGGAAATGCTCACAAGGTGAGTTGCTTCAAGATGGGTTCTTTTCTCTTTTTCCATAGGAACAGTGATATCCATGAAAGTTCACAGAGCTGATCAAAATGTGTCATGTTATTGATATTATGACATAAATAACAGCCTTAGACAATGCCGAACATTCAAATATGCAAATATGCCCATTTACATTAGCTTTAAATAAGGAAATTATATTTCATGTGCTATACAAAAAGTGTGAAGATATTTTTATTGATTATACAAAGGGCCCCCCAAACTATAAAACAAATGTATAGCCTATAAATATACAATTCCACCATGCTATAAATTACAGTGAGCTAAAGCTTATGGGCTAGCTAGAGCAAACATTAAACACTTTGACTATGTACACGGGCTTTAGAGCTTAGAAATTCTTTTGGAGAATGTTTCAATAGACTGCCTTTTTTTTTGAAGAAGTTGTACATGGAAATTTGAAATAAGGATTTTTTATTAGTAATAAACTCATGGACTGTATTCAAAACCTTTCCATCTATCCTTTTCTTTAAACACACACACACATTGTATCATAATCATTTTGGGGGAGCATTGATGATCATTTGGCTACAAGAAGGGGATTGGAAAGTAGGAGTATCTTAAATTGGGTTTTCTTGCTTTTCCTCTGTTTTCTTTTCTCCCCCAAATATTTCCCTTCCTTTGCTACCGAATTGGTGCTAAACGCAAGAGGGTAATTTAAGCAACTTGTTTAGGCCTGACTTGGAGAGACAGCCGCTCTTCTCTGTGGCTGGTAGCTTATGTTTCCAGGATTCCATTTGTTGACCTTTTCTAGAGGTAATTTGGTGTAGTGGAAAGAGCACTGCATAGAGACAAATAAACCCAGGTTTATATGCCAATTCCGTTCCTTAATAGCTGTTGGAAAATTACTTAATTTAATAAGTTTTAATTTCCTCATGTATAAAATAGGAATAATATCAATCCTCATAGGGTTGTTAAACACCGAAATGAGATAGAATTGGCAAAGCTCTTAGCATAATGCTTGGCACACAGTAGGCTTGCGATAAATATTAGGTCTTGTGTTATTTTCACCTAGGTCGTAGGATTACATGGAGGTTAGTTTCAGAGAGGAAATGTAGGTGCTGAGTGAACAGTGTTGAATAGAAGTAAAATAAAGGTCTTTGTAAAGCTAGCATAGGCTGACGCTTCACAAATCCACGGGGCTGGGCACAGAGTAGATCTTCAATAAATCATATAGACAGGCTAGAAAGGCAATTTAGGGATTACCGTTTTTTCACGTTCTTCCTCTTTTTTCATCACAGTCACTTCCCTTTTGTCTGCCTTTGTTCTCACAGCCATTTTAAAATTTAAGTTCATTATACAGAGGAGAATGTTATAGCTACTACTTCGGCAGTGGCGGCAGGCTAAAACAGAGCCTGGAACACCACACCGTTAGGAACCCAGTTAGTCTCTGGTTTATAGGAGGCAAGTAAGTGGAATATATCAGGCCAACTCTGCTAGATAGTGACTGCATGGGCTACTGCACTGCCAAAGATGCTGTAGCTGGAGAACACGTGGGGAACAGTACTGACTGATGAGTTATGCCTGTCAGGGGGGAACAGTATGGAGTGGACGCCTCTGCACCATCTATTTCTATTTCATATGTGGGAATCAGCTATGCCGGAGGGGGGGAAAAACGGAGGAAAGGGAAAAGTAACAGGTGATTTCCAGAAAGGAAGGGAACAATCAAGTTTATAAATGTTTCTCATTTAGTGGGTTCACATTTTTAGGTCCCATCTACATCAAAAATTTTTTTCATTTCCCTCTTGAGAAGTTTTCCTTGCTAGGAAGATTTTAGCAGCCATACCTCGAGGAAGTCTTCAGAGAGTTTTAGTTTTATTGAGAGAGGTTTTGCCATAGAAGCAAAAAGCATTAATAAAATTTTGTTCTTGCCATTGGAGAGTTTGATCATTTGGTCTGTTAAATATTATCTAAGCTTACACAGGCCCTCTTTTTCTCATTTTCTCATCTATTCCATTGGTTACATAGAGGTAGGACATCTAAAATAGCTTTCATTTGAATGTTCATTGACCAAGCCCTCACTTCGTCATAAGCACTGTCCAAATATTAAATTTCATGGATTATGCAAAGTATATGTAATCCCAAGGGGATCTCACCAAACCCATATTTTAATAATGGAAGATATCTATTTTGAGGACAAATAAAAAAGTACACATAGTTCCTACAAGCGTATGTTAAAGATCAAGGGATTTCTGATAGAATAAACTCAAAATTGAACAGATTCTAAAGATCACCTATGGTCAAGTCTTCTATTTTACTGGTGGGAAAACTGAGGCCCGGGGAAGTTAGTGATCCTTTGGTCTTAGTGAGTTAGGTAAGCACCATGTTGAAGTGGAATCCAAGTCTCTTGACACTCAGTCTTACCATTTTCTACCAAAGGTCACTGCCCCTGAAAAGAGCTGTGTCAGAAATAAGATGATAAGGATGTGTATTCAGGATGATGCTAGGAGGCTTATGTAAAGGAAAGGGTAAGTAGGTTGTGGAAAAATGAGGAAGTTTATTTTTTATTTTTTTATTTTTTTATTTTTTTTAAAGATTTTATTTATTTATTTGAGAGAGAGAATGAGATAGAGAGAGAGAGCATGAGAGGGGGGAGGGTCAGAGAGAGAAGCAGACTCCCTGCTGAGCAGGGAGCCCGATGCGGGACTCGATCCCGGGACTCCAGGATCATGACCTGAGCCGAAGGCAGTCGCTTAACCAACTGAGCCACCCAGGCACCCAAAATGAGGAAGTTTAAACAGCAACAGACATTGAATTGGATTAATCTCAAATCAGCAGAGCTTCTCAGTATAGGAAGAGAGATTTTGAAAGAGACTAATGGACAATTGAAAAACAACGAATTAAAGGAGTTTTGGAGTCTGAAGCCTAACAAATGTAGTTTATTGGAGTATTATCTGAGAACAATTCAAAGTTTGAAGTAAAAATAGAATCAACCTTGGAATCCAGTGAGTGTCAGTCAATAATCAATCAATTAAGAAAACAAATGCCACAGCATTTGCTAGTAGGAGAGGAGAAGAGGCAAGAGGTCAAGATGGCAACCAACCATCATGTAGGCACTCTGGATGTCCTGAGACATTCTTAATGGGGGGTTCAGAGAGGGGAGTGAGGCAGGACTGGCTCTTTATCGGAGAGCAGGATAACTGCTAACCCTCAAAATGCAGATAAGGATACCCTGTGCATGGACGTGCCTTCCTGTGCTTCTCTGCTCTGGCAGTGAGGAGAGATCTGTAGGTCTCTCCACACCGTGTTCCCTTGTTTCTAGCAAGTTCACAGATACGCATTGCCCTTGTCTTTCCTGGACAAGGGGGATGCAGCTGACATACCATAGTATGTCCTTTAAAACCTGGGCCTGGTGTGAAAGTGAGAGGAGCAATAAAGGCACCCTTTTCTCTATGTGATAATTGGATAATCTTATAAAAGCTTATCGGACACTTATGAAGTGACAAGCATACCATTATAGTAATAGGGGCCTGGGTAGGACTTACACGATGATGAGGATTACAATGATAATAATAATAACAGCAGTTTCCATGTATTGAGTCCCTACTGTGTCAAGTACTTAATTGGATACTTGAAAAATATGAATCTTTATAATAAATCTATTATCACCAGTAATATATGTATATCCATGACATGTGCAAGCAGTCCGTAGGGCAGGGGCTCAAAAGCCAGGTGTATCACTACCTGTGTGACTACAGAAAATAACTGAACTCTTGGAGTCTCAGTTTCTTACGTGTAAAATGGGAGTATTAATTCCCGCATAGCAGGGTTGTTGCTGAAGTGCCTTTCACAGCACATGACCTCCGAGAAGCCACAGAACAGATGTCAGATCCTTTCCACTGCCTTCCTCCTTTCTCTTCACCTTGGCAGCAGGATAAGTCACTAGGAGCTTTTGCCAAGTTTTCTCACCACAGAGAACCCCTCTTGCTTCCCCCCTCCCACCCCTGCTTCTAAAAATAGCTGTGAGAGTTGTAATCCTGAGCAATGTCTAAAGCATGTTGTTAAGGCTGAGAGAAACCCCTGGAAGTTTCTCTTCCCTCTTGAACTTAGCAGGAGACCCTGCTCCTCAGGAGACTTCCAGAATTTCAGTGTCACACAACTTGGACTTGTAGGGATGGTTGGAGAATGCAGAACATCTAACCAACACTTGGAGTGGATAACTATAACCTGGTGAATTTGAAGGCTGAGTTCTCTAAAGAGACTTGGATTGAAAACAAGTTTTTAGGTCCCCAATAAAAACGTGGAAAAAGTGGAGTTCAGATCACCCACTTAACTCATCAACTGACATGCAAGAAGCACGTTGGAGGTCAGTGAAGAGAAGACTTCTCTTGTGCTAAGGAGAAACATATTTCTTAGGGGGTAGAGGAATTAAATAGCAGAGATGTGCGCGCACATTGGTAAATATGTATGTGGTTTTTTTTCTTGCAACAAATGTTCGCAAATGTGTACTAAAAAGACAAAGGACCTATCTGATTGTAACAATGCATTACTGAAACCCTGCTTACTGGATATACTGATGGCTTACTGGTTACAAAAATGTCAGCTTACTTTATCACAGATCAATAACTCATTACATGCTCCAGAATATACACAATACAATATGAATCAGCTTGCTGTCACATCCAGCCATTCAAATCCCACACCAATATGGACCTTTAGTCACGTGATTCTTCACTTTTCCTTCCTACCCTCTACCAGCTTTGGGGATTAAAATACATTTTATATTTTGTTAGATAGAAAAATAATAAAAAATATGTTTAGCTTTCATTTGGAAAATTTGACAGCTGAAGGAGTCAGCAGATGAGGATAAAAAACAAAATCTTCTTTAACAAGACCTATAAATGTGTGTGTGCATGTGTGTGCGTGCATGCACACGCACACACACGCACAAACAATGCCTCTCTTTCCTAATTAGAAGTTGTCAGGGCTTCCATAATTCAAATGAGCAAATCTATTCCTGCTGATTTTAGCAGAGACCGTTCTTGGTACACGGTAGGGGAATGAAGATACCCAAACTGTCCCTATATTGTCTATGCCCATAACGTACTAGGGCCTGAAATACAGCTTCATGGAAGGGAACATAATTTACGTGGCTATGCTAGCAAGATTCTTAAAGGCCAACAGGAACGGGAACACATCACCTTCTTTTCTCCATTTGAAAAAGTAGAATTTGGGTTTGGCATTACAGATCAGTTTGAGTCCACAGAAGTTTGATTTACATTTGGCCACAAATGAGGAATTCCATTAAGTGTGCCCACCAAACAAGCAATGACCACCTAGTGACCAGGCAATCTGCTTGTCTGTGTAACTTAGGTTTTAAGCCCTGGGGGCATATGTTAGGCACAGTGTTGCCATTCAAGGAATAATGACCTCCGTCAACACTAATTTAATTTTTTTTTTTAAGATTTTATTTATTTATTTGACAGAGAGAGACATAGCGAGAGCAGGAACACAAGCAGGGGGAGTGGGAGAGGGAGAAGCAGGCTTCCCATGGAGCAGGGAGCCCGATGCGGGGCTCAATCCCAGGACCCTGGGATCATGACCTGAGCCGAAGACAGATGCTTAACGACTGAGCCACCCAGGCGCCCACTAATTTAATTTTTGCCTACGGCAGTGCCTTCCCCAAGCCTAGCATGTTTGGGGCTCTGGATCCTCTCCCTGTTACCTACGGGCAGACATCACTACTTTCTCAGTAATTGTAACACACACTCCAATTGGACACAGATGTATTTTAATTACCAACCTTCTCCGCCATGACTTTTCATCTTTGTCACTTTCATATAAAAATGAGTCTGATTTGAGAAAAGCTGCTGTATTCTTCCTGTGCCCTGCTGCAAAAAATAACTTGCACTTGACTGGCCACAACAGACACATGCGTTGATCTTTTCACAGCTGGGTTGTTTGTATTCATATGAGCCTAGGAAAAATATTGCCATTTGTATCAGGTGAGTGAACCCACAGCTCCACTACAGGCCTGTAAACCTCAGCATGGAGATTGATGGCTACAAGCAGGAGGCTTTGGTTTCTCCCAAGCAGCCCCTAACTCAGCTGGAGGGGACATGTGGCAGGACGGGAGAGGCCTTTCCCTGGGAAGTTTATTTGCTTATTTTGCAATTAAGAAAAGGTGAAACTCTCTCTTCTAAATTTATAGTTTGGTGGGTTGGAGCTGGAGACGAGGGGTCTCAAGTTCCTAAACTGGGATATTTGGACCCTGAGACATCCATGGACCAGAGAGATAGACCCTGAACTCTCTGATATTAAATACAAAATTTGGGGCACATGTACATTTTGTGTGTGTGTGTGTGTGTGTGTGTGTGTGTGTGGAAATGGTCCAACTTTTCAGATTCTCATGAGCTTCCAACATATAAAACCTCAATGCCCTAGACCAGTGTTTTCAAACATGAGCACACATCAGCATTATCTGTAGGGGTTGTTAAAACAGTGATCCTGGAACCCCACCCTGAGAGTTTCTGGTTCAGTAGGTCTGCTGTGGGCCTTGAGAATTTGCACTTCTCACAATTTTCCAGGTGACTCTGACGCAGCTGGTCTGAGGACCAAACTTTGAGGAGCACTGAACTAAACGAATGCAAGGTTTCCAAATCTATCTACACACTGGAATCAATTGGGGGAACTTTTAAAAAATACCAAGTCCTAGTCTCTGCTCCCTGAAATCCTAATTTGATTGATCTGGGGAGCCCAGGTATTTTTTTTCCCCAAATTCTCCAGGTAGTTCCAAAAGTGTGAGGCAGGACTGAGAATCACTGCCTCAGAGCAACAGGGGAGTTGTGGTGATAATGGGGGAGGGAATGTATTGACATAAAAGATCCCTTTCACTTTCAATGATTTAGACTTTTGATTTTTTCCTTTCATCTCAGGTGACAAATAATTGCATGAGTTTGCTAGGCCTTCTGGACGAAGAGCCACAGACTGGGTGGCTTACACAACAGTAATTTAGTGTCTCAGTTCTGCAGACCAGAAATCCCAAATCAAGGTATCTGCAGGGTTAGTTCCTTCTGAGGTCTGGGCAGGAGGTTCCCTTCCAGGTGTCTCTCCTTGGCTTGTAGGTGGCCGTCTTTTTCCTGTGTCTATTCAAATTGTCTTCCCTCTGTGCACATGTCCAAATTCCCCATTTTTATAAGGCTGCCAGTCAAACTGGATTAGGACCCACCCTAATGACCTCATTTTAAGTTGATTAGCCCTGCAAAGATCCTATGTCCATACAGGCCACATTCTGAGGTACTGGGAGTCAAGACTTCAACACATGAATTTGGGGTGGGGGTGGGGAATGCAATTCAATCTGTAACAATTATACTGTTGTTTCTAAAACCATAAATATCTGGGGATGGGAGAGGGATACTCTCTGCTCCTTTTTGCAAATTTACCATTCAAACCAAAGCCTTTTATAATGGTAGAAAATCAATCTTTTGTAAATACTTTCTTCTTAGCTTATAACTGCAGAGTCCAAACTTCAAGCTATGCTTTTGAGGCAGAGCGTTGAGCTGCCAGAATGAGGTCCCAGGGTCATTGCTAAACAACTAGAAAATAGACAATCTCAAATCAGCAGAGCTTCTCAATATAGGAAGAGAGTCACTGGTATGCAATGGATGGCCCATCCAGTTGACACCATGGGTCATCTCTGCAACAGATCCCAAGAAAACTTGAACTCTTTTCAGTTCAGCCAGCCAAGAATTTTCTGACAGGTTTACATGACTCTTCTTTATTCTGAACATTGGAGAATCAGGTATAATGTGTTTTTAATGTAATGTGACAATATTTAAGGTGCTAGACAACCTTGTTTTCACAGCTTAACTCTCTGTGCTGAAGGGATGCTAAGTTTGCAGCATGCTTAGGGATTTTTTTAAGCAGAGAAAATTGTGTAATCAGCAAGTGGACCTTAGCAAGATCATTACTAGGGCGGCGGAACAGTAATTGGCATGGAAGATATGGGAAAGCAAAGATGCTAAGTGGGTGCACCTTCAGTATTCTGATATATTCACAGTGGAGGAAGGAAAGCTTTTGGGATAAATAACACTTTCAACTACGAGCAAAATTAAGGTTAAGGGCTGGGGTAAGGGGAGAAATACATTTCTAATACCACCAATGACTTGGAAAAATGCCTAAATCTGAGCAGAATGCTAGATGGTCATCAACAAAGGGGAAAAAACATGTAAATAAACTTTCTGAAGAGTTTTGGTTATTAAGTATAGTAGCTCTTAAACTCTTCACTCTGTTCCAGTCACTCTGGCCATCTTGCATTTTCTCAAACATCTGAAGCTCTTTCCCATCTTAGAGTCTTTGCCTTTGTAGTTGCTTCTTCCAGAAATGCCTTTCTTCTGGCTCTTTGTATAAAGCAATCCTTCTGGGCGCCTGGGTTAAGCGACTGCTTTCGGCTCAGGTCATGATCCTGGAGTCCCGGGATGGAGTCCTGCATTGGGCTCCCTGCTCGGCAGGGAGTCTGCTTCTCCCTCTGACCCACCCCCCATGCTCTCTCTATCTCATTCTCTCTCTCAAATAAATAAATAAAATCTTAAAAAAAAAAAAAAAAAGCAATCCTTGCTACCTTTTGGGTTGCATTGTAAATATCACCTCTCCAGTGACGTTTTCTTTTACCATTCCATCTACATATGTTGCCTCCCCTATTTTTTTTAATAAGAGTTTCACACTGTAATGTTTTCCATTTATTCATTGGCTCGTCTTTCATTATAGTGTAATTTCCATGAAGACAGGGACTATACAACCAGCACCTAGCTTCTGGTAGACACTCAATATAGATTTTTTGAATGAATGAATGAATGAATGAATGAATGAATCAGGCTAAACTAAAGGTCTCATGAACAAGGACAGCTGACCAAAGTTACAAGGAACAGACATCTAGCCTGTTTCCCATCAGACATGGTGAATACTTTTTATTAAGTATCTATAATGGGCCTGACCCTAAATGGGAACCTTTTATTTATAATCTTTAATATTCAAATTAATCCTGCAAGATACATACTATCACTACTTTGAAGAAAAGAAGGCTAATACTTGTCCAAGACCACAGATCTATGATTTAAAGTGAGGATGATGGAACTCATATCATTCTCATTTTATCATGAGTGTACTAATAATTGTCCCTTAAGTCACTGTGTTCTCTTGCAAATATAGACTATAGACTAAAGCAGCTAGTGACAGGGGTAAAGATGGAAGAAGTATTTACACTGCCTACCACCTTCAGTAAACATAGATACAAATGAGAAAGACTGTATTTCAGCTTTGTTTCAAGCACTCTGAGGTGCACAGTGATTACTATGATGGGCTACATTGGCTTTTGGGTGTCATCCTGGAACTCTAGCTTTTAAAAATAATAGTTCAGGGGCACCTGGTGGCTCAGTCATTTGAGTGTCTGACTCTTGGTTTTGGCTCAGGTCGTGATCTCATGAGTCTTGGGATCAAGCCCTGTGTCAGGCTCCTCGCTCAGTGGGGAGTCTGCTTGAGATTCCCTCTGCCCCCCCACTGATGTGTGCACCCGCATGCTCTCTCCCTCTCTCTCAAATAAATAAGCAAATCTTTAAAAAAATAAATAAAAATAATAGTTTCAAAGAGAAAAACAGTTATTTTTGCAATAGAGAAACCTGGGAGTCACCACTTTAAGCAAGTAATCAAAATTAATATCACTAGTAATAAGATATATTGACATGAAGTACCTTCTAATATGATGTTCCGAGATGGGCTTAATATTGCTTCTTTGGTATTATTGAAAAAATGCGTACTCTCATTTTAATCATGAGATAATATAGATAACTCCAAATTCAGGTATATTTCTAACAAATAACTATCCAGTACTCTTTAAAAGTGTCATAGGATCATGATGAACAGTCCCAGATTAGGGGAGACCAAGAAGACATGACAATTAAATGCAGGGTGGATCCTGGGTTGACTCCTGAACCAGAATGAGGATATTAGTAGGACAATGACTGAAATTCAAATGAAGTTTTCAGATTAGTTAATACTGTTGTATCATTGTCAATTTCCTGTTTTGGATTACTGATCTGTAGTTATATAAAATGTTAACAAGTGGTGGTGAGGGGAAGTTGGGTGAAAGGTATAATAGAACTTTATATTTTTAGAACTTTTTTTATTGAAGTATAATTAACAGTGTTATATTAGTTTCAGATGTACAATATAACGATTCAACAATTCTATATATTTCTCAGGACTCATCAAGATAAGTGCACTCTTAGACCTCTTTATCTATTTCACCCATTTCCCCCACCCCCAATTTCTCCTTTAGCAAACACCAGTTTGTTCTCTGTATTTTGGAGTCTGTTTTTTTTGTTGTTGTTTGTTTGTTTGTCTCTCTCTCTCTCTTTTTTAATTTGTTCATTTGTTCTGATTCTTAAATTGCACATATGAGTGAAATCATATATTATCCGTCTTTCTTTGACGTTTTTCATTTAGCATTATACCCTCTAATCCATCCATGTTAGAAATGGCAAAATTTCATTTATGTCTCAGTAATACTCATATATATATATATAACATCTTCTTTATCCATTCAGCTATGGATGGGCAGTTGGGTTGCTTCCATATGTTTTTTGAAAATTTTAGAGTTTAAAATTATTACAAAATGAAATGTTAAAAAACGACAGTTTCTAAAAAAGTAATAAAAATATTCCGATTTCAAAAAACTAAAACTAAAACACGACCTACCAAAGGGAGTTTAGAACAATGTTTTCTTGTAACTTGGGGTCTCTAAGTTTGGTGTCACTGGGAACCACTGTGAGGTGCCGAAGGTTGTTCAGGGGATTCTGAAGGTACAATGCTTTGTTATTATTGTGCCTCCTAGAGGAGGAATCAAGAAAAAAACTTGGGGAATCAACAGTATATCTCTGTATATATGAATGAAAACAGATAGTCTTTGATTCACTCCTTCCCCCATTCTTGAGAAAATGAGGAATTCCTTGCGGAGAATGTAGATGAAGTCTGAACTCAAGAAATGAAGTGGATACTAATTGTCTATGTAACAGCTATAATACCTGTTAAGATTTATGGTTCCTTTTTTCTCCATCTATCATGAAAGACTGATTCAGGTGCCACCCCAGCCCTATCTTTACCATACATACCACACCTGAAACAGACCAAGGAAAGGTTCACAATAAGGCACTCTGGGAACACTGACTTCTCAAAGCCACAAGGGTAATCATCTGGGTTTTGAAGCTTCTGAGCTTTACAGTAGATGCAAGTTGTTCCCTATTGTAGCCAGACTTTAGCGTCACATATGGGCAAAACGCCATGCCTATAGAGGGGCGACACAGAGTGTAATTTTTGGAGGGAGCCAGTGCCTCTATCTATGACAGTAACACTCCACCTACAGACAAACGGAGGTGTACGGCCACGAAAGGAGCTTTGTAATGGCAAAACCAGCCTGCCCAGGCAGTATGTTTCAGGGAAACACTTTGCTCTAAATCCCTGCTTTCCCCGCCCCAGAGCAAATCTCCTGCTGCCCAGGAAACCCCTGCAGAGCTGTGAATAGGAAAGGGATGATGATGAGCAAATTCATGCATACAGAAAAGCTGTGGGCCCCTGCGAGCTCATTTCATCAGACTATTGTGGAAGCTGATGATTTGAGGAAAGGCAAGCTAAGGAGAAGTGGCAGGAATGGAGTCAGGACCTTGCTCTAAAACATGCAGTCCAGCTCATTTCCCAAATAAGTTGGCAGTGCAGCTGCAGGTAGTGGCCAGAGAAAATTAGGCTTCTTAGAGGCCAAATCTCTCCCTCTGCTAGAGCTTTTAGGTTGACGGGCTCTTTATTAAAGCTCTGAAGGGAGGAGAGGCCTTTCTTCATTTTACCCACTACCCAGGGCAAGCCCTCACACTGTGATATCAGGAGAAAGAGACTGCAGAAAGCAAACCAGGTCTGCTTATTTTCTAATGTTCTTTCCTATTACCTCATTGAACTAAAAAGCTGACTTTACATGGTCAAGACTGCTACCCTAAGATATAACCAATTGGCTAAGCACGAACAAAATTCTCTGGGAATTGCCATCTGATTGGCACAATTTTATATGTGCTCATTCATGAAGGAACCAAATCAACTTTTACTATGGAATTGAGTTACATGCTGAAACTGCCTTCCTATGGCAACTTTTAGGATTTCAGCATTTTTTGAACAGGCCCTCAGAACCTAGAGATGTTCCAACTGTCCATATGATGAAATTCAAAGGAATGACTAAAATAAAAAATCTGAATGTAAGTGCCATTGTTGAGTATGATGAGTGTAAACATATGACATATCAGTGATATACTTTGCAGTGAAAATTCTAAGCTAATATCTGCCGAGGCTTTCCCAACCCTCCCTTTCCTGGATGGGTCTTTGAGCAATAGCAAATCCCTTAAACCCGGCATGGGCATGATTCAAATGGCTTATCTCTGACTCAGAATTGGTTTACACTGTTTTTGCCAACTTGCACAATGAGCCAAGACTCATTTCCTTTGCCTCCCCAGAAATTATTATTATTATTTTTTAAGTTCTTCCAGCCAACCAAACCATGTATGTGATGCATTTGCGTAACTAAGTGTATTTGGTTACATGTGGGTAGACAGTCTGGTCATGAGTATTACCTAAAGAGGATGAACCTTCACAGAGTTTAAGGACCTCAGCAGATACTTTGTCAGTTCCTCACCTTTCAGTGAGGAGACTGATCACAGTCTGATGAGGCTGCCAGGTTACATTATTACATGGTTGACTCAAAACTAGAAAAAAAGTCTTCTTCCAGGTTGTCCACTAAAATGTTGTTGCTTCATGTATGTCTCTCTCTCATCCCCAGTGTGAATCATAGAATGCCAAGGTTGGAAAAGTACATGAAAGCTGTGTTAACCTACTTATTCAACTGATCTTGTCATTCTCCCTACAAAATCCTTACCAGGTCTTCACCCATCCTATGTTTAAATACCCCCTGTGACAAGGAATGTACTACCTCCATGCCTTTAATAAATAATTGTGGAATAAATGAATACATAATAATTTTAATCCAGCTTCTATGTGATTGCCCTTTTAATATTTGAAGATGAATCATCTTTTATTTAGACTGAGCATTCATGCTCATTTCAGTAGTTCTCAGGTTTTATCTTGGTTTTCAGTCACTTCATCACCTGGACCTTCTCTTCTGAATCTGCCTCTAGTGTGGTGCCCAACAATTAATATGATACTCCCAAGGAGAACAGGACTCTCCATTACCTTATTTTAGCGCCGGACAGGGTTTTAATGCACACTATCATTACTTTACCTTTTTGTAAAGCCGTATAGCATTTTTGATTCTTTGAACTTAGTGTATATATTCAGAATGTACTTCCTATATATTCTAATTCTCTGGCCTCATTTATTCCCATGGCATTACTTATCACATATATGTTGCCTATCAAACATGTACCTCATTCAATGAGCTTAGACCTCATTCATGAGTTCCAAATCCTTATGTCCAACTGTACCTTGGTCATCTCTGCTTGAATAACCCACAAGAATGTCAAATTCCACAGGACCCAAGTTTGAATCATTTTCTCTCCTTAAACTGCTGTTCGCCCAATATTTTTATTTCACTGAGTGGCACAATCATATAAGCAGATACTCCAGCCAGAAATGCTCCCCTTACATCTCATATATAATAACTCAGCACATCTAGTTGCTTCAACCTCATAAACCTCTTCCTATTTGTCTCCATTTTTACTGTTACTGGTTATTAGGTTGTCTTGCCTGGGTTTCTCCTACATATGCCTATTTCCACATGATTCCAGGTTGATACTTCAAAGACTCATATCTGATCATGTTAGTTTCCGGCTTAAAACTGTTCAGTGGTCAGGGTGCCTGGGTGGTTCAGTTGGTTAAGCATCTGCCTTCAGGTCAGATCATGGTCTCAGGGTCCTGGGATCTGGGATCAAGCCCCACAGGCTCCTTGCTCAGCGGGGAGTCTGCTTCTCCCTCTGCCTTCCCACCCCCACTTGTGCGTGTGTACTTTCTCTCTCTCTCTCTTAAATAAATAAATAAATAAATAAATAAATAAATAAATAAATAAAATCTTTTAAAACAAACAAACCTTTCCAATGGGTTCCCCTTGATTTTCAAGTAACATCTAATCACTTAATGTGGCTTAAAAGACTTTCATGATCTGGCTTTTGTTACATTTTCCGATTCTTTGAATAAAACATTTCGCATACCATTCCCTTCTGAAACACCCCACAACTCTGCCTTATTTAGCTAATTTCCAATCAAGCCTCTCAATCTTCTTTGAGGTAGCTTTTCTTGCAGAACCCCACACCACTGAATCACATGTATCCTTCCTCTACACAAAAAAGTTGGTGTAACTATGTTTAGATGCCTAACCCCTCATGTCTAGGGATGAAACTTCCACTGAGGCACTTTAAGGAAGTTTCAGAAGGCTGGAACTTACTTAAATGACCCTTCTAAAATATCTAAATGTTGAAAGAGTTTTCCTTTTGCCGCCAATTTATGATTTGCTTTTAATTTTACTTGTAAATCATTGCAAATGATTTTATAATATGACTTATTCTCCTGGGAACAAGGTAGCTTATAAATGACTCAAAGTCTTCTTACTGTATCTTGCCATGAGCAGGAATGTATCAACCTCTTTTCCCATCCAGATAGTGGCTGAGATTAAATATCCACATTTTTATTTAATTAAAAAATAAAGAATATCCAATATTTTCATTTCTATTCCTCTCTGCAAATCCAGACCCACTTGCTCTCCAGTGGACTCTATGTCAGTAATCATACACTCCTCCAGTGGCCCATTTCTCAGGTATGCTTCTTTTAGTCAGACTGTCTTTTCTCCCCCATTACAAGTTCTCCCAGCAGTGTTGAATGGAATCTCAAGGAGATGCAAAGCTAAACTAGGAACATGGCACATCTTCCTGGGGTCAGTTTTACTCACAAGTTGAATCAGACTCCTCATGTTGTCAGCCCCAGATCCCCTGGGGCTCACCTGTCTCTAGGATCCTTGGTCACATGTTTCACCATACTGTTTTTGGTTTGAGACTCCTGCTAGGGGGTCTCAAAACCCTCCTACCACTTTTGGGCTCAGACAAAGCACTACCTACTATGGGAGATGTGACTTGCTCCATGGCTTGTTGAAAGGGCTGTGTGGTCCAGTTCAGCATTCGGGGGAGTTAACTCCATGTGGGGCAAATTTTAATAAATATGGAAGGAAATCAGCAGATAAATTCCTCCAGTCCCTTCCCCTATCCTGTCCAATGGACTGTTCAGCAACATAGTAGTCTCCATAGGGCCTTCTGACCAGACCAGGCAATCATTCTCTTTGATGCAAGTGATGGCTAACTTGGTGATGTCCCCTCATGTTCACTCTCTCTCCTTTGCCTCATCCCCTTTCTCCTTCCCACTGGCCTCTCTGGAATTTCACTAACCAATGAAGTGTTAGCATGGAAGTGTTTGCCTCAGACTTTGTTCTCTAGGGATTGTGAGAAAACTTATTCGATGGTATTGCAAAAAAAAAAAAAATGTCATGAATTTTATGATAAACCTGGTTTCTCCAAAGATAGTTACTGCTTAAAATGGACCCCTCATGATATTCATCCAGAACCCTTGGAAGACAGATTTGTTCTCATCTGCTATTAGAAATTCTTCAGTAAAAACATTTGAGAAAGACTGGAATAAAGTGTGAGTTTTTCAACGTATTATTTAATCTTGAATTTTAGTCCACCCTGTCTTTCTCCTCTTCCTTCTTTTGTGACACAATAATTATTTCACTGTGTCTATCACTAGTTTCTTTTATAAGTTTCCTTATGTCTCTGATATTTGGCATTGAGCCTGGCACAAAGAATCTGACTAGTGAATATTTTAAAAGTAAATTTATAAGTGAATGAATGAGTGCACAAATGGGTGGATGGAGTAACTTTCACTTCCTTACCATAATGATTAGATTGAATAACTAAAACTGATTGTAGTTGTAATAAATCTGCCAATACAATTTTTAAAAAATGAAATTCCTGTATTAAAAGGTCTTATAATTTGTTAAATATTTAACTTTCAATTATAATTGGGTGACTGCTGGCATAGTAATCTTTGACAAACTACTTTCATTCGTTTATTCAACAAATAATTATCAAGACCCTGTTATGTGCCAAGCATTATTACAGACTCAAGGAAACAAAGCAGTGTACTACATAGTCAAACACTCCTGCATTCCTAAAGCTTATGTTCTTTTTTTTTTTAATTCAATTAGCCAACATATAGTACATCATTAATTTCAAATGTAGAGTTCACTTAATCATTAGTTATATATGACACCCAGTGCTCATCACATCACGTGCCCTTCTTAATGCCTATCACCCTGTTACCCCATCCTCCCACCCAGCTACCCTCCACCAAACCTCAGTTTGTTTCCTATAGTTAAGAGTCTAGAGCTTATGTTCTATGTCGTGTCTCTGTGCTTTAACACTAACTGTAAAATGGGTGCACACCATATCTCAACCTTAATTTTTAAAAGAAAAAAATGATTATACATATATATAATAGTATGGATTATATGGTATTATAGTAGATAGTATTACTACATAGTGTTATATAGTATTATAATACTATAATATGGATATATCTATGTCTAAATCTATATCTATATATCTCCATAGTTTTTAAGGTACTACCAAGGTCCTACCAAACATGTAGTTGACACTCAGTAAATGTTAGTAGTTGTTATTCTAGATTTTTTTATTATTATTATTAGGCTGGGGAATGTTCCATAAAACCATATAGCCCACATGAAGATAATGCAAGCTTGACCACCCGGTTAGTGCAGGCAATATTTGATGTGGCCTTTGGAAGGCATCAGCATCTTTTAGGGAGAGGGGAATGAAGCCTATAATACTTTTCTTTTAGCTAAAACTACTTAGGTGTAAAGACCATTGAGTCTGCCATTCTGAAGATGACTCCGTGTCAATTGATACAAAACATATCCATTCCTTTAAAGAACCCTGCCTCTTTATCATCTGTCTTCAGTACTTCTTGAATTTTGCTATCACTAAGTATTAAACTTTAGGAGTGTTACTAAGTGCATGTTGCTAGAAAAAAGTAAATCAGTTACACAGCACCAGAACTGAACTGAATGAAGACACAATTAATTTTCTTTGTGCAGTCAATATTTCATTCAGTCATGGCCTCAATGCCTGGACTCCCAGAGAATATGTCAGTAAAACCACATTAATACTTAGGAAAGTAAGGCTAATAGTAGTAATACTTAATTATTTTGAGTATATTCAGATGTATGATTTCTGTTGATAAAACAAGGCAAATATCAATACAAACCAAATAAAATGTTCATGGATGATTTTTTTTCCTGAAATTAATGCAGGCAAGATAAACTAAAACTTATATTCGGATAAACAGTAGGTACTAAACACAAAAAAAATACTATGCTCTCCAGGTGCAAAGTTAAGGATTTTGAGATTTTCAGGAACTACTAGCTTTTCTCTGTTCAGAACTTGGACATCACTGCATTTAGGTGCAGATCTTGGCATTAAAAATATGCACACAGACTAATCATTTCTCTTCGTGGTCTGCTGTTTGGAGTTTTGATGCAGCCATGGGAATTGAACCCGAGTGAATTCACTGTGTTCAGGAAATCAATCGACAGCATTTATACACTTAACATCAGTGTTGAGCATGCTCCTTTGCTGGGGAAATCTATCCCCTTCTCTCAAGTGGTGTTTGTGTGGTGTCCAGGGTTTCTATCTTCATTTCTCCCAGTGGACATTTGTGAGGAGAGTTTTATGTACTGATTAGGCCAAATGACTAACATCAAAAATGATTTAATTTTCAGCCTAACTAGGATATTATTAACTGGCAGAGTTGTGTTAGTCTTAGAGTGCAATACCAGTTGATTTGCAATAGTTTTCTACTTTGCAGTTGTCTTTTACTTGGTATGGGGTAAAGAACCATCCCAGACTTGGTATGTAGGGTGAGTAAACCAAGTAAACTAGACCCTGGAAATGGGGGAATAAAGAAAGAAGTAAGTCAGTAAAGTCCTCAATTCTTGACATATTTTAGTTTGCGATTTGAAGAATGATTTAGAACGATGTGACTACTGCAGATGTAACTGACACAGCATTGGCACTGTTCGGGTCAGGTGATGGCACCTTTGTATCCTGAAATACTACCTGAGTGAGAAGAGACCTAACAGTTAACTTTACCCTTTAGAGGTTTATGTATATTCCCTAAATCACACCTTAATCAGTGACATTTAGTAAGATTAATGTTATGGAGCTGAAACGTGGCTTCTATAAAAATTGAATATTATTTGAAACAACTAGGTCATTAGATCTAAAAGCTTTCTCTTAGAGAGTAATTTCTATGATAAATACATATTTTTTAACTGATCACACTTGGGAAATTTTGTCAACAGCAACCACATCCCCATGATTATCTCTCCTTTAGGTGAAGAATACTAACACAAATTATGATAACAATAATAAACCCACCTTTCATTTTATAATGCTTTACAATTAATGATCATTTCACTTTAACCTTACATCAACACTGTATAGAAGATATCACCATCTAAGGATGGGGGAGGTTGAATATCATGTGCATTATACAGTGAATGAGTGACAAAGATTGGTCTGAAGTAGGCATTCATTCATCCACTTACTTATTCATTTTTTTTCTTTTTTTACTGTAATATGAGATCAACCCTCTTAACAAATCTTTAAGTACAGTATTTTTTTATACATCCTGCTCATTTTCTTTTCTTTTCTTTCTTTTCTTTGTTTTATTCTGTTCAGTTAGCCAACATATAGTACAGTATTGTTAAGCACAATGTTGTATAGCAGATTTTCAGAACTCTTTCAACTTGCATGACTGAAACTCTGTACCTGTTGATCAGCAACTTCCCTTTTCTCTTCCCACCAGTCCCTGACAATCACCACTCTACTTTCTGTCTCTATGAGTTTGGTTGCTTTAGAGACTTCATATAAGTTGAACAATGCATTATTTGTCCTTCTGAGACTGGCTTATTTCACTCACCTTAATGTCCTCAAGGTTTATCATGTTGTAGCCTGTGTCAGACTTCCTTTCCTTTCTAAGGCAGATTAATGAATATTGAGCATATGTATATACCATATACCATAATGCATGTATATACCATATTATCTTTACTGATTCATCTGTCAATGGGTTTTAGGTTGTTTTCACCTCTTGGCTATTGTGAATAATGCTGTAATAAACATGGGAATGCAATATTTCTCTGAGAAACTGATGTCAATTCTTTTGGATAAATACCCAAAAGTGGAATTGCTGGCTCATATGATTATTCTATTTCTAATTTGTTCCAGGAACGTCCATACTATTTTCCATAGATGCCCACCATTTGACATTCCTACCAATAGTATACAGGGGTTCCAGGTTCTCCACATCCTTGCCAACACTTGCTATTTTGTTTGTTTGTTTGTTTAATAATGGCCATCCTGACAGATGTGAGGTAATAACCTCACTGTGATTTTGATCTGCATTTCCTTGATAATTAGTGATATTGACCATGTTTTCATATACCAGTTGGCCATTTGTATTATCTTCTTTGGAGAAATGTCTATTCAAATTCTTTGTCCAATTTTTAATCGGGTTATTTGTTTTTTGCTACTGAGTCATGGGAGTTAATGTTTAGAATATTAACCCCTTACCAGATGGATGGTTTGCATATATTTTCTTTTTCTATTATACCATCTAGTAACTGTTTATGCTGAGTCATTTGAGAAATTGGCAAGGCTCCACCTTGCCAATAAATATCTGACTTGTTGATATGTCCAAGTAACTACATTTATGTCATTGGCCTCATTCTTTTAAGGGTAAGGACAGAAAGCCTTTCAACATATACATGTTATCTGGAAGGGGCAATATATTAAACAATTAATGCCTACAATTTCATATAAAAATGAATTATTTATTAGGTTTCTATCGTGTTCTTTGGCTCAGGGCAGAATTCATAAATTATGTGACAACAAATACAAGAACTCTAGTGGTGAAGAGGGTCAATTCAGTTGAAGAACATGAGATATACTTAGGAGAACAGGTTTTGGGATATGGAGATGCATTTCAGGGAGCACTTCTAAATTATAAAAAATAGTATGAAGATTCTGGACATATGCTAGTTGCTGCAATGGGCAAGTGATAAAAGGGCAATAGAGGCAAAATTTTGCTGTTTTGTCATGGAGAGAGGAAGCTAGTTCCCATAATCTTACCTGGACAGTACAGGGAGCCTATTTACACTCTGGGGTATTATCTTTGGAGTCTTAAGCAGCTGAGAGGGGCAATTCTAATGTGGGGGTTATCTGGTGATTCTTAGGCCCTTGATCCTTATATGAGCTTAACTGGATTCAGTAATGCTTTAAGTAAGGCCCACTTCTGCCATTTAACAGCTTGGAGATATGAGATAATCTAGAAAACAACTCAAACTTAAACCATCTGGATCCCCAGTCTTCTTCTCTGTGAAAACCAGGATTGGCATGAGGACGAAATGAGCCTAAGACTGGGAAAATGATTTAATATCTATAGAATATTATGTTATTAGTGATCACTATAATTGTTTTTCCTTTAGGTGTCGCAGCATTTACAAATTTTGTCATGGGAAAATTGATTTTAACTTTTATCAATTTAAAAAAGTTGCCCTATGAACCACTTGAGGAGAAGATAGGGAAGTTGTAGAACAGAACAGAATGATGGGGTGCTCCTCTCTGGCAAGGGTGAGCATCAGAAGAGATTGAAAGAGGCTGAAAAGCCAGAGCAGAGCTCCAGGGAAAAAGCGTGTTTTTGTTTTTTTTTTTTCTTTTCTCCCATGAAAATGTGAGAGACTCACTTGGAATAATGGAAGAACTCAGGTCAAAGTATCCTCTGTCTTTCTTAGCCAGAATATATGGATGGATAAATACCATGGTTTTGGATCTCAGAATCCTCTTCACCACTATGTAACCCATCCCTTTATTTTATATATAAGGCAACTGCCCAGTTGCCTGAAGAGGGCAATGAACTCCCTCACAGTCACACAGCCCTAGGTGGTAGAGTTTAGGGTCTTCTCATTCTCAATTCAATATTTTTCACTTCACAAAAATGGGATTTATATTAAAAAACACATACTATAGAAAAGTTAATCAAATCACTTTAATTTGCTGCAGCAAATAGAAGTAAATTCTATGTGCTTTAATACACTATTACATTGGACTGACTTTTAATATCAAATTCTTCATTTTCAAGAGTCTAGAAGTAAAAGTATAGATTCATCTTCTCAAATGACCAGAGTTCATTAGGATTTTAGAATCTACCTTAGGAATAGTTGAAACCTAGAGATAGACATGGTCTTTATTCCTGGTTCTAATACTCAGTAGCCTCATGACCTTGGGACCTTAATTTTACCTCCCCAGGCCACGGTTTACCCACCTGTAAGTGGCCTAATAGTAGAAACTATCACACAATAACATTATTGTGAGGATTAAATAAATTATTAAAAATAGGTCTAATACAGAGCAAAACAGATAGAAAAGACTCAGTAAACAGCCATTACAACAAGAGTTATGACTAAAGGGATAGAGGAAGTGTGCTGGAAAGAAAATCAGTACTTCACCACTCCCATCAGCAACACTTTGCCAATTACTAGCTATGTGTTCTTTGGCAAGTCTCTTAATTTACAAGGGCTCCTTTTCCCTCAGTTGTGGGAATGTGGGCAATAGTAGTTAGCTGTATCACGGGATTGATGTAAAGAGTCAATGAAATAATTTAGATAGCACTTTCTGATATATATACCCATAAGAAAAGATAAAGACAAGAAGGATGGGATGAAGGGAAGAAAGGAGGAAGGAAGGAAGGAATAGGAAAACATTAGAAAATCATAAAGCATTTTTCACTGTCAGAGGCTAAGAAAGGGATCTCTGTCAATCTGTGGCTGAAAAGTTGCTTTAACTTCTTGCCACAGCTCAGTCAATTGACTTATTGTTTGATGCTGGGAAATCATTTAATCTCTAGATTACGATCTCAGTGCGTGTATATAATTTGTACTCTTCTGCCCCATACCACTGCATTAGATAAGATGACGTTGAGGTCCCCTTCACCTCTAATTTTCTATGATAAAATTATTTTCCTGTGCTGGTGGTGCCTCTCCAATAAAAAGAAAATAGTAAAACCTTAGGCTAGTGAATGTGTCAAATGCTTTGAGATTTGCAGGAGAAAATTAATGCTCGCGGGGTGGTTCTCTTTGAGAAAGGATACTCCCCATTTTCACACACCCTTTTTCTAGTGAGGCTTTTAATTTAGTGGGACTATAATGCTTCTTTGCTGCTCTACAGCTTTCAAACATGGTGTGCTTTTGTGAAAAGTCTTTAATCATCTAATTTCTTACATTCTCTGTCTAAAAGCTACATCATGAGGATTGCTGGCAATTTAAACTTTTCCTTTTATATGATTTCTTGGTTTTCAGGACATATAGCTAGATAGATATAGATGTCGGTGTTCACAATGAACAAAACACTGAATATTTTTAGTGTGAATGAACTGTAAAAAGTATCTTGTTCAGTTATCTCATTTAAGAATTAAAGATCCTGGGGCTCAGAGAGAGAGAAGGCATCTAAACCAAGATCACACAGGAATGGACTCCAATTTCCTGATTCTTAGTAATTATGACAAATGGCATTTTCTAAAGATGGTTGTAACATTATTTCCCATTCCCATATGCTTGTCTGCAATGTGGTTTTTTTACTCTTCCATTAGGATATGGAGGCTAATTCCTTCCCCTTTGAATCTGCCTAATAGAATGTGGCACAAGTGACATCAGAAAATAGCAAGACTAGGGCATGAGGGACCTCTTGGGATGCTCTCCCTTAGGATTCAGCCCCCGTGTTGTGAGAAGCCCAAGCCACGTGGACAGGCCATGGGCAGGCAACATAGTCAGCACCCCCAGCTGAGCTCCCAGCCCATAACTACAAGCTACTGCTAGTCAAGAGTGTGAGTTTTCTTGGATGTTCAGCTCAGTAGAACCATCAGAAGACAAAAGTCCCAGCCACGATCTGTGACCCCATGAGACATCCCAAAAGAGAACTCCTCATTTGAGCCCAGCCTACCCACAGAACCATAAGATAATGAATATTTGTTTCAAGATATAAGTTTTGGAGTGTTCTGTTATGCAGCAAAAGATAACCCAAGAGTACCCCTCCATTTCATTGGCTCTCAGATTCCACACGACTTCCTTTTGATTCTACACTACTTCTCCAACTATTTGGGATTAGCAGGTTAATGTCATTAGTACCCCGGTCTTAACTGTTGTATGGAATTGAAAATGAGAGCCAATTTGAGCTTGACAGGAGGAACAGCTTAATGTCAGAATTCTTGAAGTTGTGCAAATTGTAACTTCCCATCTTTTGCTTGTATGGAAAACTTGCCTTGGTTTCTCAGATTGCCAATATTGGACAAGCTGTCTCTAAAAGTATCAGACCTCATCAAGTTTAATATGAAAGGAGTCAAGCATGGAGATGTGGAAGTACTTTTTAAAGATACAGTGGCAGAAACAGCTATTTGCCACTCTATCTACTTTTCCCATCTTCTTTGGTCATAGAATCCTAATTCATTCATTGTGTCAGTGGACCCACTTAGTACACTGCATTTCTCAGCTATCTTTGCTACTGGGAGTAGCCATGTGACTAAATTTTGGCCAGTGAGATACAGGCTGAAATGTTATATGTGATTTTTCGAAAGACAGCTTAAAAGAGTTAACTTAGCCAGGAGGTAAGATCTTTTCATTCTCTTTTAGCTTCCTTCTTCTTCTGTCCCAGAACTAGATTTGATGGGTAGAGTACCAGCACCTAGCTCGGACAATGAGGTGATATGGAGGATAGAAGTTGCATCTGGCAGGATCTCACCAGGAAAACAAAGCCACATTTTGTTAATACTGATTAAATTCAAAACAGGGAATCGGTTGCATGGGTATTGGAAGAACTGAGACGCCAAACAGAATGCTGAGAAGACTTAAAAATTAGCAATATAGGTAGCCACTACCAGTGCAAGGTTGGAAGACAAAGGAAGGAGGCAGTGTTCTTGGAATCCAGAGTGCAGAGTTACCCAACACAAACTGTAACACCGTGGACCTGCCCTGCTGGAACAAGAACCCCAGACAGACACAGCTGCTCCAGAGGGGCAGCCCAAGGCAGAAAACCTTCATCCTTTCTCCTGTCTCCTGAACTCTGGCCAATGCTTCCCATTGGCTGAATGCAGCTTGGAGCCAATAATCTCAGGAACCAGGGAGATACCATCTGCAGGGTCAACTTCCTTATAGTACAGGGCAGATCAGGGAAAAGGTTCAAAATGACTCTGAGGGCAAATGAGCCCAGGACTACCACAGAAGCTAATGCTGGCATGATGAAAGAGAAAGCTAGAAGGAGGCTAACCCTGACGATCATGGAATTACCATATTAGAAAAATGTCAGTTGTCTGTAAGTTGTTGTTATTTTGGATTTTCTATTACATACAGCAAACACAATACTAACTGATCTTAATGTCTCTTAGGGAGGGGAGTATATTAGTTTATCAAGGCTACGGTAACAAAATCCAACAGACTGGGGCCCTTAAACAATGGAAATTTATTTTCCCACAGTTCTAGTGGCTGAAAGTCCAAGATCAAGGTGTCAGCATGTTTGGTTTCTTCTGGGGCCTCTCTCTTTGGCTTGCAGATGGCCACCTTCCTGCCTTATCCTCACATACTCTTCCTTCTGTGTGCACACGCCCCTAGTGTTTCTCTGTGTGTCCAAATTCCTTCTTGTAAAGACACCAGTCAGATTGGATTAGAACCCACCCTAATGGTCTCACTTTAACGTAATTCCCTCTTTAAAGGCCTTTTTGTCAGTCACGTGAGGTGCTGGGGGTTACGGCTCAACACACGAATTTTTGGAGGGGACACAATTCGGCCCCTAACAGAGGTTAAGAGGAAAAATCAGAAAATTGGAAAACTAAGTCAATCTAAATTACATATGCTAAGTAGGAAATAACAGTATTGATAATGGCAAAAAGCAAATAAATTAAGAAACATTTTTATGTGGCTTTATAATACTGTGGCCACTCCTTGATCTTGCTCTGTGTTTTGCATTGTTGATAGGCTGTTATGTAACTCAGCCTGCTTTATTTGCTCATGTGGATGCCCACCTTTAGTTATCACTTAGATCACTGAGCCAGGAGGTCTTCCAAGAGACCTAGGATTTGGCAGGTGCTAATTATTCACGAACCCCTCGACTAACAGGAATTCCCACTTCTGCTGGGGAAAGGATGCAGATGCTCATGAATCGTCAATAAAGGAGCAGCTGCAAAAAACGGTGTCTCTTCCATAGTTGGCTCCTATAATTAGCTCCACCTTAATCCTCATGTACACAATACCTTCTGAGACTACAAAAGCCCAGCCTTATCCAGCGGCCATTCTTCCCCTCTAAGCTTGCTTTTGGCCGGACCATGCTGCTTCTGAAGATGTGATTAAGTGTTTTGGTTGAAAGGACAAAATCTAATAAGTGATCTTGAGTGGTGATAAACAGAATCCTGACCCTCCCAACCTCTATGGCTATAAACAGGGTAAGAGAAAGCAGAGGTAGTTAGAATGTCAGTGAAGGGGGCAAAAGTGACCCAGCAGGTGGGACTTTCAAGCTATTCTCTTAATCAAAGAACAATTAATTGATGAGGTTTTCAACCTGAACCAAGCTTTCTCAAAGCTGTGCTCTATTCGAGTTAAATTACGGGTTTAACATGGCCTCAGTAGTGACCACCCATGGCAATGGTGCTGGTGGCTGAAGGGTGGGATGCTCTTTTCATAATCTCCTTTTTTCCTTCCATCTGTTTCTTGCCATGCTCCCTTCTACCAGGAGAACAAGCCAGGCCTGAGGATACTCCAGTGATCTGAAAATTACCCTAAAACTTATTTTTGAGGTAGACAGTGAGTTCTTATTTGGAAATGATTTTGCTATGAACAGCATATTTCCCTTGTTTCACTTTTCATGGGTTCAAACCAACGGGCCTCTGGGGGCACTTGCCCCAGGACGGGTCCCTGGAGCCAGTGCTGGTTTTGTGTGGAAGTGAGGCTGTCCCGTAGGCCATTCAGGATGATGGAAGATCTACAGAGAGCGTCCTGGGACAAACTTAGGTGCAACAGCCGGAAGGACAAGATGCGCAGAACCAAATGGGAAGCAATGAGATAAAAAGCAGAGGTGTTAAGACACAGAAAAGCCAGCCTCAGAAAGCACTGTACAGGGGGCGCAGCCTGAAGACCTATCCTAAGGAACGAAGCAGAGCATTACTTCTCCCACGGAAACCTTTATTACTGCCAGTATGCAAGCTTTCTTATGTGGGCAGAAGGGCATTTCTGCAGGCATCAGGCTAGTTGGGAAATTCACTCCTTGGTTTCTCTTCATAATCTTTCTTCTCTCAGTTATCCTGGTGCTAATCCCTCCCTCCCCCACCCCCTCCCCCACCCCCATCCCCACCCCTTCTCGTGCTGAACCACTACAGCAGCTCCCTCCTTCCTTTTCCTACCCCACTGCAAATTCCTGAGCAGAACTGGCTTTGCCCCATAGACTGGGCGGGTTTTCAGCTGATTATGAAGCTTACAGTGTTGCCACTGCATCCAAACAACAAGCTTTCTCTGCAAACCTTATCCCTGGATTGAACGTGACATATCCCACTGAATGCTTTCTGGACCAGCCCAGTTGTGTGACAGGCATGCAGGCAGCATTCCCAGACATGGATTCTGGTAGACAGCCATTTGAAAGCAGGGGTTAAGTTGGAGAGGGAAAAGGGGAGGGGGAAGTGTTCTCAGCTCGTGTTGATTTCTGTCAGATTTCAGTTGAGGTTTGTGAAGAGATAATTGTGTTATATTTTCTCATCCTTCACAGCCTGGTGGTTCCTGTATAATTATATATGCTTGAGCTTAATATTATTTCAAAAAGAAGAAAAGTATACAACAGATTTTTAGCCTCAGGCTTCTTATGATTGGGTACAGATTTTACTCTTGCAAATAATTTAGTTCTTTTTTCCCTTTGCAAAGAGTAATTGTAGGGATGTGGCTCAAGTGGATAGCTGGCCATTGGGGGATTTTCTGGGGATGAGGGAAGATTGCCAGGCTCTGGGCATATGTTGTTCAGGACCCGATGAAACGCACAGAAGTGGTCCTCTGGTGTTTTCGACAGCAACCAGGGAGATGACGGATCTTTCTGCCTCTGGCATCAGAAGCTAAAGGAGTTGGCTTGCAATGAAAATCCCATTTGAAAAAGTTCCTTGTCTCTCTGATAACCCAGCCGATCTGTTAAAATTGTAGGAACATTTCTGAATGTCATTTAATTTTTGCCACTTACATTATTAATGTGATTAAATATTATTAGGTCATATTTATTATGTTGCACTGAATTATTCTGATAATTATTAATATATTGCCTAGAGTGGAAGAATAAAAAGAAGCAATTCAAGCTGAGTGAAATTTTCATATTGATGTTATATAATTATCATTATTTAACCCGAAAGAGAAGCTGATGCAATTAGGAAAATAAAACATAGTCCAAACGTTTTTATTGATATCATTAATACATGTGCTCAGGACTGCCAATAAACATTTTAATACAACTTGGTGATAGAATAAATTACATCCATAAAATAAGTATTTCAAGTTAATTAAAATATTACTGGCATATATTTTTCTTAAAGCTCAGGATTTAACCCTATGTTCTTCACTGTTCGCACTACTTTTAGGGTTTCGGTCTCCATATAGTTGACTTCTACATAGAACTTTGTTTTGGTTTTGCCTTCTTTTTCATAAACTTTTGTGATCTATAGCCAAGAGAGCAGTGGGCATTCCCTATAATACTTTACTTTCTAAAATATGGATATGTAAAATGGGAATGATCAGGAAAGTAATTTCTCACTACTGTTGGACTTTACCTCGTATGATTAGTTAGAGCATATAAAATGCTTTACAGCATAGCATAGCAGTTGAGTTCAGACTCTGGAGCCAAGCTACGTGGTTTTGAATCCTGGCTTTGTGTGTAATCTTTGGCAAGTCACTTAACCTCTCTGTGCTTCAGTTCCCTCCTATGTAAAAGAGAGGTGAATATATCACGTAGGGATATTATAAGGATTATATGTGATAATAATATCATGCAGGGATTTTAACGGTCTTCTACGAATTCATGTAGGTAATGTTTGCTGTGATTATTAGCAGACACCTTGTATACAGTAAATGCACAATAAAGAGTAATAGTTGTTATTCTCACGCACATACCCACACATGCATGTCCTTGAAGCAGAACATCACAACTTTCTATTCTACTGTAAACATTGGGATCCTATTCCTCTCTGTCACTCAAGTTTGTTCTCTCTTGCTTGTCCTTTTATCGACCCAGTTACCTTTTATCGACCCAGTTACCAGTTACCAAGCCTTACTGCTGCTTCTTTCACATCTCTTCAGTTCCACTTTATTGCTACCACCACCAGGTTTTCAAACTTAAAATATTGTAACAGCTTCTGAACTGCTATTCCTGCCTCCGATTTCTCCCATTCCAATCCATCCTTTGTGGTAGTAAAAGACATGTTTTACCTGCTCACTTACTACTTGGAGTTCCATTGTCCAGATTCCTTATTTTGTCCACTTGAGCTTTCCATCTCTGGGCCCCAAATATGTTATTTCCTTTCATTACCCAGTGCTCCAGCCATGCTGATTTATCCCTCATGCTCTCAAAAAGCTATAAGCATCATCACTTCTTTTTTGTCTGAAGTCCCCCTACCAACTCAAACCCTAATGCTTTCCTGCTTAAGTTTCTCTTTCTATCCCTCAAATATTTCTCATTATGCCAATTCCTGTAGGTCTCATCTAGATCTCATACACATCTGCCATAGGAACAATACTTGTATTGCATTATTTTGTAATTTGACCTGTGTCCACATTTTGTATATACCCTGGAGGGCGTTGGCCACTTCTGACCATTCCCTTGTATGCCCTCCATTACCTAGGATAGTGACAACCAAAATGGTAGGTATTTCAGAAATTCCTAGAACAACTATCTAGCCTAAACTACTCTGTTTCATTTTTCAACTCAATTCAGCATGATTTTCTGGTTCTTATGCACAGTGTATAATGAGATTTGCTTTGAGTTATCAACACCGCAGGGAAAAGTTTAAATTAGAAGGGAAAAACCCACCACCAATTTCTTTGAAAATAGAATAAAAACACAAAGATATTTTTTCTATATTCTATTATCAAAATAAAATCTAAATCCAAAGCTATCATCTCGACAATACCATTGTTTTCTCAAGAATGCAAACTTGGTTTACAGAATGTACTTATTGAAAGTAATTAAATGGAAACCCAAATCCTTCTAAAACACTACTGTGTAGTATTTCTTGCTATATAAAAAAAAATAGGATTGGCTAATGCTTAGTAACTAACGCAGCAGGAAGAAAAAGCTGATACCCACAAGAAAGCCAGTGGACTTGGTAATTTAATACAGCCCTTTAAAAATGAGTGAGACAGGAGGAAGGCAAGTAGGTTCATAAGTGTTGAAGTGTATGTGTACATATAGGAAGGAGGCACTGGTTCTTCCTTTTGTTCTTTAAGCTTCTATTCCTTAACTGTATTAATCCCTTAGATGGTTTTTTTGTGCATATCATGGGAACAGAAAACCCACAAAGCATTACTTCCAGGGAGTCTACAGCGGTGGGAAGACATCATTAAAGCAGAGCTTCCCCATTTCTCATTGGCTTTCTGCTGCAAGTTGGCCCCAGGAGTCTTCACGGTGGTTTTTTTGGTCAGTCACACCAATAACCAAGCAGGACAGACACAAGAAAACCATACCCATCTCACTTGCAATACTCTGTAAAGCATAACTATTTCTCAGATAATGTACCACATTCTTGGTGGTAGGGTTAGCACATGTGTGTATAAAACAAATGAAGACACTAGAGCTCTCAGAGTAGTGCTTTATGACTAGTGTTCACAATGCAACATAATGGATATTTTGTAACAGTGTTAATGAAGGCTAAGGGAGCATAGAGAAGGGATTGACTATTATTTATTCTTGGGTGTTAAAGAGGAGGGCTTATACTCCGGGAATGCTTCACAGTGAGTATGGCATTTGGAATAGATCTTGAAAGATGTGCAGAATTCCTCCAGCTGTAGGAGTGCTAAGGATATCTCAGGCAGGCCCAAAGGTGCAGAATGAGTGAAAGAACTCAGTGTGCTTTGAGAACCAGACAAGCATGGGAACTAATGCCAACTTAATGGCTAGCACATGCTAGGTAGTTGTCTCACAATGCTACTGAACTTACAGTTATCTATGATAACAACACCAACCCCATATTCTGGAAGAATAGAGGCTCGTAACAGCTGTAAAATGTTCGAGCTAGGATTCAAGTCCAGGTTGGACTGCAGGGCAGTCTGTTCTACACCATGTAGAATGGGGTGTGATGAATCTCAGAGGCAAGTATCGCTCAGCAAAGGAAGAAGGACATTTCATTCTCTGAAATAACTGAGAAGGAAAGGACAGATAAAGGTGAGGAGGATGCAGCTGATGGAGGAATTGATAGGTACACGAGAAGAGGCAGGCTGGGTCATTTTTGATAGTAAAAGGAACAAAGCTGGGGTGAGAGAGGGATAAGAGTTCTGAATCATAGCCATGGAGAATGGGAAAGGGCATCTTTGGATTGTCAGTGAAGGCATGGCAGATGGCGAAGGGAATGAGAAGCTTTGAAGTTCTGGGATGGGAAACCAAAAACGGACTATCCTCATTTAGCCATTCATTTATTTGGATAACAGTTAACAAACATGCACCATATGCCAGGCACTGGGCCAGGAACTGACAATGCAGAGAAAAATAAAAGAAGGATCCCTGCCCTTAGGGGCTTATAGTGAATCAAGAAGATACAAATTTAGGGCGCCTGGGTGGTTCAGTTGGTTAAGCAACTGCTTTCGGCTCTGGCCATGATCCCAGAGTCCCGGGATTGAGTCCCACACTGGACTCCCTGCTCAGCTGGGAGTCTGCTTCTCCCTCTGACCTGCTCCTCTCTCATGCTCTCTCTCACTCTCTCTCTCAAATAAATAAATAAAATCTTTTTAAAAAAAGAAGATACATATTTATATGCAACTCCATGCAAGGACTCATTACATATGCTAAGGCTAAGGTATACATGTGAAAAACTAGAGGAGGATGCTCAAAGGAAGAGTTGAAGATTCCATTTGTGTGGAAGGAATGGGTTCCAGGAAGGACTTCAAAAGATGGTGCTTTAAAAATGTCCTTGTCCTGGGCGCCTGGGTGGCTCAGTTGGTTAAGCGACTGCCTTCGGCTCAGGTCATGATCCTGGAGTCCCGGGATCGAGTCCTGCATCGGGCTCCCTGCTCAGCGGGGAGTCTGCTTCTCCCTCTGACCCTCCTCCCTCTCATGCTCTCTGTCTCTCATTCTCTCTCTCGCAAATAAATAAAATCTTTAAAAATAAATAAATAAATAAAAATGTCCTTGTCCTGAGGAGTTCTGTGCCAAAATAGTCACAGATGAGGTTGCCCAATGGTTCCTTCCCAACTTACTTTCAAACTATACAGCAAAAGAAAAGAGAGATAGAAATTTGTGGATAAAAAAAAGAAGATGTGGATAAAGCCAAAGGCAGCAAAATGATAACTGGTGGACCTATATGGGTGTGTTCCTTATATTTCCTAACTTTTCTGTAAGTTTGGATTAAAACAAATTAAAAAGTGGTGAAGAGTAAAAGGAAGCACCATAAAATGAGAACCAAACCGTAAATTATTTCCTGTCAGTAGACAAAAGATGGGAGAGTGTCCAATCTGAAGAGGCTATGTGGGCATCTGGGTGGCTCTGTTGGTTAAAAGTCTGACTCTTGGTTTTGGCTCAGGTCATGATCTCAAGGTTGTGAGATGGAGCCCCAAGATGGGCTCCACGCTCAGCAGGCAGTCTGCTTGAGGTTCTCTCTCTCTCCCTCTGCCCCTCCCCGCACTCGCACACACACACTCTTTCTCTCTCTCTCAAATAAATAAATAATAAATAAATAAATAATCATAAAAAAAAGAAGGGGCTATGATAGCACAGAAGCAAGACTCAGCCTCAGTGGGAATTGCAAGCAGCAGCATTCATTCCTGGAAAAATTAGAACCTTCCTCCAAGCAGGGGAAGTGGGGAGAGATGAAGCTACAGTGGCAGAGAGAGGCCAGTCGTGGTGAGGCAAAAGAAGCTATTCATTAAGTCAAAGAACAGTGATATTGAGGTGTTGGAAGAGACTGTTCCTTCTCTATCTGCAGAGGGTCTCGCTCTGTAGGTTCAAATAAGCTTTTGGTTTCTTGAAGTGGAGCATGCAGAGAGAGGTGAATGGAAGGCAGGATGGCATTTATCTCATTGATTTTGTAATTTCTGAGATGTATGAATCCAGAGCAAGCTTCTAGGAGCAGAACAGAGCCCATATATTACCCAGCTCTTTATACATAAGATGTTGGAATAGTGTATATGTTATAAACAGTGGAGTGTGAATTAGTTGGCCAAGAGCTGGAATAGGTCAGACTTCATTTTAGTCTTAACACTTTCCAGTGTTAGATCAACTAGATGTTTATAGTATGACACAGAACAAACTGGCTCAAGTTATTTCAGAGCCATTAATACTGGGCATTGTTTTAGATTATTGTTTTAACAGAGTATATTCCAAACTTCAAAGTACATCAAAGGGGAAATAAAGTCAGTGGAATCCAGTATCAGTGATACTTTTGAGTAACCTTGGAGATAAAGAAATACTACACAGTTGCACTTCTAAGGCATTAACTTTTTCAAAACAAATTTCATAAAAATTGTAATTAACTGTATTTGTTTAAGATGATTTTAAAGGGGCACCCGGGTGGCTCAGTCAGTTAAGTGTCTGCCTTTGGCTCAGGTCATGATCTCAGGGTCCTGGGATCAAGCCTGGTGTCAGGCTCTCTGCTCAGCGGGGAGCCTGTTTCTCCCTCTCACTCTCCATCTGTGCTCGCTCTCTCTCTCTCTCTCTCTCCCTCGCAAATAAATAAAATCTTAAGAAAATAATCTTTAAAAAAGATGATTTTTGAAGCAAAGAATTAAAATTTTTAAAATGTAAGAACATAGAGAATAAGCATATGGAAATAAATAAAGAAGGAGAAACTTTTCCTTATCATGGAGCCTGCCCAAGTGGGCCCCCAGGACCCTGGACACCTCCCTCAGTGTCACGGTTTATGGATCTGTCTGGTCTCTCCTGGGGACCACCCAGTCTGAGGAATTAGGCGTCTTCATGTGGCTCTCTATGAAGCGTGAGTCCTGATATGCTAGAGAATGCTTATAGCTTCCCACAAAATTAGACTATGTTGCACTTGAATGCTGCTTTTATTTTTTAAAAAATTTTTTTACCATTATAACACTGTTTTATTTATATACATATTTCACTGTATTTTATAAAACAATCCTTATTACAGAGAAAAACAACAGAGCACTTCTACTGTGAATTAATCCATTATCTATTCATTAATTTATTATTATTTGATAATTATGATAAAATTTGATAAAAATATAATTTTTATTATCAACAGAAACATGTAACACTTCTTAATAAATGCCTCATATCTCCAGACTACCAAATGCCATTTATTCTTCAAGATATAAATTAGAAGTTCCCCAATCCCCTCCTCATTCCCTAAAATTTCTTACTGTAAGTTCTTTATGCTCATTCATTACTGTCAAATTTGCTGGAAATATTCTTAATTTGTATTTCTCCTTTTAATGAAAAAAATGAAAATTTTATAAAATCCAGCTTTTTCCTTTCTCCTGTGTTTTGATATACATTTTTCTCTAAATTTTCCAATATTTTGTTTTTCAGGTCTCTGAAATTAATTTTGACATAGGGTATAAGGTAAAAGCTAGATAATTTCCCCCCAAAGTTTCTATTTTTAACGACAAATTTTCCACACAATCCCTCTTCTTTTTTTTTTAAAGATTCTTTTTTTTTTTAATTAATTAATTAATTTATTTGAGAGAGAGAGAATGAGAGAGCGCAAGCACATGAGAGGGGGGAGGGTCAGAGGGAGAAGCAGACTCCCTGCCGAGCAGGGAGCCCAATGCGGGACTCGATCCAGGGACTCCAGGATCATGACCTGAGCCGAAGGCAGTCGCTTAACCAACTGAGCCACCCAGGCGCCCCTACACAATCCCTCTTCTGACATAATAAATTTTCATATACAATAGGAAGAATATTTTTCTGGCTATTATTTTACTAATCTGTCTATTATTGTACCATTATTTCACAGTTAGTTTTTTATAATATTGTCCATATCATGTTTTAATTTTTGAAGCAAAGAGTTCTGTTTTATTACTCTTATGAGAATTTTCTTTGATGTTTTAGTATGTCCACACACACAAATTCCAATTTGGACTTGTTTTTTCATTGGTATTGCACTAAAATCTTATTATTTTGTGTACTTTCAAGAGAATTCATACTCAAGACTGGCATTTTTAGAATATTTATTGCCCACACAAGAACTTTATGTGTTCTAGAATTCTGGCTTTCAAGCTTATAGCATATTTGGAGTGGCAAACGGTAAAAATTTACAAATAGAAAATGTGAATATCTCAACACCTGAATAAGAAATTAAGAGTTATCAAAGCATTAGACAACACCACCCTCCATCTTGCAAAAGTTCGTAACTTGAATATATTTATTACTGAATACTTTTAGAAGCTTAGAAGATAATTTTCAGATAGTTCTTGTGAAGCAAAAAGATATAGGGAAAGTTGTCAGTTCATTCTGTGGTGGAAATATGGCCCACACTTACCAAAACGTAACAAATAGCACAATAAATAAAACTACCAATCTCATTAATTCACTTATAAATACACACCCCTCCACCACCTGCTCTGATCCTGAAATTCTTAATTCTAGTTAATAGAATTCATCAGGGTATTAACAATTAATCAGATAGTGCTTTTAAATACCCTCAGTGTTCTGTATAGCTATTTAGTGTTTCAGCAAATCAAAACTTCAGAATGACAAGTTCATTAATGATGATGGTGATTGTTTCAGTTATTCTCACTTTGTAACAAACCACTCCAAAATGCAAAAGTGTAAAACGCCTGTTTGATTATGTTCACAGATTGTGAGGGTCAGGAATTTGGACAGGGCATAGTGGGGATGGCTTGGCTGTGCTCCATGATTTTTGGTGCTTCTGCTGGAAAGACTTGAAAGCTGGGGTGACTAGACAGTGCTGGAATCATCTGGAAGCTTCTTCACTCCCATGTTGGACAGTCAGTACATGATGACTCTAAGACTGAGCCCAGTTAGGACTGTTGTTTGGAGTGCCTTTGAGTGCCCCATGTGACTTGGGATCTTTCCAGCATAGCAGCCTCAGGGTAGCTAAACATCCTACATGGCAGCTTATTTAGGGCCATGTAAGAGCCATGAAAGGGCCATGATCATGATAGTAATAATTTAGAAAGCACTTTTCTTTCAAATACATAAAATGCATTCACATTGAGAAGCTTCATTTGCTGTTCATGTGATGAACACATATTGCCTAGATGTAGAGGCTTGGGAGCAAGAGCCAAAGGAGCAGGGGATTCTCACAAGTGGGTCATAGCGGAAAAAGTTTATCTGTACTTTGATAACTCTAAGAAGAAAAAATTCTATAAGAGCAGAAAAATTCAGCACTGTACTCTGCACACTAAGAGCATATCTACTTATGCATATTCACTTGTCTCTGTCTTGCTCTCCCTATACAGTTCTGCTTTCCAAAAGATGCCACAAACCCATAGGACACACCTTGCTTAAAAGCTTAAAAGCGTTCTCCTAGCTATAACCTCCCCAATTCTCTCCCTAAATGAAAATAAAGGAGTTCGTGACTAAGCATGGGATTATCCCTTAAATGTCACAGTTTGGCCCCAGCCAGTTTGGTACTAAATATAATTCCTAGTACAATTACTCAATGGGGGTAAAATAGGGATTTTTCTCAGGGCACTGGCCTTGCCATTACGTATAGAGACATGTCTGAGCCCAACTTCCTGAAGCAGAAAGGCAGTTCTATTTCTTATTTTCTCTCGGAGTATTCTTATGACACTGTGAAAATGCAGACACTGTTAGAGCAGGACTTGCGAGTAGGAATCTGTAAACAAGCATTTCTGTAAGTTCAGAAAAACACATTACACAAAATTTCCCTTAACTACTGGCTGAAAATTTTACCATGGATGTCTTGGAAATCTGGATTCTCATGTTGCTGGGACCATCAATGTATTATTGGCAAGCACCTAGTTTTAGAACAGAAATATTTTACAATCTAGGAATTGGGACACAAGGTCTAACAATAGGAAGAACCCAGGAACTCTGAGTTTGTTCTGGATGCTCCTGGCTGTAGTGTTGCCAAACTTAATTCCCTAAGGTTGTTTCTTCATCTGTAAAAATGTGAGTGCCAAAACTGATCTAATGCTGCTTTTTCTTCTCGGTTATGCTCTAAGGGTACACATTTCTTTAAAAGGGCCCCGAAAGTATTTACCTTAGGCAATGTTTGCCCACACCCTCTCTCTAACTATGATCTTGCTCTTTGTCCTCCTGATGTTCTGTCTTCCTGAAAAGGTTAGAGGATCAGAGAAAAGACTGGAAAGGACATGGCAGAAAATAAAAGACAAAAACATGAATAAAGAGGGGCAGGTACCTGGGTGGCTCAGTTGGTTAAGCATCTGACTCTTGATTTTGGCTCAGATCATGATCTTGTGGTTGTGAGATGGAGCCCCTCATTGGGCCCAGCGCTGGGCATGGAGCCTGCTTAAGATTCTCTCTCTCCCTCCCCCTCTGCCCCTCCCCCTCCTTTCTCTAAAAACAAAAACAAAAACAAAACATGAATAAAGATAGGACGGGGAGACAAGGCAGGAAGGATGGAAAGGGAAGGAGGGAAGGGAAGGAAAGTCAGGAAGGATGATGGACAGGGAACTATGAGCTTATAACACAGTTATAAGTGTAGAGGATGACCTAAAGCTGCAAAGACAAGAGTGAAGAATAGTTTTCTTTTGACCCTTCCCCTTTTCCTGTTCAAGGGCTGAGGATATCAAGAATCATTCATAATTGCGATTTAAATAAAAAAGTTAAATAACCACTCCACCAAGTCAACACCTATTTGCTATGGCTACAGGGGATATTTGACAGAGAAAGACATTACATTATGAAGGATAAAGGGCTCTTGAGATGAGCGATGAGAGAGGAGCATCTAGGTGACACTGTGCTTGGGAAATTCCCCCTACTTCCCCCACCCCCCATTAAAGGTGGGGAGAGGAATACAATCAGAGGGGTTCTGTAACAGTCATGGTTGCTGAGGTCATCCATTGAGCCTGCCCAGTACTTGTATCTGTCTTTCCAATTAATGCAAATGTTGTGAACAGTATAAAGAGTCGATTGGTAGGGCTCAACTCTAAAGATGAGTTTTGAACAAATACAAAGAGAATGCTTGAAAACTTTGCAATTAGATGTTCAGTGTTGATACTAGAAAGTGGCCAGCTTCCACAGATTGGCATGGTTCAAATGAAGAGAACAGGGCAGGTGCCAATGGGCACAAAGGGAAAGGGAAGCCAAAAGCAGGGCCAAAGAAGAGATCTCATTCTTCCTGAGGAAGTGCCTTCATAGAGATGCTAAATGCTCTGCCCAGGGCCACATCCTAGCGAGAAGGGGCTATTAAGTGATACAAATTATAGTTATGCCTACAATTGTGTGCTACTTAGTTTTGAATATTTTATAGCTGTAATACATGATAAATGGTTCAGTTCCCATTACAGTACAGATTTGAGTCTAAATAATTACTTTATTTATTTTTTTAGGTTAAGAAGACTTCTTAAGTCGAATCACCACTACCTGGAACTTTGCCTGGCACATGCTCACTAAATAGTAGCTCACTATTAGTAGGAGCTCACTAAATATTCTATAAACAGAAATTAGTTATTATAAAGTGAGGAATCTTCAAAAATAACCAATCAGTACAAATTCATCTGTAGTGCGTGCATTTGCAAAGCGTAAGGTTGGCACCTTATAAATATAAAACAAATGTCACCCTTTTATGTGTGTTTATATGTAGGTATGAATACATGTTAGTTGAACAGAAATAACTATAAATAAAAAGTATCTACAGTAGATACAACACCATGGGTTGAAAATTGTTTTGATCTGAGGCTGTGTTAATATATTCATTGTCATTTGTCTTCAGATTTGATCTAATACTGATTTCTGGATTTTTTTTATTCAGAAGATGAGTATCTACTCAGTTATGATGAAAAAGTCTGACACAGTAAAATACAAAGAAACCCAGAAGTCAAAAGACTCAGGGTCTGATACAAATGCTCCTAACAGCCTAGGCATCCATGAGCAGCTACTCCGTATTTCGGGAGCTGCATTTCTGTAGCTCCGAAAAAGAGAGCTGAGGCAGATGACTTTAAGTGTCATATCCATATGCCCAGATTATCTAAAGGACAGTTGCATTTTCAAACTTTCTCTCTTCTCCCATGCAAAGCACTAGAATATCTTAGAAATTCCAGCACTTCAGTTTTCTAATTACATTACACGGCTGACTTTAAACTCAAAGAAGCACTGAGATTTTTTGATTGATTTTTGTTTCCAGAATTCTGGTGAAGAACTCTGATGAGTGTATTCCAGGTACTCCCTTCCTATGATATTAAGCTTCCCAGGTCTTTATTTCTGGACACCAGAAGGCCTAGCACCAGTTTACATATAAATGTCTTTTTTCCAAAGCTTCCAACCCCATTGCTACTGTGGAAACAAAACAAAGCATCATCTGTTAATTCAAAGATCAATCCAAGATTAATTCAGGATCAGGAAATAAGGTGATTCAGTTCTAGTGACATTGAATTGAGTCAGACTAAACAGTTTACTGGCCAAAAGGAGTGAAGGACTTCAAGTATCTTTCTATTTGGTACAAAGAAATTTTCCATTGCTGAACATAGCTGGACTTTGCATAGTGACCAGTGTTCCTGGAGCACTGTTTCTGGAAATTGTTCATGTCTGGGTAATCTTTAAGGGCTCCACTGCCCACAGAATTAAAGGAATTGATGTTTATTGAGCACCAATGTTATGCCAGACTTTATTAAATGCATTACGTATGTTGTTTCATTTGGTCATCAATGCAATCAGAATTGCTTTAAAATATATTATGAGTATTTTACTCTGATCTTCAATGGCTTCTGTATGGTCTCAAGTTAGCTTTTGAGCTTACATCTCCCCAACATGTAGCATAAGGTTATTTCATACTAACAGAATTATATGGTATTCCCAAAATATTTGATTTGCCCTATCTATAACTTTTATCATCCCATATGAGTCAATTGTGTGTGTGTGTGTGTGTGTGTGTGTGTGTGTGAACAATACCTACTTACTTTGAGCTCCTTCTCTCCTACAACCTAACCCCTCAATCTAGGTGAAATGCCATCTGCTTAAAAAAAGTCTTTCGTACTCTACTCAACTCAAAATTGGTACATAGTAGTACTCAAAATATATATATATACTGAGTTTAATTGAGTTCGCATATTCTGTGTTTAAAATAGAACTTTAAAAGAAATTAACTCCAAGAAGTGATGTAAATATGTATACATACAGAATGCCTAATGAGGCAAGTTATTGCTGAAATGTATTCGGACATATTTAGGGCTCAGATAGAGACAGAGGAAGATAAATTCTGAAAAGGATGCACAAAGAGTGATGAGCTAATAACAGAATTTTCTGGCCTTCCTGATTTTACAACACTGTCATTAGCAGATAAAACTGAGATGAATGCTATTTCATAAAGACTTGGCTAATTTTAGGTTTCAGTGGTGCATTCAAAGAGGATGGCAGAAACACAGAAATGGATTTACCGCTGCCATTCTGCTGCTACTTGCCCTGCTGCTTTTGGGGATGGTCTTCAAAGACTGTGAGAACACAATACAGACACACAGGGGACTCTGCCAGAGAGTGCGTGCATGCAGGGTGGTGGTGGCAATACTCCTGCTCTGACACTGCATCTCTTTTGTATGCATAGCTTTGGAAACATTGCAACGCTGCAGACACACACTGATACACTTCAACATAAAACCTCGCCTGCTCTCTTTGGGCTTCCAAGGGGAGGCAAATCAGATACATACCTTGCATTTGCATGTCACACTGGAAGTCTGCAGTGACTGGCTTGGAATGGGCCTCAGGTCAATTCATTGCGGGTGTTAGAAATACCAGAAAAGAAATGAAGACGCCGCTAAGCACTTTCAACTAAGTGATTTGTGGAAGACAACTGGGCTGATTGTCTGATCAGGGCAAGAAGTATGTCTGAATAACAAAATTATGTATTGGTATCATTTAAAATTTTTGTTTGCTTTATTTTAGGGACATGGGTTCTAATTCTACTCCTGTCCGAACTTTTGACATTTAGAGCAAAAATCTCTCCGTAACTAGGCAACGTGGTTTCGCTTTGAACAAAAGGACTCCAGCATCACCTTCTGGGGACACAAGCTGGCCATTCTTCTTCTTGGACGCACAAGCATCATTACCTTCAAAGTCCCCATTTTCCCACAGAGCCAGCGCTTCAGTTCCTCTGTTCACTTCCTAGAATGTGCTTTTCACGAATTCTGTTTTTCTCTCTGAGTTTCTCCCTTCAGGAGAGAATGTGAGAAGCCAGCTCTTCATGCAGTTTCCATAGCTTCACCCCTCACCCAGAAAATCTTAAGGATTGTGGATTTAGCAGGGGAGTGCCAAGGTGGCAGAACCAAAATGAATTTCAAAAATCTTAATTCAGCCTGGCAGGCAGAGATTACATCATCGGTATTTTCATCATCATCAAGTTTTATTTCATTTTTGTTACAGTAGAAATTACAAGATGGATAAGTATATAAGAAAAGAGCATTTAAAACAGGCCATCTCAGAAACAAATAGAGTCAATCTTTGTATACATCTCTTATGACACAGTTTCCTGGGGAAATGCCTTATTAGAAAGTCCATGGGGGAGGGGGTGGGAAAGGGGACCAGCAGGTAAATGTTCCCTAGAGAAACGTGCAATGATAAAAGTGGTGCCTAAAGCTGATTAAGAAAGAAAATCTCCTTTTCTTTTACTTGGATTCCTAAGAAAATTAAGTGAATATGAAAAAGAACTGGTATCTGTGACTCAGAGTTCAAAATTGACTGGCTCTCTTTTGCTCGAAGACATTTGGCAAATGTGACTGTGTTTCTTTATCCCAAACCTAACTTTATTAACAGATGAAACAGCAGACTATGCTTGCTTTTCAAATTACTTAAATTTGCGTATGAAAACATGGGTTCTCCTGAACTGTCCAAACAACTGTAAAGAAATAGTGAAAAATCATTCAAGATCTTCAGAAAGTTTGTGAGTCACTCGGAATGCAGAAAAATGTCACTTGTCATATCAAAACTGGTTCTTAAAAAAACTATGTATTTTCATTGAAAAAGCAATACTTGTATATGGCAAAAATTCAAATATTACCAAAAACTGTCCACCAAAAGTAAGTTTTCGCCATACCCTGGTAACTGGGTTCACTGCCTTAGAGCAACTCCTGTTATGAGTGACTTGTTTATCCATACAAAAATAGGTAAATAGAACTTATGCAAGCATCTGTGTCTCCATGTGTCTGTTATTTTTGCCTACATATCGACATACAGTTTTCTGTACCTTGCTACTCTTATTTTCTAATCTTAGAACATACCAAAATTCTCTCTCTCTACTTATAGATCTAGCCCATTTAAAAAAATACAAATTATTGCATTATGTCAATTTCTATAATTTATTTAATTTGGCCTCATATTCATTCACATTTAGATTATTTCCACATGTTTATCACAACTTTTCATGAAGTATTTTATGCCCTTTATAAGAAACATGACCAGGCAAGTTATTTAATACATGTCTCAGTTTCTTTATTTGTTAACTGGGGACAACAGTAGTACTCATCCATGGCAAAAACATTTTTTTTTAAGATTCATTTATTTATTTTATGGGGGGGTGAGTGCATGTGTGAGAGTGGGGGAGGGAGAAAATGAAAGAATCTCAAGCAGACTCCCTGCTGAGCGCAGAGCCTGAGATGGGCTTGATTCCAGGACCCTGAGATCAGGACCTGAGCCCCAAATCAAGAGTCAGACGTTCAACTGACTGAGCCACCCAGGCACCCCTCTGTGGCAAATACTTTTGATTGCCTATCCAGCAATTATTTCCTCCTTTTTTAAGTTTTAGAATTCTGACTTTGTCTTTTTGGCCACACAACATGCTCAGGTAAGTCGGGTCCCTCCCCACGTCCTACAGGATGAAAAAAATAATTTGTTTTAGCAAGATTAGCAATTATATTCCCATTTGTTAGGGATTAGTTTAAGCCCAAGCAAAAGATATGGTGATATAATTAATTGTTTAAGAGTGTAACTCTTACTATGTTGAGCTATGTTCCCTCTAAACCTATTAAAACTTTCAGCAAAGTAGGTTTAAGGGAACATAAATCAATATAACGAAGTCTGTATATGAAAAACTCACAGCCAACATCATACTCAGTGGTTAAAAACGGAGAGCTTTTCCTTCAAGATCAGGAATAAGACAAGGATGTCCACATTCACCACTACTATTCAGCATAATACTGAAGTCCTAGCCACAGCAATCAGACAACAAAAAGAAATGAAAGGCATCCAAATCAGTAATGAAGAAGTAAAACTTTCACTATTTGTAGATGACATGATACCATATATAGAAAACCCTAAAGACTTCTCCAAAAACCCCTAGAACTGATAAATGAATTCAGTAAAGCCACAGGATACAAAATTAATGTACAAAAATCTGTTGCATTTCTTTACACTGATAAAGCAGTAGCAGAAAGAGAAATTAAGAAAACAATAATTTGCATCAAAAATAATAAAATACCTAGGAAAAATTTAACTAAAGAGGTGAAACACCTGCAGTCTAAAACCTATAAAACATTGACTAAAGAACTGAAGATGACACAAATGGAAACATATTCCATGCTCGTGGATTAGAAAAACCAGTATTGTTAAAATGTCCATACTCCCCAAAGCAACCTACAGATTTAATTCAATCTCTATCAAAATACCTGACATTTTTTCACAGATCTAGAACAGATAATACTAAAATTTGTATGGAAGCACAAAAGAGCACGAATAGCCAAAGCAATCATGAGAAAGATGGAGAAAGCTCAAGGTATCACTATCCCAGATTTCAAGATATACTACAAAGCTGTAGTAATCAAAACAGTATGGTACTGGCACATTTTAGACACAAAAATTAATGGAACAGAATAGAGTCCAGAAATAAACCCATGCATATATGTTCAATGAACCTATGACGAAGGAGGCAAGAATATACAATGGAGGAAAGACTGTCTCTTCAATAAATGGTGCTGAGAAAACTGGACCACTTTCTTACACTATACAAAAAAATAACCTCAAACTGGATTAAAAACCTAAATGTGAGACCTGAAACCATGAAACTCCTAGAAGAAATCATAGGCAGTAATTTCTTTGACATTGGCCATAGAAACATTTTTCTAGATGTGTCTCCTCAGGCAAGGGAAACAAAAGCAAAATTAAATTACTGGACCACACCAAAATAAAAAGCCTTTGCACAGTAAAGGAAATCATTAACAAAATGACAAAGCAACCTACTGAGTGGGAGAAGATATTTGCAAATGATATATCCATTAAGGGGTTATTATCCAAAATATATAAAGAATGTATACAACTCAACACCAAAAAACCAAATAATCCAATTAAAAATGGGAAGAGGACCTGAAAAGACATTTTTTCCAAAGGAGGCATATAAATAGCCAACAGACACAGGAAAAGATGTTCAACATCACTAATCATCAGGGAAACGCAAATGAAAACCACAATGAGATATCAGCTTACACCTGTCAGAATGGCTAAAATTAAAAAGACAAGAAATAACAAGTGTTGACAAGGATATAGAGAAAAAGGAACCCTTGTGCACTGTTGGGAATGCAAATTGGTTCAGCCACTGTGGAAAACAGTAGAGTTTCCTCAAAAAATTGAAAATAGAATTATATGATCCAATAATTCCACTAATGGGTATTTACCCAAAGAAATGAAAACACTAATTTGGAAAGATATATGCACCCAATGTTTATTGCAGCATTATTTACAATAGCCAAGATATGGAAGCAACCCAAGTGTCCATCAACAGATGCGTGATAAGGAAGATGTGATAAATACACACACACACACACACACTGAAATATTACTCAGCCATAAAAAAGAATGAGATCTTGCCATTTACAATAACATGGATGGACCTAGAGGGTGTAATATTGAGTGAAATAAGTCAGTCAGAAAAAGACAAATACCAAATTGTTCCACTAATGTGTGGAATTTAAGAAACCATCAACCAGCCAAACAAACAAAAAGAGAGACCCTCCCCACCCCCGACTCTTAAATACAGAGAACAAACTGGTGGTTGCCAGAGGGGTAGTGAGTGAGGGATGGGTGAAATAGATAAAGAGGATTAAGAGTACACTTGTCATCATGAGCCCTGAGTAATGTATTAAATTGTTGAATCATTATATTGTATACCTGAAACTAATATAACACTATATGTTAATTATATTTCAATAAGAAATAAACAAAATAAATAAAAATTAAAATCCACATCCACACAAAAAATAAAACAAAACAAAATAAAATAATAGATGCTAGAAGATGATGAATCAAATCTTTGGTGTTGGGGTAAAGACTGCATAACCTGACACCAAAATTGGACAAAGATAGCTTTTTCCAGTGTCACTTATGAATGTCATGGCTAAAATTGAAAATAAATTCTTCAAATTTAAATTCAGGAGTCTTCTATCATTTCTTTAATTCTAAGCTATACAGTTTTTATCTTTTAATGTCTTTGAAGATAAAAAGCACCCTATAACCCATTTGTATATTTTACATAGTAATGTTTCTTTTTCCTGTTGAAAATTTCTTTACCATAATAATTGACATCTAAGACGTGAGAAAATATTATAATACATTACAGCCATGTAGGTTCCCCACCCTCCCACTCCAGGAAAGCAAGAATGGTTTAGTATATTTATTAATATGATTACGGCTGTTCAAAGAATAAAATGTATGAATTTATTGAGAGATGTTGAAAGATTTGGATAAGATCAACATCTGTTTTTTTTTTTTAAAGTTAGTAACATATTAGATAAAGAATAATACTTGACTACCATCATAAAAATATCTTAAACCAATTACCACCATCATTCTTAAATAAGACACTACATACAAACGTTATATTAAAGTCAGGATCAAAAGATGAAGTCCTTCTGTCATTGCACGGAATAAATTTTTCTATTAATTCCAGCTTAAGTCTTGTTAGATTAAAAAAAAGGTATAAATGGGCAAGGGAGGAAAACATGCATTGTTTTCAGATATATTCTTCCTCTTTCTGAATTAAATTTTAAAGTAAATTCAGTTAAATTTTTAAAATGCAAAAATCAATGAATTCCTTATGCTCTTGTAACCAGGTGGTCCAAAAGTGGTAAAAATATTGTTCATGGCAACAGTAATAATTTTAAAAACCTAGGAAAAAACTTAGAATGAGTAGGAAAAATTGAAGAAAACCAAAAAACTGCTAAAGACATAAAAGCAACTTAAAGACATGAGGAATCATATCACTTTTTTATATAGAAATCCCAAGTATGTCACATATATGATTTTAAGGCACTTAGAACCTACAAATATTTAACAGCTTCCCATTCTTGATTCTGATATTAGGGCTTAAAAGCTTACTACTCAGCTGACTCATTATCATTTGTCTGTGCTCACCCATTTTTGTCTATTAATGTTAGCATTACATTTTTGCTTCTGTCTTTTGCCTTTCACTAGAGGAAGACAACTCAAACTGTACAATTTCCCCAATGCTCTGATCCACTACAGAGATTGAACACATCCTCGTCCTCAGAGTAGCACATTTAGGGTAGCTCTAACATTGGATACAATGGGTGACCTAGGGAGAATCCTTTGTTGGATGACATGTTTTCAACATGGTAGTCTGACATCCTCTAGGATTATAGGCATTACACAGGGCATTCTTTGTGCCCTAATCATCGTAGCTGTTTGCTTTTTTTCCCTTTTGTCACTTGTTATTTTCCACTGTCAGAGTGTCTACTGGTTTCCATGCCTGTTTCTGCTTCTAATTGATGTCACCATGCTGATCACCATCCTTCTCCTCTGCATGTTTTGTAGCTTTTTGCAAAAGGCAGGCTTAGTATTTCATCAAAGGGCTCTTCCCATCCATGTGGCAGCTTTTATCAGCTGCATTTGGTGCTGTGCTGAGTCTTTGTGGCTAAAAAGTTTCATGTATTTTTCCAGCTATTTATGAGGTTGAAGGCTTTCTGGAAGTCTGGCTATTCTAGAAAGCTGAATTCTGGACAGTAAAAGCTTGCATGGAATTGTCTTTACAGATAAGAAAAAATGCAATTTTTATTACAAATAGAATCAATGTGCTCATTGATATCTGGACTTAATTAAAAATAATTTTAAGATGAAAAATCCAAAGAATGCATAAGAAGGGCATGGAGGCTAACCTCTTCTAGCAAGAATTATCTGCCAGCCCATCATGCTGGATGCTTTGTACAGTCAATTCTCATTATTCAAGGTATTTATGTTCTATGAAGTCACCACAACCACTAAATTAGAGAATATGGAACCACTGCTCCTATGGGAAATACAGGGTTAGGTTCCTGTGAGCTTATGTCACAACATTTTTGTCAACTAATCAATACATAGCCTTGTTATATGGGTGTGTTTATCTAAAGGCACCTTATTCAATATATATTGTTCATTGTTCATTGATTTATTGACATTGAACTCATGGCCAACAGGACTAAACAGGACTATAACTCAGGCCTGAGTGAAGTTTATCTAACACATATATTTTCTCCAAAAGGCACATCACAGCCTTCTTGCACTTAGAAACAACAGACCAGCCCTTCAACTCTACACTTGGATACATGCAAACCAATTTGTAAAGCAGTGAAGTTACCAATAAAACAACAGCAACAAAAATCCAAAACATGGCACTAAATAGACCAGGGAAGGATAGTTGTTTACAGAATGAGGGCTGAAACAAGAAGGCAGAACATAGCCTTCTTTGACATCAGCAGGGAATGTGTGTCAGGCAACTCAAATTTTCCACCCCTTCGTGCACGTCCATAAATGACCAGGAAAGTGTCATGGGCATTGATTTTGGAGTTACAAATAAATTTTGGCAAGTAGGCTAATTCACAATTACTGAAATCCTGAATAATGAGAATCATTTGTATTTGGATTTTTATTTAATATTTTAAAAAACTCTCAAAGATAAATCTTGGTATCCCCAACTTACAGATAAGAAAGCTGAGATATAGGGCACCTGGGTGGCTCAGTTGGTTGAGCGACTGCCTTCGGCTCGGGTCATGATGCTGGAGTCCTGGGATCGAGTCCCATATCAGGCTCCTTGCTCAGCAAGGGGTCTGCTTCTCCCTCTGACCCTCCCCCCCTCTCATGTGCTCTCTCTCTCTCATTCTCTCTCTCAAATAAATAAATAAAATCTTTAAAAAACAAAAACAAAAACTTAAAAAAAAAAAAAAGAAAGCTGAGATATAGAGAAGCTTCACAGCAGAGAAGTTCCAAGAACATGTTAATAATATGTGGTGCTTTGTTTAAGTCTAAGACCCTAATTCTTCCTATAACAGTTTTCCAAATATGAATAATGACCTTCTAATTCATTTTCTTTGAAGAAACTTGAATATATTTGCAATATTTAAAATAGGTGCATGTACACCTAAAAACAATGAAAGAGTGATCTATGTCATTTTCTTGGGCTTCTTATAATGTTTGTAAGTATTTACAGCAATAATATTCCCTCTTAAATTCCTGACTTTCTGTTTGGAAGAGCTTAAGAATAAAATTATGGAAAGGCAAGAATTATAACCGTAGTTCTTAACTTGGGCTTCACATCAGAATCACTTGAGAAGTTAAACAAGGAGATATGAATGACCAAATGCCCAATTAATTAGAACCTCTGTGGGTGAGACCTAAGCATCTGTAACATTTAAAAACATGCCAGGTTATTTGAATGTGCGGCCAGGTTGAGATCCATTGAATTGCGGAGGGATGCAGAAACCGGCCAAGCCAGTTTACTCCATTTTCCTCAATATGGGGTCCTAAAAGGTATGGAAAGTAAGGTAAACATCCATCATAGAATTATAAAACTGTCTGAATAGTGGTGTAAATGATAATCTAACATCACTGAGTTAAACAGAAAGAAGAACCTTCTAATTTGGAATTGAAAGATTATCATCATCCCTCCTTTTCTCCTCATCTTAGATTAAGACCTAAGTATGGGTCTTTGGTAGAGGATTTACAGTCATATCAACAGGGAAGATAAGATTCCATATTACTGAAAATGCCCTAGGGCAAAATAGGGACTATCCCTATTTTGCTTGTATCTGAATCTCCAGAGCCCAGCATAGTGCCTAGAAAAATATAAGTCTCCATAAATATGCATTGAATATATTAGTAATGCATTGCACTGATCTGAGAATGAGTGAGGCAGGGACCTTTGATCCTTGATTAATTCTCTATTCATTTATTCATGGACAGTATCTCCTCCATGTACATGCATGCCTTCTGTGTCTCCGTTTATTGTGCAATACATATACAAAAGAAACCACCAAGAAACTTACACTACTGTTGCATGGACAAGGCATATAAAATATTAGTAATCCATATTAAATAATTATTTTAACAACACCACACTGAATCACAAAGATAGTAAGTATTGCTGTTGGGAGTGTTTAGGCAAAGTTTTACAGAGGCACTGGGTCTCCTGGAGGACCTGCAGGCTCTGCATAGAAAAGAGCAAGTCAGTCAAAGGAACCCTCAGCACATGAAGGAGAGGCTAGTGGCATCAGCTAGAGTATTCTCTGCAGGCCTTGCTATGAAGGAATGAGCCTTTTTCTCTGGGTTTGGGAAGAGTGCGTGGGTTCTAGTAGATGAGCACCAGCAGTCAATTTTCTCTGCTTTTTGTGATTTTTATTTTCATCGTATACTTGAAGAGTCTCTATTATTTCCCGCGGAGTCAAGTTTCTTTTTATGTGCAGATTAAATCGCACATTAAGCATGCTTACATGCGGATAGCTTCGGGTTACTGTTCTATTTGAAGTTTTTCTATGTAAAGAGCGATTCAGCCTTGATTTAAGAAGATTTCTCATTATCTTGCATTTTCCTTGTAAACTGATCTTCCCTCAGTTATACCTTGCCGGGTGTATGGGCATGTTTATCTGCTGAGAAGACAGAATTATTTTTACCATCCCCTTTCCTAGCCAAGGAGAACTGGAAGTAGTAAGTATGCTTGAAGAGCAAGTCTCTCAATGCTCCTGAGTGCTCGGCACCACAAACTCTGTGTCCAAGGAGTCCTAGGCTCCTGTACGTTTCACTATTTAAATAATTTTGGTTGCTGCCACTGTGTGGTGAATTGATTTAAAACCAGCTTTATTGTAGTCGGACTGAGGGCCCCTCAAAAATACTTCCACTCACTGATGGGGAAGAGCAGCAGGGGTGTATATCTAACTCTGAGGCAAAGCAGAGACCAAAGTGCTCAATTCCTTAAATACACGAGACACCAGTGAGCCAACTGTACACCAAGGCAGGCCGTGAATCTTTGTTTGGACCTTGTTTTCTCTAGAGATGTGTGGGACACAAGCTCCATGCAAAACCTTTGAAGAGTATTACTATTAATTATTATTATTATTTTAGGTAATAGTAAGTGCCACAGGAGCACCGTCTGCATTGGAGGCAGATCCAAGAAGACCCTAGCAAGGACCTCTGTGTATGTATGACTCAGAAGTATTAAGCATTATCTAGCTACATAATTCCACAGTCGCATATCTAGTGCTCCCTGGAAAGTGGAGAGTGGTGGGAGCTTTAAAGAAGAGGAGCGGGGCGCCTGGGTGGCTCAGTCGTTAAGCGTCTGCCTTCGGCTCGGGTCATGATCTCCAGGTCCTGGGATAGAGCCCCACATCAGGCTCCCTGCTCAGCGGGGTGTCTGCTTCTCCCTCTCCCTCTGCGTCTCCCCACTGCTCCTACTCTCTCTCTCTCTGTATCTCTGTCTCAAATGAATAAAAAAAAAAAAAAAAATCTTAAAAAAAAAAAAAAAAAAGAAGAGGAGGTGGGGGGGGTGGACTGGGGAATTCCAGAGTCTAGCACGGACTTCAAAGTCCTATTCCTGCTAATCTCATAATGTCCTTGAACTCCTCCACAAACAGCTGCACTTGTTAGTAAAACTCTTCTTAACCCTTAATGTACTAGTACCCTGCAAACTCGGATATCCACAGAAAGGCCAGCCAGGTGGCATATCTTGTGAAAATGACGGATTTTTTTCTGTTTTTCTTTCTCATCTTTCTCATCATCTCAGCATTAACTGAGTGAACTTCCTACATGCAAAGTGCTATGTAAAGAGAGTAGGGAATTCCAAATTTAAGAATTATTTCCTGACTACCAGGAGTTACAGTTCTCCAGTGAAGATGGATCGGTATACGTGTAGCAAAAATGATTCAGAAAATAAGGTTATGAATATTAGGAGTAGGATGAGATCACCACCAATGTGGGAAATTAGGGAAGTGTTCCAATATTTAAGCAGGCCATTCTTGAAGGACACACAGACTTCTCATTGACAAAGGTCTGTTCAGGTAGGAGCAAGATGCAGTAGTTGCAAAGTGCAAGGGAGTGACCCGTACAGCTGGGCTGAAGGAAGGTTCACAGGGGGTGAGAGTGATTGATAAAGCTGAGCAGGGACATTAGGGCCTAACCGTGTAGAGTGATGAAGGCTTTCTCAGTAAGAAGCACATAGCAGAGAGGATGCTTTAGGAAAACGATTGCCTTATTGGTATGTGGTATTGTTTGGAGACAGGAGGAGATAAAGTATACAGGGCAGTTTGCGGGGTCTGAATGATAGTCCTATACATTTGTGTAGAACTTCACCTTTTATGAAGTGCTTCCACATTTAACTCTCTTAGTACAATAAGGAGGGGAAACTGGGGCTCAGGAAATTTCATGGCTTTCTTGGCAAAACCAGAACACAAATACGACTCTGATTCGGAGTTATATGACAGGGATTTCTTCTGATTTACCACAGTCCCTACTGTTCTGTTAGGGTCTCGGATCTGTGAACTGAGGTGGTGGCTGTGGGAAAAGGAAGGAGAGATGGATATAATAGAAGTTGTAAAGAAAGGACCCCAGGTCTTGGTGACTGATAATGCAGGGCATGGCTTGTGGGGCAAGAGAACAATCTAGACTCAACTCCTGACTTTCATTTTTTTATTGAACATTTCATTTTTCTGAATTCCTACAATACATTGTCTAAAGCACATACCATCCAGTTTATTCCTTCCTAATATGTTCTCTAATTGTTTCTGGAATGTTAGTCTTTTATCTCCAAGTCTAAGATTACCCAAACATGAGACATTACTTTATTTTTGTTGTATTCCCCATATCAATTAGGCCATTACTGAGAAAATACAAATAGATTTATTAAATAATGTTCTATCGTGTGTGAAATGTAACTTCTTTAGGTAATCATTGAGCCAAACATGTACATCATGGAAAGGAAGGAGCATACAGAGTAACAATACTGATTAAGAGATGGATTGATAAAATGTTGACATATTATGATTTTTCCTGATCTAAAAGAAACTAATGTTTGGACACTACTCATTCATCTGTCACTATTTCAGAGTTTCATTTCCCGGAGGTATTAAGGATGAGGATTAGCTTTTTTTTGTTGTTAAACAAGGCTGTGTTGTAACACAGCTAGGATTATAGTCATTGATTCATTTAGCAAACATTAATGGGTGAAATATGTACTCTTATGAAATATGTACTGTCCCACAGAAGTGAACTAGCACTCTGAAACTCTAGCCCTTCATGGGGGTAGTGGGGTGGGTTTCCTTGGGACTGGATAGCAAGGCAAGGAGTCCTAAACTGAAACAGTGGGAGATGCTACTCTCAATAGTATATCAGAAAATGTTTAGGACACAGAGAGGGTACAAAATTACCGAGAGGAACATCTAGTAAGTAACATGGCTAGAATATCAGAGTAGAATCAGGAGGTCTGACATAGAAGAAGATTCACCAAAGATAAACTACGATTGAAGACAGGGGCAGGACATGGAAAGATCCTGGGTAATTGCCTTACTTTAGAACATTCCTTAGGTGTCAAGATTCATAATGCATAGGTAGTTTAACTCTAATTTAAAGGCTTCAATCAGATCAGTCATGAGTGGATTAGGAATCAGACAGAACAATTTGCACTGGTAGAAGCTCTTTAGGACAGGATCTTTGTTTATTTCATGTTTGTATTCGTGTCCCTATTACTTGAATCTTATTAATTTTTTGACGGTTCATAGTTTCCAGTAAAGGAAAAGGAAAATGGACCTTTACTTCCTCATGTTATTGATGTAAATCTTTGTCTGAAAATTATTAATAAGACCATAAACAAGAAAACAGCAAACAATTATAAATACATTCGCTAGCAAGCAGTAAACAAAGAACAGATGCAAACATTATTGTTCCAACGAATCAACAACACAGTAAGATCAGTACTAACTTCCAGATACTTTTAAAGTTCCTTCTTATAACATGTCAGCAAATTTGAATGTCATTTTCATGTTTTCCAGAGGAAAGTATGATCTGAGCAGACTTGAGATGCAGCAGAGTAAGAGAAATATTACCCTGAATTTATGGTTCAGGTCGGTGCGGCACTAGCCTTGCAGTTTGATGAATTAATTATTAATTCCTTCAAGCCTCATTTTCCTAATCTGTACAGTAAAGACAAAAAAAAAATGACTGTTTTACCCACGTTCCAATGTTACTGTCAAGACAAAATGAGTTAATAAATGTGAATTTGGAAATGAGGCTTCCTGTGGTACAAACCACTATATAAATGCATGGTACCTGGGCGCCTGGGTGGCTCAGTTGGTTAAGCGACTGCCTTCGGCTCAGGTCACGATCCTGGAGTCCCTGGATCGAGTCCCGCATCAGGCTCCCTGCTCGGCAGGGAGTCTGCTTCTCCCTCTCACCCTCCCCCCTCTCATGTGCTCTCTCTCATTCTCTCTCTCTCAATTAAATAAATAAAATCTTTAAAAAATAAATAAAAATAAATAAAAAATAAATGCATGGTACCTGAATCAACTGAGAAGGAAATCAGCAATTAATTACTGATTTGGGCATCAGCTATGTGTGTGTGTGTGTGTGTGTGTATAATAATAATGTATGTGTGCATATATATATATATATGTAATATTAGTATTTATATTGAGCATCTTCTATGTGCTAGGCAGCATATTTTCAAATTTGAAGTCATCAAATACCACTCAGCTGTGAGTTCCCACAGAGCCAGAATCGTTTCTTGGATGAGACGTTGCCACGCTTTTTGCATCACAAGTCCCTCCCCAGGTGATTCTGATCTCTTCATCTATGGATTGATATGTGGACATGTTGGATGAGGTTGTGCAGCATGGCACTCGTGAGCTAGGTCTCTAGAGTAAAGGCAAACCTAAAAAATAAAGCCCGAAGAACAAAGACCCTTCAATGAATACAATTCCAATCAGGAAACTGGGGTCTACTCCTGAATCCTGCACTTAACCAGGAACGTCACCTTGCACAAGTCAGTAAACCCAATGCTAGAATTCTCTGTGCAGGATTGCTGGCAGGATAAAATATCACCAGGCCTGTAAGTGTTGAGCACGTTACTGACACGTCACAGGTGCTCAATAAATTCTTTCTGTGTTGGTGGTGGTGGTTGAGAAAGGACACCAGGGGCCAATAATCTGGTTTCCAACTCTGTTTTATTACCTGGGGATGGTAAACAGCTATGTTTCACAAGAAATACTTTCAGTACAGCCTATCCTTTTTCATGTACCTTTTTTTTTTCCCAGCCAAGACTCTGAGCTGGTGGGGAAAGAAGTTTTAAGAACACACTACTAGCCCTCACTGATTCATTATGGAAACTGCCTACAGGAACTATTTCGTAGCAACATTTTTGAAAAGTTGTAGGCATTTGGCTTCAATGAAAGTGAACTGCCATCTGTTGGTCCTGCAGGCATTTGCACAAGGAAGAGTTGTAGCCCTTTCTTTTGACGACTTGTGGCTGGCGTCCTCTTTTTTTTCTATTTTAGTGAAGGTCTCTGAGGGAAGCCCCTTCCCGTGCAGGCCCCTTTGATTGGTGTTGGATGGTTGTTCTCCTGTCAGCTGATAATGTTCCAATGGCTCGTGCAGTTCAGCTTTGAATGACTCAGTGTCATCTGTGTCAGGCATTTATTTTTAGTACATTTTGCCCCACAGATACATCTCTGAGATGTGTCTCTTCCATCTGTCTCTCTGGCTCAATGCTTCTGTTTAAGTGACACATAAGCTTTGTATCCAATTCTTTATACCTAAGCCTTTCCATAGCCCTTCTCTTCCTTATGCCATCGAGACAGCTGCACAGAGCTACAGGATTGACCATTTATTCACATGCATAAATGGGTTCCTCGTGGCAATGACTTCAATACTATAAATACATGTTAAAAAGAGGCCCATTGAAAGTATACGGATACGCATGCATGTATGCACACGTACACATTTTCACGCAATAGATGTGTATCCATTTATAAATACCCACGTGGATGTATTTTATATATAGTATCAATATTATATTGTCATGTTAAAACATATATACACATTTATTTATTTATACAGAAATACATTTTTATATATACATATAAACTGATGTATGTTTTGCTCATCACATTCTTCTTTTGTTGTAGGTTCCGAAAATTGTCCAGAATATGAACATGTAAATGTGCAGAAAGGAGTATTTCAGTCAGCATCTCTTTGTCCCTGCTTTGGGATGAAATGTTAAATTTACTTTTGTAGTTATGTTACACTTCAGGGAGTGTTCTGCTGCTTCTCAGCTGTGCTATATAAGAAGCCATGGCCATCTTACAATGTGTAGAATAATTTAGGCTATTTGGATCCCCTGCGTAATTTGCCTCCAGGAAGGCTTTGTCCACATTTGGGCGTGCTCAGTGTGAGTTCTGATCTAGGAACTCCATTTAGTAGAACTTTAAAGATTAAAAATGTGTGAATTTAGTTTCATCTGCAATTGACCAGGCTGATTTAAGAATTAATGTGTTTCTATTTTTTCCTTTCTTTTTTATCCATGTGCTTTGTCACTAAAACATCAATATGCCCATGTTCATTTGGAAATATTAAATATTTTTGCATGACATTTGCACATGCAAAAAATACTCAATACCTCTGTAAGTGTATCCTCCATAACTTATCAGGCATTTCATCTGTCAGCCTGAAAAATAAAGACCTTCAATGAATACAATTCCAATCAGGTAATCCTGCTAGTTCAAAGTGAGCTTCAATAGCCCTTGACAGACCCCAGCAGAACAAGCTCACTGCGTGAAAACAAACCACACAATTCTGTTTCTATATACACATTGGTATGTGTTGACATACTATTAAATTGTTTTAATAGGACCTACTTAGGAAAGTGTATATCTTGGTAGTTAAAACCTACTACATTGTAAAGTACACTTCATATGCAAAAATTGCTCTCATAGGAAAATTGTAATTACAATGTTTAGACTTCATAGCCAAACTATGTTGCTTTGTCTTGTCTTTGGAAAACCTATACTAAGCTAAAATTGTACCTGTCATTGAATCAGCAGTGACGAGAAAAAAAAAAAAAAAAAAAAAAAGATCACCTGGGGATTTAGCAGAATATGGAGGGTGTAGGTTGCTGCACAATTAACCACAGTTCTGCTTGATTATTTTTGGTCACAGAAGCAGTGTGGATGAAACGTAAATGTCGACCTTTTTTAGTCTCTGAAAATCCTTTTCTTCCATGAAATTTGTTTACCACAGTTTTCTCTCAGAGAAGATGGTAGATAGTGATAACATTTTTCAGCTAGTGACATATTTTGCCAAAGGGGACACGTTTACCTAGTGAATAAGTAAATCCAGTCATACTCACACAAGCAGCCACTTCCTTTCATTCTTATCCTGAAGCTGAACTCCCTGGTTGCTTTTGTCATCATATCCAAGAAAGTGAATGCATGGTCCTAAGTATGAATATGGATCAGTATATGCTCAGCCCTTTGGGCTTAGAGAGAAATACTGTGATTCAGAATTATGCTGTCCGTAGAACATTCCCAGTTTAGCTACAGCAATTTGATTTTCTTCTTTCCACTCTAAAAATCTTGAAAATGCCATCTGATTTTTCTCTTTCCCCCAAATGATTCTACCAATGTTCAGGAGTGTCTTTTTCTTATTTATAAATGGAGATAGTTCCAAATGTTTTCAGCCAGTTCTCCTGTCTAGGTGGGCGTTATAACCTCAAACATCCTTCTTGAGACTGCCTGGCACACATCTCTCACCCACTCTGCCACCACCGGGGAGCCAATCTGCAGGTAAGTTAGTCTGTGTAGAGAGAAGATGGGAGAGAAGGCCAGGGAGTGAGCAAGGCAAAGAGCAACTCTGGAAGATGCCATTGTTTTCTAGATGTGTTGTGAATTACACAGGGCAGCATACGCTTGCCCTGTGTCTTCAGAGAGGGAGAAGTGATCCCTTAAGTTGGAAATTGTTTTGCAGTGATGACAACAGCAACAACATGACAGATGAGAAGAAGAAGAAGGTAAAAGGGAGATGCTCATTATCCACAACTTGACTGTTTTCTTAAAGATGTTTCCAATAAGGGGCTAAAGCCGTACATAATTTTGCCAAGCTTCCCTTTTCCTTCTTGTTTGGATTATCAAAGCTACAAGCGATGAACCAGATTTGGAACCCAACCAGGTCTCTGATAGAGTCCCCGCACCCACATGCTTTCTTCACTGTGGATGGGCTGATCTCAACATCTTCACCAGAGTGGATGTTCTTTTGTTGTCTTGGAAACAGATGTGTTTGCCCTTTTAGAGACACATGGATCAGCACGTTTTGTCCCTGAAAAATCTCCAATATGCTAATTTTAGTCCCGCTCTTAATATTAGTAAGCTTCATTTGGTCGTTAAAGACTAACTCAGGCCTCCAAAAGGAAACACCTACAGTTGATGGGAACAGGACAGGTTCCAAGAGCCACCTGAGTTTTTTCCATGATCCACCAGTAGAAACTATTTAATGCGGAAGAGCCCTCCTTACTGTGAGTAGAAAGCTAGAATTAATTCCATCAAACTGCATAGTTGACACAACCCACTTTTGTCGTAATTAAACACTTTTACTTAAATGACATAACATCATCTATGACACAATGATATTTAATGCTGACTGGGTACTGTGTATGCACTTAACATCTGTATATCATTTTCACTCATTTATCAACCATGCATTGACTGAGGATTCACAATATGCCAGAAACAGATTGTCTAAAAGTTTATGATATTTGCAGGAATAAATATTAAGTAGGAGGACAAATCATGGTACAGATATTTTGATCTTTGAATGTATTCACTACTTCACACAAATAAAACAGAAAGGCTGGAGTGAGACTTGGTGTCGATAATTTTTAAAAGCTGCCCAGGCATACTCAGGGATGAGGGTAGTCTAAACGAGGGAGGATTAATTGACTGCTTTCCAACCTCACTTATGATCACGGTCACCATCTCCTGGAAGTTTGTTCTGAATGCAGAATCCCAGGCTTCATGCTAGAGCAACTGAATTGGAATCTGTATTTTAATAAGGTCCCCAGGTGACTGGCAAATACATAGAAGTTTGAGAAGACCTACTCTGCCACATCACACACTATAGCTGGATTCCATATCTGAAGCCTACAACGAAGCCTTGCCACCTTCCCCCTTCCAACCTACCTCAGAGGCTTTGCTGGAGGCCCTGAGAAGCTGCATTGTACGGGCAACACACATTTTCCTCCCTTTGTCAGATCTTCCAGAGCAGTGGGAATGCAAGCCCTAGACACCTTACGTGGCAGAGAGAGCCAAGTCCGTTCATGGTAACTAGTCCAAAACAAGTTTTTCATCAGAGAAGTGGAGGTCACATGTGCAAAGTAATAGGTTTAAGCCTCTGCACTCACTATGTGTGGTGTATTCACCATGCACCGTCTTCTTGTTAATACAAGTGTGATGACTGTAGAAAAAGACATCGCACGTATTTGACTCAGTAAAGACTCACACAATTCCAGTCTCCTTTTTCTGGTACACTTGGGGAATCCTACCTGGTAGCTGGACTGTACAACAATGCCCATCCCTGTCCCTATTTCTGTCTGTCTGTCTCTCTTTCCCCTTATTTCCACCTCCATCTCTACCTCTCAATATATCTAGCTACTCTGCCATTTTCCAAGCATTATCTGAGGTGGTTCACAGCAAAAGCACAGGATAAAATCATACACCACCAAACCTCTCCTGCCTTACTGCCTTGTGCTTGCTCTCCTGGAATGGCCTTCTCCACCGTTATTGCACATTTAGCCCCATCTCCGAGAGGGCATGGTCCATTCTCTCTCTGCTCTACTACACAGTCCCTTTTGCTCTCTCTCAGTCTCTAGCTCTCTCTCACAGACTCCTGGCTGAACCACTCCAGGCCTTCTGAAACCTCGTGCCTCCTCTTGGATTGCTGCATTGCTTTTGTCTAGATATGTGCATGCCTTGCCTCTCCAACTAAACAGAGAAGTCTTTGAGGGTGAGGCCTGTGGCTCTGGGTGCTCAAAAAGCCATGTACCCTGCTGTACTCACAGTGGGTCCTCAGCAGCTATGTATTCAGTGTGTGTGTGTGTGTGTGTGTGTGTGTGTATGTGCGTGAGTGCTTCTCTGTTTCTATCATAGGGTGAAGAGGAGTAGAAAAAGCACTGAGTTCTGAGTCAAAAAATCACAGTGTTCTCTAATGACCTTTGTCAAGATATTTAAACTCTGCACCCCAGTTTACTCATATGTAAAAGGAGGGGGTTGCACAAGTCATCTCTCCATTTCTTTCCAGCTTCGACTTGCTCTATTTCTGTTAGTATCCTCGAATAAATCCTCTACTGGCACTGACTGCTTTCAAATCCACTTCAATAGGCACATGACATATCTGTGCACAAAACAATAATGTCCATCATTTTGTCTCTAAAATACAAAAAAAATCCAATCCTGTCTCGAAAATACAAAGAAAATCATCACCAAGTTAGGTAGGCTGACTCCATTAAGAAGGCTGGGGAAACAGATCACGATTAATTCGACAAACATTTACTGAGTAGCTCTATGTGCCAGACACTGTGCTGAGCCCTGGCGATACAGCCCTCAAGGCTAGACGGCGGCGGAAGCAAACAAAGAAACCAACAATTGTAGCACAGCATGCTCTGCTCTACCTTAGAGGTACACACAGTACCATTAGACAGTAGGCATGCTGCGGATCATCAAAGAGGTGAGTTTTCTATAGAGTGAGCAATACCAGTGGGCAAGGTTGGGGAGCACAGTGTTTCATGGCTGAGGGAGTGGTGGGTGCAGACACGAGATTGGGGGAAACAAAAGCAGTTCAGTACAGTTGAAAGGCAAGAAAGTATAGAGGCAGAGAGGGCTGAAGAGGAGCAGGGAGCAAAGTCCTGTCAACCTGGATTCCTGGCTAAGGAATGGGAGTTTAGGTGGGACAAGCCAGGGGGATTCCCTCTTCCTCACAAAAGGAGCTTCATATCCCCCAAACTCCGGGCCAAGGACTCTTGGAAGAACCCAGCCAGCCAGGATCTAAGCCTTGTCAAGATAAGGATTCCATTAACCTTAGCCCATAGCAGTTACTCTCATAAGCATGAGGCAGAAATTAGGAACTAGAAATCTTGGAAAAGGTGAAGAGAGAGCAGGGAGAGAGAGAGAGAAACACAGAAAGACAGAAATAGAGACACGGAGAAGACAGAGACATTCCTAAGGCTACACAAACAGCAAATAACAGACCCAGGATTCATAGATAGATCCTCTGCCAACAAACCCAATTTTCACTCCTTTTTAGCCTCCAATTTTGAAAAGTGTCCATGTGTTTTTAAAAATCTGCTTAAAGCCATGATATTTCTATAAGTGGCTCTTGTTTCCTGCTGTCCTTGCTGCTCAGCACGGCCACTCATTATTTCACCCCACTCCCCAAGCTGCATAAACATGTGGGAAGGGGATAAAGGACGGATGGATGCTGCAGCTGCCCTCAGGGCCAGAAGAAGCTGTGGGGACCTGGTGCAACTCCTCCCCCCTCCCACTCTGCTCCATTTAACTTGGCTTTGAAAAGGCAGACCACTGGGGGCCAGGTTTTTATCACTAGTGACTTCCTTTCCCAAGAAATGTGAGCCCCGTGGATATGAGGAATAATTGGTGAAGTACTTTGAGATTTCTTGAATATAAAGGACTGTGTAGGTGTGTAACATTATTATTACCACTTTCTGTTCAAGAAGTGATCTTTAAAAAAAAAAGTATGTAATTTTCAGCTTTTCTCCCAGACTGGCCTATGGCCATATTTAACATTAATATCGTATTCTTTTGGGTGCACATAATTAGGATGTTTTTTATGACTGGTTAACTCTTGACTTGGGAAGTGTATTATATAACATCATCTTTTCTCCATTACTAAGCAGCAAGGAGGTAGAGGTAGCCAACCCTGATGACCTTCAGTTCATAAAGGAGAGGAGAAAATATCTGCAATACATCAAATAAGGCTGCTAAGACAGATTATTTGAAAAGATACCATGAATGTATAAAATTCTTTTAGGTTAATAAACAACTTCCTTTATAATGATCCTTTAGGTACATTGGAAATCTTTTCAGGGGGTACTGATTTCCTATTTGTGAGAGAATCACCAATTTCACTAGAGTACAAAACATTTCTTTGAGCTCCCTCCAGGCTCAGATAATTTCACAAGTTCACTCTAAGGTGGAGTTGGGCAGGATCTCAAAGGTTGCTCTAAAACCACAGCAAGCTTTTGAAGATAACAGACGTATTTGTATCTTAACGACAGTCCTGATTCTTTATATAGCCTCTTCCTGAGACACCTTGGTTCATCCCATCTGCAGGGGTTTCCCTGCAGATGGTGAGATGACTTGTACATGGGAATCTCGCCTCAGTCCCAGCCTGTTTGTTCCTCACACTATGAATTATCCTTGGTGTCCAATATTTCTTAAAAGAAAAAATTACACATGCTTTTTTAAAAATAGACTTTATTTTTTAGAACAGTTTTAGATATGCAGAAAAATGTAAAAGAGTTACAGAGACTGCCTATATATCCCTGCATCCAGTTTTCCCCTATTATTAATAACTTACATTAATATATCTGTTATATTAATAAATCAATATTGACACGTTATTCTTAACTAAGGTCCACAGTTTATTTAGACGTCCTCTGTTTTTTTTTACCTAATGTCCTTTTTCTGATCCTATCCAGGATACTACATTACATTTAGTTGTCAAGTCTCCTTAGGCTCCTCTTGGCTGTGGCAGTTTCTCAGACTGTTTTTGATGACCTTGACAATTTTGAGGAGTGCTCATCAGCTATTTTGAAGAATGTCCCACTACTGGGATTTATATGATGGGTTTTTTTTTTTTTCATGATAATATTGGAGCTCTGGGTTCTTGGGAGAAGACCCCACAGACAGAGTGCCATTTTCATCACATATCAAAGGCACAAACTATCAACATGATTTATGACTGTTGATGTTGGCATTGATCACCTGGCTGAGGTAGTACTTGTCAGGTTCTCCTGTAAAGTTACTCTTCCTCCACACCCCCCTTTCCATTCAGCCTTCTTTGGAAGGAAGTCACTATGTGCAGCCCATACCTAAGGAGTGGGGAGTTATGCTCCCCCTCCTTGAGAGTGGTGTTCCTCCATAAATTACTTGGAATTTTCCTGTGTGGGAGATTTGACTCTTATCCCCCATTTATTAATGTGTCCAATCATTTATTTATAACATTAGGTGTTTATGGATATTTATTTTATTTTGGGGGTTATAATTCAATACCATTTTATTTATTTTGTTATCCAAATTGTTCCAACTTTGCCCATTAGGAGCTCTTTCAGTTGCCTTCTGTGCCCCTTTTACATACCCCTATCAGTATGTTGGCTTTTACATTTTTTTTTTTTACTTGTTTTAAGCATGTCCTTATTTTCTGCTACTACAAGATGCTCCAGGTTCATCTTGTACCCATGCTTTTCATTGGTGGAAAACATCTGGTCACCAGCAGTTGTCCTTTTAAAGAGATTTGCCCTCAACCTTTGAATGAGACTGAGAGTGGATGTAGTTTAAAACTCCACACTGATTGGTACCTTGTGGAAGCAGAATTGCATCCTCCTAGCTGAGAAAGTGGCCCCGGCTCCACGTGTCACTGTGCATGGATGTGAGGGAGGATGGCACAGACATGCAGGTGACCGGACAGAAAATTATCAGAGGGAGATTGCAGCCGAACCACTTCTCTTCCTGAGACTAAGTCCTATTTTCTCAAGCTCAGAGGATTGATCATTCTCAGCTGAGAGCAACCACGTAGCCAACCTGATCCATCTGCTCGCAGAACATTGGAGTTGAGGCAGCCAGTTTTTAAAGACATTTGGGGGAAATCTTTGGTTTAGACAGGAGTGAGAAATAGGGAGAGCAGAGAGAAGCATCTCTTTGGTGTCATGTGCCAACTGAAATTAACAACTAATGAAAGCAGATTGTATTTAGCAGATTTTAATATAAATTAGGTTAATGGTGACACATTTGAAATAGTGCACTGAAAAAATCAGTCTGTAATAACAAGCTAACAGATGTTGGCATTTTTATTATTAATTATACATTTCATTATCATCTGATTATTGTCAAACATCATCGTACAGAAAAAAATCATATAAATGATTCATACACATTTGTTACGTTGTTAAGGGGTGCTAGTGTCTGTTTTATTAATGCAGTGACTTGAATATTCGAATATCATTCCAAAAATCTTAAGTTTAGTTAAGACTATTGAGGCATACACAATGTGTAGCAATCATCTTTAGCTGTGCTTGACATTTCAAAGAATTTCACATCCTGATTTGTCTTACCCACCCTTCTAGCCTCTTCAGTGTAAGGCCTATAACGAGGAGGTTCAGGTTTTGAGGGAATATTACTGAACAAATATAATGGCATCATCACATACCATATCATTATTTCTCAAAAAGATCCCAGAGAGAAACCATTATGAACCTGCTGTTCTAAAGCCTGGGGAACTGAGAAATTGGGTGTTTGTCTTATATAAGCAAAATGAAATTAAGAAATGGGCAGCATAAATAGCCAGTCACCAGACCAGTACAATTTTAAGGTTTTTTTCTCAGATATTCTTGGTCAAATCTGCTTATACAATATATATCCTACCAATAGTCTGTGCCAGCAGCATAACCTTTCTACTTGGATATCATTCTGGTTATGGTTTGCTGAATACTTCAGACAGATTAGGGACTGTCATAAAGTCTTGTGATGCGTGCTTTTTTCTGGGACTTACATTAGGCAAATAGCTCCTTAACTGTGTTGGAGTGTGGGTCATTGATGAAGACTGCCAAGCAAGGTGTGGAAGCACCAGATGTTCCCTCCATAAACAACTGGTAATGGAGTTGGAGATACTTAGCAGAAAGGACAGCTTATATTTGGCTAGTGGGCAAATACTTATTTGCATGATTGAAAGGTTCTAAAAGCCCTTCTGAAAATATCTTCTCCCAAAAGCTTATCATAGCATCATACCTGTTTACTACCTGACCTGTGATTCTCAATGTGAAAGTCATTCCCCTTGGAAAACTGTTAAGATGTCAGTGGCAGAACGTGAGTGTGAAATGTTCCCATTTCTTGAATATGGAGGAAGGCTCATGGTTCTCTGCCATTGATACACAAGGAAAAAAGTGTGTCCTGTATCAGTCAAGTGATTTACCTAGGAGCACTAACCTGGCTCTAAGAACATAGTCAGAATAGTGGATGGACCAGCCAAGCAGCTGCCCACGATTCCCAGTCCACATGGGGTGATGGAGCGTGAACAGAAATAAAACAAGATTCAAAATATCACATCAATCAGAACTTCTCAGGGAGAATGATGTTTGGGGTAGAAGAGTATTTTACTAGCTGCTGGAGTATAAGTCAAGGTGTTCTGGAGCATGCTCTAGGAACAATAGGTGGCAGCTATACCAGCTTTCTAGAGGAAGTGCTCAGATCAAAGTGAACCTTTTGTTTCTCTGAGAAGATGTAAAAAAAATGTGTCCAGAGCTAGGTTGCTGAGAACCATTCATGGGGTCTGAGCGTGGGTTCCCTTCTCTGCCCTTCTCTCAACAGCATTGAACTCATTTCTCCTTCAGGCTCAACCATTATTTCAAGAACTGTGTTAACTGGGCTTCAATTTATTAACCTGCTAAGTGTGTTCACACATCTCAGCCAGGCCTACAGTAGTCATGAGCAGGTATGGGCCTGATGAAAAATAATTAGGGAAACCTCCAACAAGGGGAGATCAGCTAGCAACATTGATAAGAGATTTGTATATGCATCAGGTAGGGTTCCAGGGCCCTTTTGCACTGCAGGTCCCAGTGCTTTCGCAGCATTCTAGTAGGACTGAAGCCAGTATGTGGCTTCTCCTCTCTGACCTTGGTACAGTGCTGTCTGTGGGGACTGGTAAAGCTGCACTGGGGTCAAGGAGTTTCTTGCCTTGGTCACGAGGTGTTCTTGATGTTAGAAGCATGGAATCATATAAGGAATTAATAGAAGAGGACTGGCCAGAAGGCATCACCTGGGGTTTGGGTAATTGCAGAAGCAGGGAGCCCTGAGAACATACTGCAGCCAAGAAGGGTAGGTTCAGCTTGATGAGACATCTGGGGTAGGCAAATTCAGGGGATGGCTCTACTCTATGTTGAAAAGGAGAAAGAGAGAGAGAGAGAGAGCGCCTTGCAAATAGTCTGTACTTCTTTCATAATTCTCTTTAAGAAGAGCTTTACCACGGACAAAGAGGTGCATTCATGTCCTCTTTGGGTGTTTCGCTAGTTCTTCCATGATCAACATTAATCTTCAAGACTATAATTCACGTTTTTAAAACTGCCCTTAATTCAGAAAAGAGGAAATTCTATTTGTGGCGCTTTTTATTCTATTACTATTTTAATTTTTTACAATTTAATAAATTTTATAAATGTATAAAGTTGTGCAACCATCACTACAATCTAGTTTTAGAACATTCCCATCATCTCTGAAAGTTTCTTGCGCCTGTCTGCAATCAATCCTGCTCCCCATCTGCATCAGTTTAGAGAGCAAAAGCAACACACACAGGTTGAGTATTCAAGATTGCCTCTGTGAAAACAGTTGTGTGCTTGAAGCTCCTAATTAGAATGATCCTTCTTAGTAATAAGATTTTTTAAGATTTAAGTTTTTAAAATCTTTATTTTTTGGTCAAGGGCAGTCTTTATTGATACAACCAGGAGAGAATTTCTGACGCATGTGTATTTAGTTAAAATGTACATAACATCTGTAATGCATGTCTGCTGATGTGGTTGCCTGCCTGTCAAAAATCAGATCCTCAATTCTGGCTGCATATTTTGATGCCCTGCTGTAGGGTATTTTCCAACATCAACAACAAAGTCTCTGATTCCCCAGACACCAACTGCATGTTCAAGAATTCAATTTTTATACCAACTACCCATTGTTAGCACAGACCTCAAAGCTTAGGGGTTCAGTCCCACAAGACTATCCCCCATTTCAGATGCCAGTTGTAAGCCCTGGGACTCCTGTACTTTTGACTAGCTATAAATCAAGGGTTCTCATGACCCCTTCCTCAGATTTGATAATTTGCTAGAACAGCTCACAGAACTCAGGAATACACTTTACTTTCTTTTACTACTTCATTATAAAGGACATTATAAAGGCTACAATTCAACAACCAGTTGAAGAGGTATATAGGGTGAGGTCCTAAAGGGTCCCAAGTGTAGGAGCTTCTGTTCTGTGTGGCTGGGGTACACCACCTTCCCAGCACATGGCTGTGTTCACTAACCTGGAAGCTCTTGGAACCCCATCATTTAAGGTTTTTTATGGATGTCTTGTTATGCAGATATGATTGATTAAATCACTTGCCGCTGGTGACTGACTCAATCCCCAGCCCCTGTTCTCGCTCTGGAGGTTGAGGGTGAGGGTGAAAATTCCAAGATTCCAATCTAGATCTTTCTAGTGACCAGCCTCCATCTGAAGCCATATAGGGGCTACCAAGATTCACCTCATTAGAACAAAATATACTCCTATAACCTTTCACTCGGGAATTCCAAGAGTTTTAGGAACTCTGTGCCAGGAACTGGGGACAAAGATCATGTATCTTTCTATGATACCATACCTGGAATCACTTTAAAAAGTCTCAGTTCATAGGCTCTACATCTAGATTCTGAACTAGTTGATCTTAAGACAGTCTGGATGATTTTAAAAGTGCTCTTGGTGAGTCTAAAGTATAGCTGAATTTGATAATCACTGTGAAATATCTGTTGATCACCTTCTATGTGCTTAGCAGGGACTATAGAGAACTTCATGGCAATTACAAAGGGAAATAAAACTTATTGCAATACCTCAAGGGATTTATAATCTAGAGTTAGGATCAGATAAATGAGTGCATATATGATAAAACAAAGAAGTGTGTTAAGAAGATACATTATCATTCTATGAAGACACAATAAAGAAACAATTGCTTTTGGCTAGAGGGAGTAGATAAGGCTCTAAAGAGGTGGAGGCCTGGGGTCTGGGCTTTGAAACATGAGTCTAACTGTTACAGATAGAGAATGCAGAATAGGTATTACAGTCCCAGTATATGACTTATCTTCAAATTTCATAGACAACTCTGATGTCTTACCATTGCCTTTCCTTGAAAAATAACCATTCCATTGAAAAATCCAGGTATACATTTATATATTCAACAGAGATTTTTTATTCCTTACTTGCTCTACAAAAAATTTGAGATTAACAAATAATTTAAGGAATTTATGCAAAAATTAGTGAGGACCAAAATAAATATATCCTGTGTTCTGGTACACATCACTCTGGCATACAAAGTATGTACTTGGTATACTTTTGTAGAGTGAGCTTGACGCATTTCATATGAACAGTCAACCCATGGTCTGGGAGGGAAAGTGTGCTAAGACAGATCTGTGGAATAACACCTGTTCTGATCTTAATGCCAATTTGCAGGACTGTTTATTTCATAAATGAAGGGTGTTTGCATCTCAAGTATGTGCCTTCTAAATTTTCCATGAAATGGTGTAATTATTTCTTAAAGCAAAGTTAAAGTTTTATAATATCTGGCCTTTGTTAGGGAGTAGAGAAGACAGTTCACATAGGATTTATCATGGAGGAACAGAGTCTAATGCTCAAAGGTCATGGCATTGAGATGATGAGGTAGAGCAATTCAGGTAGCTCCAAACTATTAACAGAGTTCTAGTGTTCACTGTCCTATTTAAAGAGTCAGTAGGTTTATTCCATTTATTTGTTATTTATCTCTGTGATTCTATTTTTTTTATTTTTTATTTTTTAAATTTTATTATGTTAATCACCATATATCATTAGTTTTTGATGTAGTGTTCCATGATTCATTATTTGTGTATAACACCCAGTGCTCCATGTAGAATGTGCCCTCCTTAATACCCATTCCCATGCTAACCCATCCCCCCACCCCCCTACCCTCTAGAACCCTCAGTTTGTTTTTCAGAGTCCATCGTCTCTCATGGTTCATCTCCCCCTCCGATTTCCCCCCTCATTCTTCCCCTCCTGCTATCTTCTTCTTCTTCTTCTTCTTTTTTTTAACATATAATGTATTATTTGTTTCAGAGGTACAGATCTGTGATTCAACAGTCTTGCACAATTCACAGTGCTCACCATAGCACATACCCTCCCCAATGTCTTTCACCCAGCCACCCCATCCCTCCTACCCCCCACCACTCCAGCAAATCTCAGTTTGTTTCCTGAGATTAAGAATTCCTCATATCAGTGAGATTATATGATACATGTCTTTCTCTGACTGACTTATTTTGCTCAGCATAATACCCTCCAGTTCCACCCACATTGTTGCAAATGGCAAGATTTCATTCCTTTTGATGGCTGCATAATATTCCATTGTATATATATACCACATCTTCTTCATCCATTCATCTGTCAATGGACATCTTGGCTCTTTCCATAGTTTGGCTATTGTGGACATTGCTGCTATAAACATTGGGGTGCATGTACCCCTTCGGATCCCTACATTTGTATCTTTGGGGTAAATACCCAGTAGTGCAATTGCTGGGTTGTATGGTAGCTCTATTTTCAACTTTTTGAGGAATCTCCATACTGTTATCCAGAGTGGCTGCACCAGCTTGCATTCCCACCAACAGTGTAGGAGGGTTCCCCTTTCTCTGCATCCCCGCCAGCATCTATTGTTCCCTGACTTGTTAATTTTAGCCATTCTGACTGGCGTGAGGTGATACCTCACTGAAGTTTTGATTTGGATTTCCCTGATGCGGAGTGATGTTGAGCACTTTTTCATGTGTCTGTTGGCCCTTTGGATGTCTTCTTTGGAAAAATGTCTGTTCATGTCTTCTGCCCATTTCTTGATTGGATCATTTGTTCTTTGGGTGTTGAGTTCTTTATAGATTTTGGATACTAGCCCTTTATCTGATATGTCATTTGCAAATATCTGCTCCCATTCTCTCCATTGTCTTTTGTTTTTGTTGACTGTTTCTTTTGCTGTGCAAAAGCTTTTTATCTTGATGAAGTCCCAATAATTCATATTTGCCCTTGCTCCCCTTGCCTTTGGTGATGTTTCTACGAAGAAGTTGCTGTGGCTGAGGTCGAAGAGGTTGCTGCCTGTGTTCTCCTTTAGGATTTTGATGGACTCCTGTCTCACATTGAGGTCTTTCAACCATTTGGAGTCTATTTTTGTGTGTGGTGTAAGGAAATGGTCCAGTTTCATTCTTCTGCATGTGGCTGTCCAATTTTCCCAACACCATTTGTTGAAGAGACTGTCTTTTTTCCATTGGACATTCTTTCTTGCTTTGTCGAAGATGAGTTGACCATAGAGTTGAGGGTCCATTTCTGGGCTCTCTATTCTGTTCCATTGATCTGTGTGTCTGTTTTTGTGCCAGTACCATACTGTCTTGATGATGACAGCTTTGTAATAGAGCTTGAAGTCCGGAATTGTGATGCCACCGGCTCTGCTTTTCTTTTTCAACATTCCTCTGGCTATTTGGGGTCTTTTCTGGTTCCATACAAATTTTAGGATTATTTGTTCCATTTCTTTGAAAAAAATGGATGGTATTTCGATAGGGATTGCTTTAAATGTGTAGATTGCTCTAGGTAGCATTGACATCTTCACAATATTCGTTCTTCCAGTCCATGAGCATGGAATGTTTTTCCATTTCTTTGTGTCTTCCTCAATTTCTTTCATGAGTATTTTATAGTTTTCTGAGTACAGATCCTTTGTCTCTTTGGTTAGATTTATTCCTAGGTATCTTATAGTTTTGGGTGCAATTGTAAATGGGATCGACTCCTTAATTTCTCTTTCTTCTGTCTTGTTGTTGGTGTATAGGAATGCCACTGATTTCTGTGCATTGATTTTACATCCTGCCACTTTACTGAACTCCTGTATGAGTTCTAGCAAATTCGAGAGATAAGTGATACCATAAGATGAAACAATATTAGAATAATTGGGATTCCAGAAGAAGAAGGGGGGGGCAGAAGGTATATTGGAACAAATTATAGCAGAAAACTTCCCTAATTTGGGGAAGGAAACAGGCATCAAAATCCAGGAGGCACAGAGAACCTCTCTCAAAATCAATAAAAATAGGTCAACACCTCGACATCTAATAGTAAAACTTACGAGTCTCAGAGACAAAGAGAAAATCCTGAAAATCCTTAAAGCAGCTCGTGAGAAGATATCTGTAACCTACCATTAGATTAGAAATATTAGATTGGCAACAGACCTATTCACAGAGACCTGGCAGGCCAGAAAGGACTGGCATGATACATTCAGAGCACTAAATGAGAAAAATATGCAGCCAAGAATACTATATCCAGCTAAGCTGTCATTGAAAATAGAAGGAGAGAGAAAAAGCTTCCAGGACAAACAAAAACTAAAGGAATTTGCAAACACAAAATCAGCACTGCAAGAAATATTGGGGTCCTCTAAGCAAAGAGAGAGACTAAAAGTAACCTAGACCAGAAAGGAACACAGACAATATACAGTAACAGTCACCTTATAGGCAATACAATGGCACTAAATTCCTATCTTTCAATAGTTACCCTGAATGTAAATGGGCTAAATGCCCCAATCAAAAGACACAGGGTATCAGACTGGATAAAAAAACAAGACCCATCGATATGCTGTCTGCAAGAGACTCATTTTAGACCCAAAGACATCCCCAGATTGAAAGTGAGGGGGTGGAAAACCATCTACCATGCTAATGGACACCAAAAGAAAGCTGGGGTGACAATCCTTACATCAGACAAATTAGATTTTAAACCAAAGACTATAATAAGAGATGAAGAAGGACACTATATCATACTTAAATGGTCTATCCAACAAGAAGATCTAACAATTGTAAATATCTATGCCCCTAACATGGTAGCAGCCAATTATATCTGTGATTCTAATGACTAGAAGATGTCATCTTCACAGATAAGAGCATCTCTAAAGTGAGGATCCTAAATGAAAATCACATGTGAAAACACATCCCTCTGATGGAATCTTCCAAGTGAAAGGATTTCACTTAAAATATGTTTCACTTACCATATGTATGATGTCTTTGAATTACCATCTTCTGGTGGGAATTACAATCTAAATTTGGCAATTACTATTAGGGACTTTTGTTTTTAAAAAGTCACATATGGAATATTAAAATCAAAAGGGAACTTCTGGTTCATCCAGGATGGATTAGCCCCATTATTCTCAGATCCTCCCTTTTACAACTAAAAAACTCTGAACATCATACAACAACAAGCATAGGTAGGTTCTGAAAAATGAAAAAATGAAAACTGTATAGGGACATCAGGATTTGAGGAATGACAAGGTGGTGAGTTCCCTGGATTTCTTTATTATGTCCCATGTATCCTTCAGAGGGGCTTTAGAAGCCAACAGGCACTGACTTAAAAAGTGCCAAAAAAGGCATGTTCCCCCAGATGAAAAACCAGGAAAAGGTGACCCAAAACAAGAAAACTTTTTGATAATACTTGCCATACTCCTGTCAAACACCAGTGGAAAACCTGTACCATCACCCCCTATGAAGTTTCAATAGGGAAAGTAGAGAATTAATCTTCCACTTCATACTCCACATCTGGAGAAGTGAACAATGTTCTGATCATTTTGCCTAGTTGGTGCTGACGGGCAGGAAGCTGATCTTCTATTTCCCACCCAGCAGACACAAGCAGTGGTTCAATTTCTTCCAGTGGTAGAAGAGTGTCAACAGGGTCTAGTAGTGAGTTGGACACAATAATACTGAACAAGGTTAGCTAATACTCCTGTTCTCCCTCCCCTCCCCACATGTTGTATGTCATGGGATGCAGTAGGTAACTGAGCCTCCACTTCTGCCCCCCACCCAGAATCAATGAGGGTTTGAGGAAGGACTAGTGGCACTCTGCATCCTCTCCTCCCCTCCTATGGTGGCAGTGGAACCCAGTGGGGAGGGGAACTTCTGCTCTTACCCTGCAGCAACAAAGTGGTGTGAGTCCTTTTACCTCTGGTAAGTCATTTTACCCTTGGTGGGCCAGTGGGGTGATAATCTTCCACCCAACTCAAGACAATGAAGGAGTATAAAAAAGGAAGATTAAGTAGGATCCAGAGTCTCATAATATAAAATCCCAGGGGTGCCTGAGTGGCTCAGTCGGTTAAGTGCCTACCTTCAGCTCAGGTCATGATCCCAGGGTCCTGGGATCAAGCCCCATGTCAGGCTCCCTGCTTAGTGGGGAGTCTGCTTCTCCCTCTCCCTCTGCTTGCCTCTCTGCCTACTTGTGCTCTCTCTCTGTCAAACAAATAAATAGAATCTTAAAAAAATATATAATATTCAAATGTTCAGATAAAATAGAAAAATCACTAATCATGCCAAGAACCAGGAAAATCACAACATGATGAGAAAAGATAACCTAAAGATACCAAACCAAGATGAATCAGGAGTTGGAATTATCTGATGAGGACTTAAGCAACCAGCATGAAAATGTTTTAACAAGTAATTACAAATTATCTTGAAACAAATGAAAAAAAAAAAACAGAATATAAGGAAAGAAATAGAAATTATAAAAAAGAATGAAATGGAAACTACAGAACAGAACTAAAAAAATGTAATAATCAAAATAAAAACTGGCTGAATGAATTTGATAGTAGAGTGGAGATGACAGAGAATAGAATCAATGAACCTGAGAACAAATCAGTAGAATGTACCTACTCTGGACAACAGAGAGAAAATAGATTGAAAAAAATAACTGAGTCTTGAGGGATGTGTGGGACAATAACAAAGTGGCATTTGTATCTTCAGATCTCAGAAGAAAAAGAGAGAGAACATGTTACTGAAGAAGTATTCAATTAAATAATAGCTGAAAATTCCATAGATTTGACAAATGACATAATCTACAGACTTAAGAAGTTGAGTAAATACTGAATAGGGTAAGCTACCGAAATTCACATCAAGACATGTTATAATTCAATTTCTGAAAACCAAAGACAAAGAAAAACATTGTGAAAGCAACCATAGAGAAATGACAACTTTAGGGAACACCAGTTTGAATGACAGCAGATTTCTTATCTGAAACCATAGAAGCCAGAAATGCCACATCATTTTCAAGTACTGAAAGAGAGAACTATCAACTATGATTTCTATATCCAGTGAAACTATCCTTTAACAATAAAAGGGAAATAAAGACATTCTCATACAAAAGAAAATGAGGAGAATCTGTTACTAGAAAACCTACCCTTAAAGAATGGCTGAGGAGGAAATATGGCTAAAGAAAGTATATAAAAACAGAGAAGCTTTGGAAATTCATAAAGGAAAGGACATTAGAATGGGTAAAAATAGGAGTAAATATAATTGAATATCTTCTCATTAGCTTCTTAAATCATGTTTGGTGGCTGAAACAAAAATTATAATACCATTGAATGTGGTGTTCAATATACATAGAGGATATACTTAAGACAATTATGCTTTAAAAGTGGGGAGGGTAAAAGAACCTAAATAGAATTAGGGTTTCTACATTTCACTTGAAGTAAAAAATAATGACACCAGTAGACTATGATAAGTTATGTATGTGTATTTTAATAATTAAACATTAAGAAAACTATTAGACCATAATATACTCATAAGCACTATAAATAAATCAAGTTAGAATCCTAAAAATATATTCAAATAACCCACAGTAAGATATAAAAAAAGAAACAGTAATAAGAAAGAGTGGAAGCAGAAAACATACCAAAATGACAAACTTAAGCCCTAACATACCAATCATTATCTTAAATGTAAATGGTCTAAATATATCTGCCAATAGATAAAGATTGCAGAACTGATAAAGGAAAAAAAATCGCTTAACTATATGCTGTCTACAAGAAACTCACTTCAAATTCAATGGCATAGGAATGTTGAAAGTAAAAGGATGGAAAAGATACACCATGCAAACAGTAACCCCCCCCCCCCAAAAAAATCAGAAGTGGCTATATTAATATCAGATAAAATAGAATTCACAGTAAAGAAAAATTACCAGAGACACAGAGGGATCAATTCACTGGGAAGACAAAATGATCCTAAATATGTGCAAATCAAATAAAAGAGCCTCGAGTAAACAAAAAGCTGGTAGAGCTGAAAAGCAAAATAGACAAATGCACAGTTATGGCTGGAGGCCTCAACATGGCCTTTGCAGCAACTGATAGGACTACCAGACAGAAAATCAGCAAGGCTATACAAGATCTGAACAACACAACCAATCAATAAGATCTAATAAACACAGACAGCATATTCTATTCCAAAATAGCAGATTTCACCTTTTTAATAAGTTCCCATGGTACACACTCCCCAAGATAGACCATTTCTTGTGCCATAAAACAAACCTCAACAAATTTAAAAGAATATAAATCATACTGTGTTCTCCGACCATAGCAGAATGAAACTAGAAATCAAAACCAAAAAGAAAATAGGAAAAATCTAGAAATACTTGAAAATTAAACAATACACTTCTAAATAAGCCATGGCCAAAGAGGAAGTCCCAAAGGAAATTTTTAAAAATACAGAGCTAAATAAAAATGGAAATACAACATATCAAAATATGTGAGATGCAGCCAAAGCCAGTAGTGAGAGGCAATTTTATAGCACTGAATGCTTACATTAGAAATGAGAAAAAGTGAAAAATCAATAACCTAAGTTCCTATCTCAAGAAAATAACAGCAAAAGAAAGCAAAATAAGTCCAAAGCAAGCAAGAGAAAGAAAATCATAAAGATCATAAATCAATGAAATTGAAAAGAATAAAATGATGGGATAAAAAAAATCAATGAAACAAAAATGCAGCTATTTGAAAATATCAGTAAAATTGATAAATCTTTAGCAAGATTGATGAAGATAAAAAGAAAGAAGACACAAATCATCTATATTAGGAATGAAACAGGGCATATCACTTCAGATCTCGCCACCAGAATAATCAAGAAGTATATATTGGTTTCCTATGACTGCCATAACAAATTACCACAAATGTGGTGGTTTAAAACAACACACATTTATTCTCCCATAGTTCTGGAGATCAGAAGTCCAAAATCAGTTTCACTAGGCCTCCCTTTGGAGGGTCTAGGGACAGATCTATTTCCTTGCCTTTTTCAGTTTCTAGCTCTTCATTCTTTGCGCTTCTGGCTCATGGCATCTTCTTCCATCTTAAAAGCCAGCAGCTTAATTTCTTGGCTCAGTCACCACATTGCCTTCTTCTCCTTTTTTAGCCAAATCTCCCTCAGCCTCCATTTTATAAGGACACATGTGATTGCATTTGTGGTCCACCTCTATAATCCAGGATAATCTCCCCATTTCAAGATACTTAAGTTACAACAGCAAAGCCTCTTGTTGCCATAAAAGGTAACATTTACAGATTCTAGGAATTAGAACCTGGATACCTTTGAAGGCCATTATTCACCCTACTACAGAATACAACAAATAACTTTATGCTCATAAATTCTACAATTTAGAATAATGGATTTCAAAAATCATAAACTGCCAAAACTCAACCAAAATGAAACAGAAAACCTGAATAGTTTTAAAATCATTAAAGAAATTGAATGCTTAATTTAAAAGCACCTAAAAAAGAAATTTTCAGGCCCAGAAGTCATCACTGAAGAATTATACCAAACATTTAAAGAATTAACACCAGTTTTATACCATCTCTTCTAGATAATAAAGAGGAAATATATTACAACTTATTTATGAGGCTGATATTATCCTGACACCAAAATCAGACAAAGACAGTACAAAAAATTATAGACTAATATTTGTCATGAACTTAGGTGCAAAATCCTCAAAAACTTTTAGCAAATCAAATCCAATGATATATAAAAAGAATTATATACCATTACCAGGTGGGATTTCATCCAGGTAGGAAAGCCTGGTCAAACATTCAAAAATCAATGTAATACATTACACCAATAGATAAAAGAGGGAAAAAAATCATATGATCATATCAGTTAATAGAGAAGAAGCATTTGCCAAAGTCTAAACTCATTTATGATTTTAAAAACCTAGAAAAGGAAACTTGATTTAAACAATCTGCAGAAAGCCAATAATTGGTATCACCATATATAATGGTGAAAGACTGAACACTGTCCTAAGACTGGGAACCAGGCAGGGATGCCCATTTTTGCTACTCTTATTCAACATAGAACTGGCATTCCCAGTCACTTGCAGCAAGCAAGGAAAAGAAATAAAAGGCATATCAACTAGAAAGGAAGAAATAAAACTGTTCCTATTTGCAGATAACATGATTGTCAAAATAGAAAATCTCAAAAAATCTACATTGCAAACTCCTAGAACAAATGAGTTCATCAAGATCACAGGATACAAGATCAGTATCTCATTTCTACATAATTAACAATGAACATGTGAAACTTAAAATTGAAAACACAGTATCATGAAATTCACTCCTAAAAAATAAAATACTTAGATAAAATTAACAAATATGTATAGGATCTGTATGATGAAAATTAAAATACTGATGCAAGAAATTAAAGGAAACCCAAAAAAATCAAGAGATACAACATGTTCATGAATGGAAGTCTCAGTGTAGTAAAAATATCAATTGTCTCCTCCAAATTCATCAGTAGATTTAATGCAATTCCTATCTGGCTCCTAGGAATTTTTTCTGTATTCATAGACAAGCTCATTGTAAAATTTGTATGGATGAACACAGGCTTTAGACTAGCTGAAACAAACTCAAATAATAAAGTGGGAGGAACCCCTCATTCTAAAATTAGAGCCTAGTAGATAGTGGGAGAAATCAGCCCACCCAATTTCATGATTTATTATATAGCTACAATAATCAAGAGTGTGTGGTATTAGTGGAGAGATATACACACAGATCAATGACACAAAATACAGAACTTAGAAATAGACCCAAACAAATTGTCCAAATGGATTTTTGACAAAGGTATAGACAAGCAATTCAATAGAGGAAGGACTGCCTTTTCAACAAATGGTGCTGGAGCAATAAACAAAAAGATAGATAGATAGATAGATAGATAGATAGATAGATAGATAGATAGATAGAAAAAAATTTGATCTAAGCCTCACAACTTATTAAAAAACTGGCTCAAAACAAATCACAGACTTAGATGTAAAATTAAAACTACAAACCTTTTAGAAAAAAAAGAGAAAGTCTTCAGGATTGAGAGCTGTGCAAAAAATTTATGGACATGACACTAAAAGTACAATCCATAAAATAAAGAAATACCTCAAATGTCTTCAAAATTAAAAACTTTTGCTCTGCAAAAGAGCACTTTTAGAGGATGAAAAGATAGGTTATGGACAGAGAGAAAGGATTTGCAAACTTCATATCTGACAAGGAACTAGGATCCGGAATATTTTAGAAACCATCAAAACTAAATAGTAAAAATCAAATAAGCCAATTAGGAAAAGAGGGAGAATTAACTGAAAAGAACACATGGATAGCTAATAAGCACATGAAGAAATGCTCAACATCACTAGTTATTAGGGAAATGCAAATTAAAACCGCAATGAGATATCACTACATATCTAAAAGACCAGCTAAAATAAAAAACAGTGACGACATGAAAGTTGATGAGAATGCAGAGAAACCTAATCACACACATTGTGGATGGGAATGTAAAATGATACAGCTACTCTGGAAAGTTTCTTAGGAAAAGGAAACATGCAACTACCATACAGCAATCTTGGGCATTTATCTTTGAGAAACGAAAACTTACATTCACACAAAAACCTGTACACAAATGTTCATAATAGTTTTATTTTATAATAATAGTTTTATTCATAATAGCCCAAAACTAGAAACAACCCAGATGTCTTTCAGTAGGTGCATGGTTAAACTGTCGTATATGCATAGCAGGTAATCAAAAGTGTGTGATATTAGTGGATGGGTAAGCTAACAGAATAGGATAGCATGTAATACTATTCAGCAAAAAAAGGGGGGGGCAAATTATTGATACATGCAACAATGTGGATGAATCTTCAGGTAATTATTCTGGGTGAAAAAAGCCAATCCCAATACGTTACATACTGTGTAAGTCCATTTATACAACATTCTTGAAATGATAAAATTATAGAATTGGAGAATAGGTGAGTGGTTGCTGGGAGTTAGGCACCAAGGGAAGGGGAGAGGGCTGGGTGTAGCTATAAAAGGGAAACAGGAGGGATTCCTGTGGTGATGGAACTGTACTCCATCTTGGCTGTATCAGGGTCTATATCCTGGTGTGATATTGTACCCTAGTTTTGTAAGATATTACCACTGGAGGAAATGGGGTAAAGTGTACAGAGGCTCTCTCTGTACCATTTCTTACAACTGCATGTGAATCTATAATTATTTCAAAATAAAACATTTAATTAAAAGAATCAAATGGAGGTGAGAGGAGGACTAGCATTTATAGAGCACTCCCTATGAGGCAGAAGCTGAGCTGAATGCTTTTCACATATTAGAGCATATATCCTCACAATATCTCTGGGAGGTATGGATCACTGTCCCATTTTATAGATGGGAAACTATAATGGCTTAGAGACGAGAGTTAAATTGATTTAGGGAACATAACTGAGAGAGGCAGAGCTAGAATTTTAACCCTGGTCAAATTTTAAAAAGTTAGAACACAGATCAATGTGATCAATTAATTGTTTTATTTCCACATCATCATGATTTTTGCTTATTGGGTATATTACATATTCTCAGTGGTGTTCCTTTAACAGACTGATCTCAAAGCAGCATTTGCTATAAATGGATCTGAGAATAAGCATGTCAAAGACAAAGGTGAATTTATTTTTATTTCTTCACACTTTCCCCCCAACGTCAACCCACATCACCAGAGTGGGAGGAGGTTATAGTAGGTGCCAAGCAAGTCAGTACCACCACCTGTGACAGAACCCTCATCATACCAAACAAGGAAAACCTGGCTGTGGTGATAAGGTGAGCTCTCTTTCTTCTACCAGCTTGATTTTGCAGAATTATACTTTTTTGGTTAAGTGATTCTCTTTCTTGTTTCACATGATGTCCCTACTGTTAGTGTTCCTTTGTGCCTCCCGTTCTGTCGAATGATTTTAAACATCAGGAAATGAAATTCTGAACATCCCTCAAACAAAAAATTGCATGCATTGTGGGACATCTCCATCAGCCGAAGCACTGATAATTTTTTGGTAGATAATTCAAGGCTGACTCCCAGTTACTCAGTCGACGCCCTGCCCTCTTGAGCAAGAGGGCTTGTGATGCATTTCCAAAATTAAAAGAGTGTAAAATGGGCATGGTGTATGTAGAAGGGCAGTTCACGAAAACATAACAATAATAGTAGCAGCCACCACAGCATAAACCTACTACCTACTTACTGCCTCAGGTCCCCTCTTTAATTCATCTTTCTTGGTTTCTTGGTCAAATGAAAACATTGAAAACTTACCTTTTTTTTTTTTTTTTTTTTAGGATGACAAAGGAAGGGTTTTATTGAAGGGTTTCCATTACTCCAAGTCTTTGGGAAGCTGATGATGATAGTCATTCAAAGTCCACACTCAGTGTTACTGGCCACTTTTATTAAAAAGAGGACATGTATCATATGACCTCACTGATATCAGCAATTCACTGATACGAATAATTCTTATACAAAATGAGGGTTGCTGGAGTGGTGGGGGGTGGGAGGGATGGGGTGGCTGGGTGGTGGACATTGGGGAGGGTATGTGCTATGGTGAGCGCTGTGAATTGTGTAAGACTGATGAATCACAGAGCTGTACTCCTGAAACAAATAATACATTATATGTTAAAAAAAAAAAGAAAAGAAAAAGAAGATAGCAGGAAGGAAAGAATGAAGGGGGGAAAATCAGAGGGGGAGACGAACCATGAGAGACTATGGACTCTGAGAAACAAACTGAGGGTTCTAGAGGGGAGGGGAGTCGGGGGATGGGTTAGCCTGGTGATGGGTATTACAGAGGGCATGTTCTGCATGGAGCACTGGGTGTTATGCACAAACAATGAATCATGGAACACTACATCAAGAACTAATGATGTATGGTGATTAACATAACATAATAATAATTTTAAAAAGAGGACTTCTGAGTTAGACTATCAGTGATGTGCCCATTGGAGGGTAGCCACATGCTCAGAGAACTCACATTTTTTTATGTCACAGATCATAGCATCAGTACATCTAGGGAAGCCCATGCTGGCTCTTCTGTCTCCAGGTTTCATTAGGGAAGTAGTCCTAGCATCCTGATTGCATGTAGAGTCAGTGAGGCTGGGGCAGCCCTTTCCACCATGCCCTCGGAGCTCCTGGGTGAGTGACACAAATGCATTCCCAGGGCCTGAATCTTACCCAACAGCCTCACTGGAGAAGTCTTCTGGCCTGGGAGCTCTGTCTGCCTGGAAGGAGTTTTTCTCATGGGTACTGAAAGCAGTTCTGTATGCCTCGATGATCTAAGCACAAGTTATATATTTAAAAAGTCTACTGATGCTCAGTCTCCCACTTCCCTCTCTCTTCCCTCCTTTTCTTTCTCTCTCTCTCCCCTTTACCCCCTCTCCTGGCTTTTTAGAATCTCTTGACTCTTCAAACCTAGAAGATCTTTAGCTAGTGGATGTCTTAGCTAGTGGTCTCCAGAGAGAGGTGTGGTTGCCTCAGAGCTATGAAGATTATTATTATTATTATTGGAGTATAAGAGGAAAATACACAAAGTTATATTTGCCTATAGTTCATTGCATCCTTTGAAATTCCATTTTTGTAAATGTATAAAATTTAGTAGTAGTACACAATCATGCATGTAATTTGTAAGTAAATAAACATTCATATTTTTGTATATATTCTCAATAGAAATTTTACTAATCAAGACACAAACATCAAAACTGTGGAGCCCACCCATCTAAACGATGCTTGGCAGATGATTGCCTGTCTTCTTAGGGAGAGAGATTTTTTCAACCTTCAGTCCTGACTATTCTAAATATTTTATCGCTGTCTGTGTGTATGCACTCACTCACTTTAATCTTAAAAATTAATATAGCATATAACAATTAGGCCATAAGCTAGGTAAACGGCTTTGGTTTAGAATTATTTTTCCTCCCCATGAGCAAGTTATTTCCCCAAAGACTCTTTGGGAGAAAAATGATTTGTCAACTAGAATCTTAGGCCCATTTGATCTCTCCCAAACACAAAAGAACAATTCAACCTTCTCATAAAAAAAAAAAAAAATCTATGAAATAATGACAATAATATTTAACCTGCAAGGCTCTTGTAAAAACTAAATGACATAACGTTCATTAATGTAGCATGTTGTTAATTGGAACAGTTTAATAATCTAGCAGCATTTTGATTCTCAGAAACAGTAATTCCCTCTTCCAGTCTATGCTAAATAACCTCATTTTCTTTAATATCTCCTCAAAATATATTTCATTCATTTATGACTTAATGGCTGAAAGTGAATGCCCCGCTCTGCTGGAGCCACATGGAGGTAAAAATCTCTTCCCAGACCAATATGTCAAACCTCATTTAATGCGTCTGGGAAATATGAATTTGTCCTGCATTTTCTTTCTATAATGGCACTTCATTGCTTACTCACATTTATCTCATGGTTAGTTATGTGTCTTAAGTGTCTTTCCACTATGTTTACACTTAGCTATCCTATATTTGTGTTACTGAATTCGTGTTCTTTAGAGGATGACTTGGCATTTGCCATATTACAATTCAGCTTTGCTGATGAAATCATTTTTTAATCTTTCAAGAACATTTACTATTTTTCCCCCACATCTAGAATTCTGGTAACCCCACCCAATTTAATATTATGTACAAATTTGATGAACACATTTGTAAGTTTTTCATAAAGATGATAAAAAATTACATATTCCCTACCAGAAAATGTTTGATAGAGCTTCCCAGGTCAATGCCATTAATAACTCATTTTATCTTCTTCCCGTAGGCTGAAAGAAATGTGCAAGGCAGTGGAATACTAAGTGCAATAATATGGGTAAATACCCAGAGCTGTGAGCCCATGCAGGTATGGTTCCTGACACAGTTTTGGGAGATCAAGGAAGTCTTCTAAGACCCTGTGACATCTATGCAGAGATAGGTAAAAAAAAAAAAAGGTGGGGGACAGGCAAGAAGAATATGCCATAAAACAGGTGTAAAGGTCTGAACGTGACAGCACCAGACCATATTTCTTCTGGGTCCTGAGAGCCGCTCTGTATGGCAGAAAGGATTAGGCATACTAGTGAGGGATTGGCATGTCTAGTTCCTGAGGGACCTTGCCTGCCAGAGTAAGGATGAACTTGAGGTCACTGGGAAGACATCAAAGGGCTTTTAAAGCAGGATCCTGATGGCCTCAGATTGTTTTGTAGAAAAATTTAAAATGATTCTCCGTTCAGTGTGAAGAATAGATTATGGAGAGGGCCAAATTTAAAGCAGAGGGATGTTACAGCTATCTATATGTATGTCTTATCTTCCCTTCCGGGCTCCAAGTACTCTGAAATATGTGTGTTTCTTGTTTCCCTTCTATCACCTGGCATAAGCCCTTGAAAATGTTCTGGATACATCATATCTGCACCTTCTCCCTTGTCAATCATGGTTACCACTCTATCATAGGAGAACGTTAAACTCATCTGGACTACATGCTCTTCACAAAATACTTTTTTTTTTTTAATCTTCTACACTGTTTGTATCAAAGAGGCTTTCATTATTTAAGCCACTGCTAATCATTCACTTCACGATGCACTCTAGTATACTCCTAAAAATTGTTCTATTGGCTGGCATATCAGTTAGGATATATTGGCTATCAAAAAACATGGGCGCCTGGGTGGCTCAGTCGTTAAGCGTCTGCCTTCCGCTCAGGTCATGATCCCAGGGTCCTGGGATCGAGTCCCACATCAGGCTCCCTCCTTGGGGGGAAGCCCGCTTCTCCCTCTCCCACTCCTGCTGCTTGTGTTCCCGCTCTCGCTATCTCTGTCTCTGTCAAATAAATAAATAAATAAAATCTTTAAAAAAACAAAAACAAAAACATTATTTTGCTTCGGTTGTCTTATCTGTAAAATAAGGATGATAATTTTACTACACAGTGGGGTTATTATGAGGATTAAATTAGTTAATGTAAGTAAAGTGCACAAACTAGCTGCCTAGCAGATATAATGTTAGTATTGGGTTGTGATTATTATAGTTATTTTAGCTACAGATAAATGCTGGAGTGTCTGGGAGTTCACAACTCCCAGGTGGCCTTATCAATGACTGACCAGTGCAAGCCTATGGATGCCCAGATTCCCAGCCTTTGGTGGAACAAACCTGAAGGTATAATCTATGCTCCAGAGCTTCCCATGGGATCTGAGTGGGGTTGAGACTTTGCCTGAAATCACATATCTATTGGACTTCTCCTCTGTCCTTCTTGCCTCCTCCCTTGCTGGTTTCCCCCCAGAACCTTTCCTAAGTAAGTCACTCACACTCACATGCTTGTTTTAGGGTTTGCTTCTCCAGACCCTCCTGAGACAGGTGTGAGGAGCAAGGAGAGGGAAAGCTGGAGAGAGGCATTAAAGCACCGAGGACACTAAGAAGGAACTCAGCTCTTCCAGACCTGGGCTGGTTCTCCAGTAGCTTCTGTGCTGGTGTGTTGCCTAGGCTGAATTTCCTGGCTCCAGGACACTCCTCTTTCACGTTCAGGACAGAAGCAACATTAGAGGAAACCTCATGGAAAACAAGCAGAATTTCAGCTCGTTTGGAGACAAGGAATTTGAACTTTGGTTACTCTTACTCTCAAGTTTTGAGATTCCCTGCGAATGAGGGTAGCTGAATCAGCAGTCACTCCCATATTTTCAATGGCTGGGTTTGGCCTGCATAGATTCAAGAGATTCACTGGTTTAAAGCTACCACAAAATATTTTGGTCAGGAAGTCATTTATAACCTCAACCACCAGCAATTTACCCTGATGATTCTTGGGTGAGTTTTTGTCCTGTTGAATCAGCCCTCTCAGTGGGCCAGTAAGAATTTCTACCTCATTATCAGAACCCTCTGGGTTACTACCCCACCTATCAAGGAGGCAGCGGCTCCCAGCCTTCAAGTCTCTGGAAATGAGAGTTGGGGTTAAAGTGTGATGCTTGAGGACTAATAATTTCTTAGTTTTCATGAACTTTTTATGCTGCAAAGTGCTTTCATATGCTTCCTTGGTAGCTCTCTGTAACAATATTGTGAAGAAGGTAAAATTGATTGAATTGTGTCCATTTGACAGGTGAGAAAACTGAGGCAAAGAAAGGTCAAGTGAGGTCCTTAGAGCCATAGAAAGAGAAGATCTAGAGCTGGGAGTTGAATTGAGTCAGGATTTTCTGACTGCGTGTTCTGTGCAGAAGTGGCTGGGCTGGGAGCGTGGGATGAGATGGTAGCCACTTCTCAGTTCTCTGAGGCACAGGAGCATCTAAGTGCAGCATGTGGAAGTGAGACAAACCATGCCTGTGAACTCAGACACTCTGGAGCCCTACAGAAAATTGCCCACAGCCTGAGACTGGCTTTATCCAATCACAGAAACTGTGATTTCTTTGCACAGTTTTAGACTTCCTTGCCAAGGAAGATCTAAAGTGAGTCATTACTGTTGATTCACTGGGCTTATGCATTTAGCTAATTCAGCTAAAATAAAGATTCTAACCTGGGAGAAGAGTTTGGACATATAGAGCTTATAATTCCCACATTTCTGTCTCTGGCTGTGACTGTGGCTTATGACATTGAGTGGTCCTTTTGTTCTATTTAGCAAAAAGTTAGAGACGAGTATCTGTGACATGAGTGAGTACTGCAGATTTTAGCTACTGGGATTCTCACCTGTTGTTAGAAGTGGGTACACAAGCATGCATGCACGTGTGTTCACCCAAGGGAGACTTGAGAAAATGCTACCATTTAGATTGGAACAGTCTGGATGAGTTCTAGGATATTTTCTTACCATTGACTGTGAACTAATGAGGATAGAAGAGCCCATCTATGTGAGCTGGTATGCCCATTGTGTGCACCACACAGCTGTTCTTTCACACAACCCTGGGTGTTGCCCACTGTCCTTCGTCCCCTTCTGTTAGGTCCTTCCTACCGTATACATTCAGGATTCCATGCTGTTGAGAGCTGGAACACATGGTGGCATGTAGCAGGACACTCAGTCTGGGTCTCTTTTTCCAGGAATGGTCACTAGTCATTGAGCCTGGGTTCAGACTAGAGTTTGGTTTGCCCCAGCTTCCCCTTGTCACATGGGAGAGGTAGGGAGATAAGATATATTCCTCTAAACCCCTCTGAACCCAAGATAAGAAACACACCCACAATGAAATAATATTTGCACAAATAGAAGACAATTAAAAAAAAAAAAAGCAAGCACAACCACTCAGCTGCAACAACCACCCCCTAATTTATTGCCTGTAGTACCCACGAGATCACAGTGCGCTGACAGCATGATGAAGTAGGGAAGATGGATACACTGAGTGTCAGCACAGCTGGCTGATTTGCTTTTTAAAAATAACCCAGGACTGGATCAATAAGTAACCAGAGGCTGCATGTTCATCTTAATTTTGAAACTTTAAATATTAGTTATTCTTTCCCCTGTGCCCTGAAATTACAAGAAGTCTCTACTGCCTTGATTGAGAACAAAGTGGGCTGGGTGCTGACTACTGAAGTGGCTGTTCTCAACCCCTCCCCTCAGCGACCCTCCCTCTGAGGCACACCCACACAACAAAGTGGTAGAACCCTTGCAAAAGGACACACCATTTAAAACACCAATTCACACATGCCCAAGGTGGTTGCACACGAGTCACAATCCTTTTGTGTTGCTCTTTGGCAGTTAGCGCAGTCTTAGATTGCATTAATAGATGGCTTAGTGTCTGGGCAAAGGGCAGGAGTGTCACTACACTGTGACCTGCCAATACCTGCCAAGTGCTGAGCTCAGATGTGGTGCCATATTGAAACCCCCAGTTTCACTGTCACTATCATCCCTTTCTGAAACGTGTTGTTCCCTTACTCACATCCTGTATTGATTATAGATGTAACATGAGTGGGGAAACAAAATAAAAGAATAAAATCTGGGCTTTGGAAGGTCCTCAAAGAAAATCTGTATCCATGACCTTTGGATTTCCCAAGCCAACAAAACTGACACAGGGTTGCTAATCTTTATGTTTTTCTAAGTAAGGATGTTATAACAAACACAGACAAAAACTGCCTCTACTTTCAACATCAATTCATTTTAAATAGCCATTTTAATGCCCCAAATTCAGATTACAGATCAGTCCTGTAAGCCGGAGTTTCTCAGATGTTAATGAGTGTCCAAATCACCAGGACGGCTTGTTAAAAACAGATTCCTGGGCCTCACCCCCAGAGATGCAGATTCATGAGTTTGGGGGCCTGAATTCTACATTAATAACAAGTTCCCAGGTTGTGTTGATATTGCTGGTCTGTGGGCCACATGTCAGGGAACACTGCTGTAAAGAAAATAAAATTAGCTTGCTTAGAACTGACTGCCTTGTGCTTATACTTCTTTTGTCCAGGGCCGAAGAACACTTTCTCCTACACTGGCTTTTGTCTGCAGACCCACTGACCAAGCATAACCTTTCCCCTGATGCCACATCCCCCCCACTACCTATCAAAGCATATGTCATCCATGGGTTTGAATAATCCCCCCCCTCTGGTGCATAGCTGTAACTAAAGGCTTAAAAATGGATATAAGGCTCTCCTCCATTACCTCCCCAACACACTCACCCTATTAGTAGCTTAATTTCCTCCAAAGGGGAGAAGTGGGTAAAACCAGGAGGGAAGGCACTAGAGACAGGGAAGTAGTATTTGTCAGTCTACGTGGTGACTAAGACAGGTCTTTCTTTAGTGGTTTGACCGTTTGTGCCCGAGTTTCACTGCCTTGGAAACTACCTGGTGCACAGAACTACCCATGCTTGAGTCTTGCAGCATGTGCACTTACCACTGAGCTTCCCTCGACTCTCCTTTACTCAAAAGGGTTGAGGGAAGAGCTCTTCTGGCCCTTGGGTCACCTCCAGAAAGGCCACCTTTACCTCCATTCAGGAAGCGACCCAGATGGACAGAGTTATTTTTATTACATCAGACTCTATTATTTATCAGGCATGCTCAAACGCAGTGTCTCTTTGAATCTTCATATCAACCCTGAGAGAAACCTATTATTAGCTCCATTTTTTTTAGATGAAGAAACTGATATTTATGCTCAGTACACTTGCTCGATGTTACCCAGGAGGTGATTCTGTATCACAGCAGTCATTCCACTCTGGCTGCACCGTACACTTATTTTTAAGATTATTCTCATTCAGCTGCGTTCCTCTTTCTACTCTTTCAGAACGGAGAGGTGGCAAAGGTCAAACGTGAAGATAAATGCAGAGTGGAGATTAACTCTACTATCTCTATAAGAAAAAACACCCCAAATCCCTATAGCTACATCACAGCAAAGCCACCCAATTAATTCAATGACGAGATCAGCCACATTGATCGGTTGAAGAGTCAAGTGAACAATACAACTCATTGATTGGATGTTTTATTTTTCAGAGGCTTGTGTAGACATAGCACAGGAAGTCTCTTCCGAAAATGTTACCATGGCACCAACCAATTGATTTGCTTGTCCAGCCTCCTCTGTTTCCCAGGGCAGTCCTTTTAGAGACTCAGTCAGAGGTCTGCTTGCCTTTAGGTCAAGATCTGAGCACCTCTCCTTGGACTGGATGGCTTTTCAAACAAAATGTGCCTGTCTTCCAGGATAGTCTTATTTCAATTACTAAGAACCTGTTGACTTCACGTTTACAAATTGCTATGCTCCTTCTTTTTTTTTTTTTATTAGCAAGCCAAGCACTGAAAGAGAACCCACAGTATTATCACCATCTTATAGACAGATGGGGCATGAAAGCCCAGAGAGGGTTAGGTCACCCAGCAAGCTAGATTGGGGCCAAAATTGTTCCTCCCAGCTTGAATACTCTCTGAACCGTCTTCTGCCTTCACGGGGATAAATCAATGAAGATGCATTAACCTTGAGAATCAACTCAATTAGGCAAGAACAGACAGGAATTAGAACAGACATCTTATCAGGACCATACCAAATGGATGCCTAGTGAAATCTCAATTGGAGGAAATGAACTCAAATAAGAAGATGTTAAGAGTTCCCATAGTTACATGGCATCTAGCCCTTACATTGTACCAGGCATTATTTTAAGTGTTCACAAAGATTAACTCATTTAATCTCTAGTTCAGCCCTAAGAGTTATCTACCATCCCACTTTACAGATGGCAAACTGAGTCTACCCAGGGTAATTTACCCTTGGTCAACAGAACTGGGATCTAGACCAAGTAATTTAACTTTGCAGGGTATGTTTAGACACTGTGCTAAATACTTCTCAAAGAAAGAATGTTCTACAATATTTCCTTATCTACAAAAACTCACAAAGAAACCAAACCAAATCAAACATAAATCTGGCCATTTCCTTCTTTTCTTAAAGCCTATTTCTGTTACCATGTCATATTCAAGCAAATAAAAATTTGTCTATAGCAGCTCTGACAAATTTTTACCAACCCCTCCCTTAAAGAGGCAACAAAGAGGGTGAATGTCACCACATAATACATAGCAAAACTTTGTGCCATTAGCAACTACTTCTCATGGTCCCCTTAGACCCCCCTTTTTTTTTATCATCCCATAATCAACTTCTGATTTTCTCAGCCAGTTTCCTACAAGCATCTAAGCAACAGACTGAAGTCTGAAAGGTGATGAATTCTTCTAATCCTCTCCTGCAGACTGTAGGTAACCTTGGAGGAGACTTTGGAGAAGCAGTAGTAATAAGCTCCAGCTTCTGAGAGGAATCCTGAACCCAACTAACAATGAGATCAAGGTAGAGCGATGACTTTGGCAAGCAACTCACTGTTGAGCTCAGAGAAGGCAACAGCTCACACCTGCTAATGTTCATGCCTGGGAACTAAGTTTGCTGCTGTAAGTCTTGGCCCTGGGCTAATATGTGACTAGAAATTCAGGTGTAAAAAAGCATGTATGCCAAAATCAGCTGTTTCTTAGCAGTTGAGTTGAAGCAGCTGAGGGAATCTAAAATAATACTTCTCAACATATGTGCTGTGCTGTCTAAAAGTCATAGAACTGTTGAGAGAAGACGAGAAGGCTGGGGCTTGGATCCCATAAAGGGGGAGGGGAGGGAGAGTTAGGAAGAAAAGTGTACAGTCAACACTGTGTGTCCAGTCTTCTATTTTTGACATTGACTTTTCCATTTTGGACACCAGGAGTTCCAGCACTTAAAAAGCACACATCCAAATTCTGTCTTACCCAAATCTCTCGTGCATGCATCTTTTACCCACATAAATATCTATGCAATTAAATAACGCCCTGTCTGGACCCATCTATAATTTTGTCTTCAGGTTCAGCTCTTTGGAGATCAACGGCAAGTAGTCCACAATCCACACACTCCTATTTTTAAACATCCACATTTTGCCATAGCAAAGTAGAGTACAGGAAGTAGAGATTTTTTAAGTCAAGGTCCAGTTACTTGACAAGATCACAGGTGAAAAAGGGTGAGCGGTCGGTAAATGATTAATTCAAATATGACATTATCATACAAGAATGTGCACAGGTGCTCCAGCATGGATATAGCTAATCTACAGGAAGGCTTCAAGGTGGAGGTGATATATGAATATCTGAATTGAACCTTAACATGTGTTAGGAGTTTACCAGACATTCAGAAGAAAAATACAGTCTTTAGTAATTGGCTATGACATGTCATTGTATATATTTTGATTTAAAATGCAAAGCTCACATCATTTCAGATTTTAATAATCCATCTGAAATGGTTTTCATCTTTTTGCTTTATTAATGCAAATGCTTTCACAAAGAGAAAATTTCTGCCCAGGCCTTGCTGAGTGTTAAATAAAATGGAATTTTCCTCTTATGTATGGCACACTTCCTCTTCCTTTTATTATCATCACTTGGATTGATGTAGTAATAAAGGATCCTGAAACCAAGTATTCAAATATATTAGAATTCATGCCCCTTGGGTCTTCCTTATCTGTTTTTTGTGATGGCCATTTTTTGGAATAAAATAAAGTTAAAACTTCCTCATTTTTGAGAAATAAACACAAAGCAGATACTTTTTTTAAACATTCAAGGTGGTGTGTGTATATAAATGAAGTCTTAATTTTTATAATTATAACTACGGGAAAGCTATCATGGTAAAGTCATGAAAGTTGGTATATATTTTTTTTTTTTGGTATATTTTTTGAAGGAAACTCACCCTGAGTTCCAAGACTTCAGGTTTATTCTTTAATAGGTTGTGGTTGACACATATCAAGGCATTAAAAAATATATCTATTGAATGGATCTATCAAGTAAATAGTAATAAAAACAATGGTGAAATACTGGCAAACAATGGCAATATTATATCATTTCATCATTAGATCAAATCCATAAGACAGTTACTGTCATTAACCCCATTTTACACATGAGAAGACTGAGGCTCCAAGGATTGAGTAAATTGCTAAGGTCACACATCTTAAATGGCAGAGTCTAACTTCCAACATAGGGCGGTCTGACTTCTTTTTTTTTTAAGATTTATTTATTTAATTTAGAGAAAGAGAGTGAGAGAGTGCACGAGTGGGGGGGAGGGCAGAGGGAGAGGGAGAGAGAGAATCTGAAGCAGACTCCCCACTGATTGAGGAGCCTGTCGCAGGGCCTTGATCCCAGGACTTTGAGATCATGACCTGAGCCAAAACCAAGAGTCAGACGCTTAATCGACTGAACCACCCAGGAGCCCCAGGACGGTCGGACTTCTAAGCCTTGCATTACAATGACTGTATGTCCTGCACTGTGCTAGACCCACACAGTATAACTATAAGGTGGGAAATCTCAAGGAGCTGGCATCGTACGAGGGAGTTCATAAGTGCACAAAGACACTCAGCAAGATCAGGGGAGTTATGAAGACACCTGTAGAAGACAGGAGCAGGGAGGAGGGGCTTATCAGTGGACTGTTTAGTCTTCTGGCTGGTGCAGGATCTAAAGTAACTTAGACAGGAAGCTCTGCTCTCTCAGAGGAGATCCAGAGGCTGAAGAGAAAGACAGGTATGAGCTGCAAAGAATTAAATCAGGGTTGTCAACTTAAAGAAGGTGTTTTGCACCCAATAGGACAAACTCTAGCAAAGCTGACCCATTTGAACCATCTGAATTGTTATGTATTGCCTGCCATGACTAGAGGGAGGTGAAAACTCATAACTGCTGCAAGGAGGTGCTTGCAAACAAAGACAAACTGCTTTCTGATCATCCAGAGAGGTGCCAGGGAAGTGGCCTGGGGATGTACTTTGTCACCATGTTATAAAGCAGGGTTTTGTGTATGTGTGTGCCTCCCCCGATTCAATCTTCACTTGTTTAAGTTTCTTAAAGGGGTCTTATGGTCCTCCACCCATGAACTATGCTGACATTTTTTAAGGTATCAAAACTGGGAATGAAAAGTAACTGCTGCCTAATACTAATTGTCCTAAGTTCAAATATTCCCATCATTAACATTCAAAAAAAAAAAAAGTTTGAAGAACTCTTAACAGTCCAGATATATTGCATGTATAAGCATTTTCATTATTTACAATGTATTCTGTAAGCACCAGGATGGCAAAGGCCAAGTGTTATCCATCTTAGTATCTCACCCTAAACTGAGCACTACTTAATATTTTTGTATTATGAATGCATTTCTTTGCTGCTGATTTTCGTCGATAGAGGGGTAAGCTCCTGAGAGAAGAGACGTTGTCTGTCTTGGTCACTGTTGTGTATACCTGACACCTGGAGGGGTCCCTAACAGGAGCTCAAAAAACGTTTGGTGATGAATTAATAACATGTTAATTAAAACAGTGCTAGAAATTAGTAGGAGCTTAAAACATTGCCTAATGAATATATAAAGGATGTTTAAAAACCTCCCCTTCCCCCACAACTGAAGAGGTAGGACAGAATGAGTTCAGATGAAATCTGCTTGTTTTGCAAGAGTGTATGTGTATGGGGGAGAGGTCTTTCTCAGTGCTGTGCTGGTAGCTATTTAGCTCTGCTATGTAGATGTACATTTTTAAAGTTCCTTAGATTTTAGAATAATCAGCAGCATTCTTTCTTCCAAAAATCATGGAAAAAGAAATAATCTGTAGTTTTAAGGCTCCATGTTGCTCAAAATTTACTGCCATGAAACAATATTCTGTGTTTCTCGGAAACACATTTACATCGGTTCTAAAATGTAGTATTGTTGAGATTTTTATAACTCCAAGATCTAGAAAAGAAGTTATAAAAGTTCCAGATTTGTAGTAAGTTGGCAAGAGAACAATGGTTTGATATTACTTCACTTAAAAGAAGCCACTAGTTGTCAATCTCAGTTATTTAGAATAAAACAAAAAAGTAAAAAATAAGCAAAAAGGCCTTTGCTTTGTTAAAACAGTCTTTATCAAAAAGTCTGAGTGTTCAAGCCCATAGGCCTTCACCCACACAAAAGCTCCTCGGGCCCTCACTCTTGGACACAGTGTTAACCAACAGATTCCAAACCCAGGCACAGTGCAAGGGTCAAATGAGAAGGGCTTGGAGGCTGCTGGAGATGGTGAGAAACAATACAAGAGCCAGAAAACTAGAGAAAAGAAGTAATATCCATGAAAAGAAACACAAGGTATCCACAAGCTTAGCCCTCCTAGAATCATTTTGGACAAGAACTTTTTACAGCACACCATTTTTTAAAGGCATTACTCTGCTATGCAGAAATTCATTGTGTTAATTTTGCCCCAAGGGGATAAATATATTGAATTTCCTCTGTTTAGGTCAGCAAGGGACTGATGGTTGTACTCTACATGTGTTTTATTCTCAAAAATGCTTATTTTCTGTCGTAGTAAGCCTTAGTGAGCCCTGAGGTTTGGTTACCATAATTCAATTCACTTTCAGTTCTTTAAAGGAATCTGTTACAAATCCAAACATGCAAAGGGAAAATGGTACAGCCACAGGATTGGCATAAAGGGTAGTGTTTTACTACAAAATCTGTAGTCGGTATACCATTCTCTCAAGAACATTCTATTCCATTGCATTTTCAACTTTCACCTTAGTGACTCCTAAGGGATGAACTTTCCTCCCTTAGAAACTAATGCTTTTTTTTCCCCCTAAAGATTGATTGATTGATTGATTATTTAAGAGAGAGGGAGAGAGCACAGAGGGAGAGAGAGAAGCAGACTCCACGCTGAGCAGGGACCCTGACACGGGGCTCAATCACTGGGACTCTGTTCTCACGACCAGAGCCTAAAGCAGGCTCTTAACTGACTGAGCCACCCAGGCACCCCAAAACTAATGCTTTTTCTAGCACTCTAGGACCTTAACATTTGCAATAATCCTATGCATCTTAACTATCTATAAACACTGTTCTATTATAAGATGTGTTTTCCTATATAATGTCCCATTTTCCTTTATTTAGTTAATATATGCTTATTATAGAAAATATGGACCCCACAGAAAAACATATTAAAAGAATTCCTTGTAATTACATCAGCCTAATGATAAACATGTTGTGGACTTCATACACAGAAACATGCACACACATGTTCATTATATTGTGTATACAGTTCTGTATTTTGGGTTTTCACTTAATGTTTTAGCTTATTTTTGTACATCATTAAAAATTTATTAAAAAACATTTTAACACTATGGGTTTTTGTTCATAAAAATATATCACTGCCATTGTTGAGGCATTCCTTTACTGTTAGATATTCAGGATGTAAAAAAGGCCAGATATTTTGCAGCTGAGATGTAGAGAAGTGCAAAGGCTCGTGGAATCTTTGAAAGTCTGAAGCAAAGTTCTAGACTCCTGTGTGTGTGTGTGTGTGTCTGTGTGTGTGTGTGAAGGTTGGGGCTGGTAGGCTAATCTATTGTGTGCAACTTCGACACAACTAGCTTTGCTGTTGCTTCTATTATGAGGGGGTTTCATATGATTTCACTCAGATGCTGCATACATTACGAATGATGATAGAACCTCAGTCATCTGTGTGCCATTTGCCATGTGCCACATAAAGACGTATGTTCTGAACACGTTTAGCTGTTTTAAAATCTTTTTAACTGCCATATAACATAAAGTCATTCCTTAAATTACTTAATCCACTTTGAAGTGAGCTATATGAGTATCTGTTTCCTTTCCCCGTCCTGTTTTCTTTCATTCTGCACTCTACATTGGAAACAATCATATCAGGCATTTCTATAGTTTATTAACTATATTCTTCAGCAGCAGAAAAATAAGTAAATGCTGAGAAAATTTCTTCTTTAATATTTCAGCACATGGTATTGCTATTAAGAGTTGGAAGAAAAATGGTACCAAGAATAAATTACTATACTATGAACGAGTAAGATAATATATCTAGGAAGGAAGCAGATTATGGAAAATATTTATTTAAAAGAGGGAAAACTATAAACGTACATTGTAGTGAGGATGTAGCTTGGGCCTCAGCCTGTTACTCTCTGCTGCTAAGGTTCAGCCCTGTCTGCAAATTTTTATCACACTGATAGCGAAGATATAAAAAAAAGTTTACTCATACGGAATCCAAAGTTTTTCTTGAGGGTGGGGGATGTGCTTAAAGGTGAAGCCACTGTTGGAATGTGTGTTGAACTTATACAGTGGTCCAGTGGAAGTCTAGTAGGGGTAGGTTGGGGGGTGGGCATGGCACTAAGTATTTTCCCAGGAAGAACCTGTCCCAAGAAGGAGAGACTCAGTGGAGATGATTTTGCTCATGTAAAAAAAGTCTTAGGTGCTGGTGTTGCCTATGACATGGTACCTATGACTCAAATTAGTCTCTGTCCAAGTATCCTGGAAACATGGTCAACTCCTGGGGAAAGAGGGGGCTAGAAGGAAAATCTGAAAGAACCTAAACTGTCTAACTCATTGGGATTCAAGCCACAGTTCATTAGGACCCCTCTTTAACCATAGAAGAAATCCATTCTCCTTACTCTGTTGTGGGCTAAGGAATAGTCTGGATATTTTCAAAGGAGTCACCAGGAGATAGTGACCAGACCAGATAGGCCAGCAAGAAAGACAAGGCCATTAAAGCACAGGGAGCACATGTCAGAGCCTGGTAGGTATTGTAAAGGGCAATAGCAGGCAGGAGGGCTGGTGGGGGTGGGGGGGAGTGTTGGAGCCTCAGATAAATACTTATGCTGTAAAAGTTGCTGGGAAAATATGGGAGGCATCACCTGGGAACTCCCAGGAGGATTTGGGGGGGGGTGAAATTAATAGACTACTGGAGTTCCTGTGTGAGGAGGTAGGGGATGGAGCCAGGTTAATTGGGTTACAGGTAGTAAAATTTAGTCAAGTCCTATGATTTACATATCACATACCTATGCCATTTTAATGCAGAACATTTCAATTTTAAATAAGTTTTAGAAGCAGTGAATTTCAAAGCTCTCCTTTGGGGTCAATTAAAACCTGCATATGTACCTTCAAATATTTAAGGGAGTTGTTCCTCAATAGAGAGGCAGCTCCAGGTACCGCATACTCAAATAGGAAGAGACTGATAAAATGGCCTCTGAAAAGGGCTTTGGTTTTCTGTTTCTAAATGGATAAATCCAGATTTATACTTTATATCAAGTTTTGTATACATAGGAACACGATGGTAATGATAAACTAGTAAATTATGCCAAACTGTGTATCTCAACATGTTTTTTTCTGTTGGAATATGGTATGCTCAGCATCCCTCCATCTATACCTGCTTATTTCATGTATTTAAAGTTTTATTTATTAAGCTCTATGTGATGGACAGTGTGGATAATAGAGATGCATAAGGTAGAAGTCACTAATCTTACTGCTGCTCCATTTTCACTTTGTTACACAATCTTAGTCAGCAGAACTAGTGTGGCTACATGAACATTTCAAGTCTGACATCAGTAAAAATTCACAATATAATTTTAAACTATTGCATTTAGTGTTTATGTGAGTCTAATGGCTATAGGAGGAACACATCAAATCCTTAACTGTTTGCCTAGTTTTTCTTTTAAAAGCATGAACCAGAATAAAATATATGAATACAGACTAACCAAAAGCAGGGTGCTTTGTAATAATTCTAGGAGTAGATGTGTTTATGATTATTTTCACACAATTTACAGTTTTTCCTTTAGGAAACTACTAGGGATTACAATGGAATTCAAAAGGAAAAGGATTCAACATACAAATGTTCATTTAGTTGTACCAGAAACACATAAGGTGCTGACAGTATGGTTAAGAAACATATACATCAGATAAGTAAAATGTTGCTTTTTTGTTGGGAAGTGGGGAGATTGAGACATTTTGTTGAATACAGATCCAGAGAAAATATATGGTTAAATCACCTATGCTTTGTAAATAATATACATTTATAGGTAACAATTATATATATATATATATATATATATATATATTCATTCCCAAATATAGGAGGTTATTTGATGCTTACAAGTTTTTGACACACTGCTATTTAATTTATGGGAAAATGAAGAGAATTATGGAAATTATGGGAATTATGAAGAGAATAATGGAGAAAAACCCCAAAAGTGGTCTCTTTCCTTCCAGATAACAGCAGGTAACTTTGTAATTTTAATGGAAATCTAGAAAATCAGGTATTGTAGAACTGTCTTCTCTTTCCAATAGAAGTAAGGATAGAGGGAGTTCATATTCTATTGCTGAAGTCTATGGGTGAAGTAAAACTAACCCTAGTACATGTAATTAGTCGAAACAAGTATGGGTGAAGTAAAACTAACCCTAGTACATGTAATTAGTCGAATTCTTCGTCATTACCAGGTCATTTAGATTAGTCTAGGAAAGATAATTGCTAGTGATAGAGCATAAGGAAGAGAAGTTTATGAATCAATAATCTATGGATTAAGGACTTCTACATCTTTGAAATCATTTAAGAAGGGAAATTACCATGATGCCCCTTTAAGGAAATGGCAGAGAATCCAAGTCTACTCCCATTTGGCACACAAATGAGCCATCTCATAATAATATTATCTTGACTGTGAAAAGAACAGAATCTTTGTTTACATGTACGCTGGAAAACTTCTAAATAAAAATCCTGAGAACGGACAGTGTACTACAGTACACTCTCAGAGGCCAAATTATGACCTCAGTTATATCAAAGACAGTACAGAGAGCCCCAAAAAGAGATAAGAAAGGGACAAAGAGAAGAGACAGGAAAACAAAGTTGCCAGAGAAGTGTTTGGCAAAAGCCCAGCATAAGCCTGACATCTTCCCCTGAGGCCTCCTGCCTGTCTGCAGAACCACCACTCATCTACCACCAGCTTCTCTCACCTGAAAGAAATGCCAGCGAACCCCTCCCAGTGCTTCATCAATACCAAATGTGTCAAGATAAATAGGCCCATACAAACCCATATTGCATAGTTTCTCAAAGAAGCTCCTTCACGTAAGAACAAGATTTCTCATTTGCAAGTTTCACAAAATAGGGAACTATGTTGTAATTAAGCCTGCACTGTTCAATGAAAATATCTTCTTTTTTTTGTTTAGTGAAAATATTTTCTTAAACACTTTGGCACTTTCCCCTTGAAACCAATAATTCTCTACTTCTTGACATGTGTGTTTGTTTAAATAAAAGATAAGCATACATTTACTTATAGTAAACAGAAAAAATACGCCAACTGCTTGGTATAGTAGATGTGTAGAAGAGGACAAGCATTCAGGCATGCCCTATTGCAATCTGCTGCCACTAACTTGCTTTGTCACCTTAGGACAGTATCTTAACTTTTCTGGGCCTCAGGTTCTAGAACTATAAATTGAGAGAGCAGGAAATTTATAAAGCTCTTTGTTAGCTTGATGATCTGTGATCTATCCACACCAGTCAACTTCAAAATGGCATGCTGGAAATACCATTTTGTGAGTCAACTGGAGGATGTGGTACTGACAGAAGGAAGCACATATGATTTTCATATACTTGTAAAAAAAGAAATATAAGGTCTTACTCTCCCCAAGTCAACTAAACATATTCCAAGATCCTTGACCTCATCTTCACCAAAAACATCTGATACGGTCCTTATTACTTGATTTAAAGAATTTTGAGTCTTAGAATTGTATGCATTTTAGCTCCAGATGGTGCAATATAGATCATTTCCCTTGACTCTCAGATTTTAGAGATGGGAAAACAGAGGTCATGGTACCACTCAGTAGCAAGAATAGTACCAGAGCCCAGATCCCACAGTTTGTATTTAGTGATCTTTCCATTGCCAGAATCTACCTTCAGAACTTCGAGTTGGACACATGGCTCATTGTTAGGCCATGAGGATTCCAGTGAGTATCACCAGCAAGTTCTTATTTCAATAGCTCACACGTTCAATGGCTGGTAAGAGGTCAATAAAATAAATGGATACCATATCATCAGCTAACCAAGAAATCATATTCTTGATCACATTCAAACCACAATCATAGGGACACCAGATTTCCTTGAAACATCTTGTAGATAAAGGGAGCAAAATCACAGTAGATTCAAAGTCAGCCTTCAATATAGTCTGCTTCTTGGTATTCGTGCCCTTGTGTATTTCCTTGTCGCACTGCATCAGAGTTGGTCTGTGTGACCAACAGAATACAGCAGAAGTAATGGGATACCATCTCCTCTACTCCTAAGAAGTTAAGTAGCTCAAAATTTTCTAGGCTCTATTCTTCTCTCAAGGCTTTATTTTTATGTGACCAGATGGGTTCTAGAATCTTTCCAGGAATATTCGTTCTGTAATAATAATTATATGTTGAGCATTTCCTTATGTAAACCTTTAGTGCAAAAACTTAGATGTGCAAAAAATGTCTCATTTCTTCATTTGTTAAAAATCAAATTAATTTGGAGTGCCTGGGTGGCTCAGTTGGTAAACGTCTGTCTTCAGCTTAGGTCATGATCCCAGGCTCCTGGGATCGAGGCCCTCCTCAGGCTCCCTGCTCAGCAGGGAGTCTTCTTCTCCCTCTGCCCTTCCCCCACTGCTCATGACCTTTCTCTCTTTCTCGCTCTCTTAAATAAACAAATAAAATCTTTTTTTTAAAAAATCAAGTTAATTTGGTTCCTAATGTCTATGTTACCAGACAGATGAGAAATCCCACCTCAGTTATTACTGAAGCCTCCTTCTCTCCATCCTTCAGCATCTGGCCTGGTCTCAGTCATTGCCAAAGCAATGGAGAGGGCATCTGGCCTTTTGTTCCTAGCCTGGCCCTTTACATGCTTATTTTCTGATACCACAGCACGTTTCTTCAGGCCCAAGGTGGGCCACGTACTTGCAGTGGTGGGAGGAAAACCAAGGAGAGGACAAACACTGTACAAACACTGTACCTCAACAAATCATCCTATGGCAGGCAGTCAGAGAACAAATTAAATTTTGAGAAAAACAGAAAAGAAGTAAGCAACATGGTGCCAGCCTTCGGGTTTCTTAAATACTCAATGGGAAACAGAAAGTGCAGAAAAAATAAACCAAGGAATAAAAGTGGGGCATTTTAAGAAGTACCATTTAAATTTCAGGGGCTGAAGGAATCAACAGAAGGAAATGACCAGAGTGGAGTAGGCTTAATAATAATAAACTTATGCATATATAATCCCTCACATTTGTATGTATATGTTATGAAGGGCTTTTCCCACATTTATAATTTCATTTGAGATACTCTTTAAAATGAGGTTGACAGGGCAGACTTTAACAGCTTCATTTTACAGATGAGGAAACTGGGACTCCACTAGCTTTGGTGGCTTGTTTGGTGTCACAGAGCTGGTTAGTAGAGAAATAGAAAACTGAGCCCAGATCTCTCTCCACCTAGTTCTTTCTCGGGCCCCTCCTCCACTTCCATGGTAAACTGGTTCCCTGGAGTTAAGTTCTAAAGCAGGCTGGAATTCTCGATATGGACAAAGAAAAGAGGCATCCAAGAGTGACAAGGAGTGTATGCAGCTGGCCATGGGAGAGCATGAAAATACATGAGAAAGAAATGATCAAGTAGGTGGATGGTTCTGGACAGAAAATAGAAAAGCCAGGGTGTAAAACACTGAAAGAATGCCAAGTGGTGACCAAGGGAGCCATTGATCTTAGATAGCAAATTCTCCCCCTCTGCCCCCTGACTAAGAAATGTATCTCCTACATCTCTCCAAACTGAATGAACATAAAGAAAACACCACTATTTTCATGTAGTATATCATCTAATGCAGGCATATACAATCTCTCTTGGGCCCTTTCTGAATCTTAGTCACAGTGAGTGACATCATTCTCTTTTCCTATTCTCTGGGTCCTGTATCTAAGGCTTATATTCTAATCTGGACCACACAGACAGGAGCGAAGTCTTTAAGAAGGGCATCATATCCACTTGCCATTATGCCACTATAATTCTTAGCAATATTTGACATAGCTACCTACACTGACCCCAGATAAAACAGTGAGAGCTTCTAGGGAGGCGTTACTCGAGCCAGCTTCTTCCATACAGTACAAAGACAGGGATGGAGTTCAGGAGATGGTGTGCTGTATCTCTAAGTGGAACAAGACCACTAAAGGAACAAATGTTCTAAAGGAACAATGGGATGGAGAGTCAATTTAGGATAAGATACCAGATGTGTACAGTGAACTCTTACGGTGTTTTGATTCTGTGTTAATCTTTTCATAAATATTTTGTGTGGCCTGAAGCTTTGGTGCTGAAAATCTAATGTTCATTTCTGTGCTTACAAATAAGAAAGTTATGGGCGCCTGGGTGGCTCAGTTGGTTAAGCGACTGCCTTCGGCTCAGGTCATGATCCTGGAGTCCCTGGATCGAGTCCCACATCAGGCTCCCTGCTCGGCAGGGAGTCTGCTTCTCCCTCTGACCCTCCCGCCTCTCATATGCTCTCCGTCTCTCTCATTCTCTCTGTCTCAAATAAATAAATAAATAAAATCTTTAAAAAAAAAAAAACAAATAAGAAAGTTATTAGCAAAATGAAAAACAAAAAACAAAAAACCTCTACTGATACGTAATTTCTTCCAATACCCCTCGCTCTCAACACTGTTATCTGTTTTAATAAGCAACAGTATTTTGGCAAATGAAAATTCTCAAAATCCTCAATCACACCCTTATCCCAAAGCCTGGACTTAGTTTGAAAGCTTTATTGCTCTGACTCAGTAGAGCTGGTTATCCTCTTTAATTGGATTGATGGCGACAATTGTAATTACCTTAGATGAGATTGCCTGTAATGTAATTATGCTTCCTTCATCAACCTGAGCTGGACTTGTGGAATACATACAGAAGATGCCTCCAATTACTGAGAGGTTAAGGAGGGCATCATATTGCTTCACAAATCATGTTTGTTACTATATAGGATTTTAAAAATTATGTAGGAAGCTGAAGGAATTAGTCCTCTAAAGCAGCTTTTCTGATCCAAAGATGTTCCTGTATGAGCTATAATGTAGAGTGAGATGGCTACATTCCAGAGCTGTATTTTCATTTGAATAAAAAACATATTTTAAGGACGTGACATAGAGTACCAACAGTAAACTGTATTTTCTGTTTCGTTACTACTTACTGTTTATAAACAGTGATTGCATCTTAAAAGACATTTTTTTTTTTTAAATACAATACATCGTAAGGTTTAACCTGACTTTTTTGGTACGATTTGAAAAGTTACAGCTTCTAAACCTAACATAATACATAACAGGAGGTAATTTTAAAATACTAGTCTTTATGATAGATGGAGCTATAATTAATACCTAAGGAGCCAGCTACTCTACTCTACTACAATAATGCCTCTCTTCTATTCTCCAATTAACACATGGAGAACTTTAAAATTTTTCAATTGGAAGCCCAGCCTCAAAGCAGGACAAGTCTGCCAAAGGTACTGCAAACACATGTAGTTTAGGAGAAATGGCACATCCTGGAAACCCACCCCAATCTTATTAACTTTAGCATTGCTCTCATTAAAAATAGAGCTGCTTATGGGTTTTTTCCTTCTGAAGCATATGAAACATAGAACTTGGAAATGTGCCCTTTTGCAAAACTTATTCCTGTATTCACAAACCAGATGGTGCACATCAAATGCCTCCTGATTTCCTAATGAAATAAAAAAAGGATTCCTATTGTGTTCTTTAATAAGATTAACGCATCCTCAATTGCTACTTTTGACAGATACTCCTGGAAAGTTAAACAACTTGGCTAATGCTGCCCTGCTGGACCTGGACAGGAAGGCTTCGGCTGAGCTAAAGAGCTGGGGCCATGCTTAGGGGCACTCTGCTTTTAATTTTTCCAAAGTAGGCTCTAGTAGAGGTGCAAGCCCCACCACAGCTGCTGCTCACAAAGAAACCTTCTGTCTCTGAACATTAGAGATGAAGAGTCTGCTGTCTCATAAAAGAGCTAATCAAACAAAAAAAAAAAAAAAAGAGAGAGAGAGAGAGAATCTCTCTCTCTCCCCCTCCCTTCCTCTCTCCTTCTCTCTCTCTTTGTCTCCCATCCTCCCTCTGGTCCACTGCTTGGTCTAGCCATCAAATCATATTTGTAGGGTGCTCTCATCACTAACACCACCAATAAAAAACTAATTTTAGGCACCATTTGATGTCACACTCATGACTTTGAAACGCCATACAGTTAAAATGTATCCAAAGCCAATAACATTATGCTGGATTTTTCCAACAAATTAGAGAAGAGTATAATGTTGCTTACCTTGGGGAAGATTGGCTTGTGTGGTCAAAAATCTGAAAAAAGAAAAGAGAAATGGATTAATTTTCTATTACTTCTGACATTTGCCACCATGATACTGCATTAAACATAACTGTGGTATGTCTATTAATTTAGTAAATCCACATGCCATTTTTCTCTTGCTTGAAGTACTAGAATGGTTTAAGCCAAGTTGGATTCTAACCTGAATCCAGTTGCTCTATTTAATTCCACTATTAAGTTAGGAATATGTTCAGCCAAGAATAAGTATCCACCACTAGACTTGAATAAAAGACTGTGGCAGTCAAGACATTGTAGTTGTAAAACATTATTATTTTCTTTAACTTTCAACAACTTGAAGTCTTATTTTATCTCCCTCCACAGAGAAGAAAATTTTCTCTTTGTGCTGAAACACCCTGTTTCATGAAATGCAACATTGTATCTCATTTTTCTTCATGAACTGCTCTAATTTAACAGCTGGGCTGGAAGAGCACACATTATCAACAGGTTCAGTCATATAACACCCCAAACTTGGAAATAACAAGTTGGAAGCTTCACAGCCTACAAAATAAATCAGTTACCCTATCAATTCTATAAGCCTAAGAGTCTGAAAATTGAAGGAAGGCATTTTGAACAGCACTGTGCAAAAGCTGTTGCTGAGTTAGGTGTTCAGTTAAGCTGAACATCATGTCATGTTCCTAGTTTCCTTTGCAGAAGCATTTATTTTACATTTTAAATATGCATACCTTCTAACTTGGGTGAGAAAGACTTAATTTAAAATAACACCACCACCACCAAGGGATGCTATGGTTGATCGATACTTCAAGATTTGAAAAAGTTTTCCTCAAATGTTACACAATTCCCTGGGACCTGGGAGCCTTTCCTCCCTTTAAGGTGTAAGATTGCTTTTCCTCTTGGTGTTTTGCCATTAAAAAACAAAAACAAAACCCAAAAAAAACAACAAAAAACCTATTTAACAAACTGCTACCAAATCCATCTAAAGGTTAGCATTCTTTTTATTTTAGTGCTCCTTCTTAATGGGTAAAAATTGATTGATTAGTTCACCTAGAACATTCTTAGCCTTAGGGCAGAAACAGTGCTTTGTATACATGAGTGGACTGGATTTTAAAAAGAAAAAGAAAACCAACATTCAAGAATACAGTGAAGTTCAAAAATGGAAGAAAATAGAAAAAGCAAATTTGGAAAGCATATTAAAACTCTTATATTTATTTAAAATCTAAAGGATGTGTTTTAAGTTGTATTGAATTATCATGTGTAGTGGCTTTTCATCTTAGCTGGAAAAGTACTTACACTAAAAAGTCCAATTCATCTGGATAGTTTATATAGTGAACATCAGAATCACCTTATTTTCCCAAACTCCATACACTTTTTGAGAAAAAAATTAAGGCAAATATTTTCCCAGTAAGTCCACAACCTCTATATTTCCCTTTCTCTCCACCACCATCACCCTTCCACACTGACTTTGAAACTAATTGTAGGAAGAGGATTCTCTAAGTGGAAAGTTTGTTGACCTTTCAGAAAAGACAAGAGGTGAAAGAGAAGCAGCTAACTCCTTGTCACTGGCTAAAATTAAGTGAGTGAACCTGTGTAATATTAATTCTCTTATGTTCTGATCTTCTCTCTGACCCTCTTCTACCATTTATTGTTTGGGTATCTGGAAGTACCATGCCCCAGCACAATGATTTATACTTAGTGGAAGTGATTTTTAAATTTAAGTGTGCATGCAAATTCCTTGGAGTGCTTCTTAAAAATGCAGATTTCTGAGCTCCAGCTCAGCTCAACTAAATCTGAATGTCTAAAGGGTCAGTGCCTAGGAATGTTCATTTTCAATAAGCTTTCCAGGCACCTATGACTGGGTGGTCATTTTGAGAAATACAGACTTAGAAAGATATGAAAAGTGATCTTGGGTTGCACCAAGAGCCAAGCATTGGATGGATAAGGTGTATTAAATTAACACTCACAGAGTAAAAATTTAGTACTTTTATAGTGTGTTTGAACTTGTGACCATCAACTTATTATATGCTGCTATATACATAAGATGTCATATAGGAACCTAATGGTAACCTGAAATCAAAAACCTATAATAGATACACAAAAAATAAAGAGAAAGGAATCCAAGCATAACACTACAGAAAGCCATCAGACCACAAGGGAAGAGAACAAGAGAAGAAGAAAGAACAGGAACTACAAAAACAGGCCAGAAAACAATTTTAAAATGGCACTAAGTATATACTTATCAATAACTACTTTAAATGTAAATGGACTACATAAAAAACTAATGATGTATTGTATGGTGACTAACATAACATAATAAAATAAAATTAAAAAAATAAATGTAAATGGACTAAATGCTCCAATCAAAAGACAAGCTGACTGAATGGATAAAAATCAAAAAAGATTGTATGTGTACAGGCCTACTTCAGGAAATAAGAAAAATCTCAAATAAATAACCTAACTTTGCACCTAAAGGAGCTAGAAAAAGAACAAAGCCCAAAGCTAGTAGAAGGAAAGAAATAATAAAACTTAGAGCAGAAATAAATGAAAGAGACTACAAAAATAATAGAAAAGATGAATGAACCAAGAGCTGGTTTTTTGAAAAAGTGAACCAAATTGATAAACCTTTAGCCAGACTCCTCAAGGAAAAAAGAGAGAGGACTCAAATAAAATCAGAAATGGAGGAGCAATAACAACAGACCCCAGAGAAATATGAAGAATTATAAGAGAATAATATTATGAAAAATTATATACCACCAAATTGGACAAGCTAGAAGAAATGGATAAATATCTAGACATATACAATCTTCTAAAACTGAAGCAGGAAGAAATAGGAAATTTGAACAGACCAGTTACTAGCAATGAATTGGCAATCAAAAAATTCTCAACAAACCAAAGTCTAGGGCCAGATGGCTTCACAGGTGAATTCTATTGAACATTTAAAGAAGAGTCAATACCTGTTCTCTCAAACTATTACAAAAAATAGAAAAGGAAAGAAAACTTCCAAATTCATTCTACAAGACCAACATTATCCTGACACCAAAACCAGAGAAAGACATTTATACAAAAAAGAAAACTACAGGCAGATATCTCTGGTGAACAGAGATGCAAAAATCCTCAACCAAATACTAGAAAACTGAATTCAATACATTAAAAAAATAATTCACCCATCATGTGGGATTTATTCTAGGGATGCAAGGATGATTTGATATTTTCAAATCAATTAATGTGATACATCACATTAACACAAGGAAGGATAAAAACAATATGATCATCTCAGTAGATAATTTGACAAAATACAACACGTGTTCATGATAAAAACTCACAACAAAATGGGTTTAGAAGGAACATACCTTTACATAATAAAAGCCATATATGAAAACCCACAACTGACATTGTACTCAATGTTGGAAACTGAAAGCATTTCCTCTAAGATCAGGAATAAGACAAGGATGTCCAGACCCACCATCTTTATTCAGCATAGTACTGGAAGTCCCAGCTATAGCAATTAGACCAAAAAAAAAAAAAAAAGGCATCAAAATAGGTAAGGAAGAAGTATTATTGTCACTATTTGCAGATGACATGATACTATATACAGAAAACTCTAAAGACTCCACCAAAATAACTATTAGAATTGATAAATAAATTCAGTAAAGTTGCAGGATAAAAAATTAATATATAGAAATCTGTTACATTTCTATACACTAATAATGTAGTAGAAAAAGAAATTAAGAAAGCAATCTCATGTACAAATGCACCAAAAAGGATAAAATACCGAGGAATAAATTTAACCAAGGAGGTAAAAGATCTGTATTCTGAAAACTATAAGATATAGATGAAAGAAATTCAAAACATAAATAAACAGAAGGACATACTGTGCTCATGGATTGGAAGAATTAATATTGTTAAAATGTCTATACTACCCAAAGCAATCTACAGATTCAGTGCAATCCTTATCAAAATAACAATGGCATTTTTCACAGAACTAGAGCAATTAATTCTAAAATGTGTTTGGAACCACAAAAGACCTTAAATAGCCAAGGCAATTCTGAGAAAGAAAAACAAAGAAGGAGGTATCACAAAGCCCAGATTTCAAGATATACTACAAAGCTACATTAATCAAAACAGTATGGTACTGGCACAGATATAGATACATAGATAATGGAATGAGATAGAGAGTCCAGAAATAAATCCACACCATATGGTCAATTACATTACAACAAAGGAGGCATAAATATGTGATGGGGAAAAGAGTATTTTCAATAAAGGGTGTTGGGAAAACTGGACAGCTACATGCAAAAGAATGAAACTGGACTATTTTTTTATACCATACACAAAAATAAATAGATCAACATAGATTAAAGACTTAAATGTGAGAGCTGAAACCATAAAACTCCTACAAGAAAACATAGGTAGTAACTCTTGGACATTGGCCATAGCTCTCCTCGGGCCAGAAAAACAAAAACAAAATAAACTATTGGGGTTACATAAAAATAAAAAGCTTTTGCATAATAAAGGAAACAATCAACAAAACAAAACACAACCCAGTGAATGGGAGAAGATATTTGCAAATGATATATCCGATAAGGGGTTGATATTCAAAATATATAAGAACTTATACACTTCCCTAACTTAATACCAAAACAAAAACAAAAACAAGCTATCCAATTAAAAAATGGGCAGAGAACCTGAATAGAAATTTGTCCAAAGAAAACATTCAGATGGCCAACAGACACGTGAAAAGATGTTCAACATCACTAATCATCAGGGAAATGCAAACAAAAACCACAATGAGATATCAGCTCACACCAGTCAGAATGGCTAGTATCAAAAAAAAAAAAGAAAAACAAGAAATAACAAGTGTTGGTGAAGATGTGGAGAAAAGAGCACACTTGTGCACTGTTGATGAGAAATGGTGCAATCACTGTGGAAAGTGAGGTTCCTCAAAATATTAAAAATAGAAACACCACATGACCCAGTAATTCTACTACTGGGCATATATCCAAAGAAAACAAGAACACTGATTCAAAAAGATATGCACCTGTATGTTTATTGTATCATTATTTACAATAGCCAAGATATGGAAGCAACTCAAATACCCATCAATAGATTAATGCGTAAGAAAAATGTGGCATAGATATACAACGGAATATGAGCCATAAAAAGGAATGAGATCTTGCCATTTGTGACAACATGGATTGACCTAGAGGATATTATACTAAGTGAAGTAATTCAGATATAAAAGACAAATATCAAATGATTTCACTTATATGTAGAATCTAAAAAATAAAACAAACACACAAAAAATGAACAGACTCTTAAATATAGAAAACAAGCTGGTGGTTGATAGAAAGGAAGAAGGTGAGGGATGGGTGAAATAGATAAAGGGGATTAAGAGGTACAAACTCCCAGTTATAAAATAAATAAGTCATGGAGATGAAAAGTACAGCATAGGGAATATAGCTATTAATATTGTAATAACATTGTATAGTAACAGACACTGACTACATTTATCATGGTAAGCACTGAGGAATGTATGGAATTGTTCAATCAATATGTTGTACAGCCAAAACTAATATAACATTGTATGTCAATTATACTTTGATAAAAAACGATTGACATTAACTAAGATATACAACATGATTATTTAAAGTACAAAAACAAGGATAATATATGGCGTTAGAGTCAAAACAGTTGTTACCGGGGTGGTGGGAGGGGTAGCTAGAAGGTAGCACAGATGAGGGAATTTCTTTTTTTTAAAGGTTTTATTTATTTATTTGAGAGAGAGGATGAGAGGAGAGAGAGAGCACATGAGAGGGGGGAGGGTCAGAGGGAGAAGCAGACTCCCCGCCGAGCAGGGAGCCCGATGCGGGCCTCGATCCCAGGACTCCAGGATCATGACCTGAGCAGAAGGCAGTTGCTCAACCAACTGAGCCACCCAGGCGCCCGATGAGGGAATTTCTAAGTTGTTGGTTATGCAGGTGTTTTCAGTTTGAGAAAATTCATTAAGCTGAATATATATAATATGCTTTTATGTGTGACTCTTATATCTGAATAAAACAATTCTTTAATGTGAAAAAAATGATGTCCCATCTCAGAAGACATGCACAATGCATTTTAAGTTTGAAAAAATAGTATTTAATACATAAGTACAACTTGTACATTATTTGCAGATTTTTTTTCCTTCTCCTTTATGATTTCCAAACAGATATCTGACCTGCCTTAAGCATTATTTTGCTTTGGTAACCTATAAATCACTGAAAAAAGAGAAAGTATATGAAATGTAGACTCCAATTAATGTGGACCTTATTCATTGTTTATCTCCAGGAAAGTCATAGAATCCTCGAAGTTTATGGTTGGAAGGACTTCAGAAAAAATTAGCCCAATCTTTTCATTTTTTTTTCAGGTGAAGAAGCTTTTATGTAGAGAGATTCACTACCTTGAGGATTATTTTATAAATGGGGTGATGTGAAAGATGATGGAAAATTTTAGCTGTGATCCTAAATAATTCCCAGGTGTCTGCTTAATTTTTACCACTTCTCAGTTCAAATGGAAATATCCATAAAAGGACCTAAGTAAATAAATACAATTAATCATAATCAATCATGTACTGTCTTGGATTTGCTTAGAACCAAAATACTGAAATGGACACATGTCATCCTGCTGGTTCTAATTTTTCAACAATTCATGAAACACTTCATGCTTTGCTCGTGACAACACAAACTCTTCAGCTTCCTATTATAATTAATGTTATGAAAGGCACTGACATGCCCCTAGATGTGCCACGAAGTTCCTGAGTGTGGAATGGCCCTTTCTGATACATACAGTTTGCATAAATGGTAATAAATATATTATTATGACTTTCTTTGTATTGGCCACAGGACATCACTTCCTTTATCTATAAATGTTAGATTCAGACTAGATGATATATGAGAATCTAACAGAATGATACAATTAAGCTAAAACAAAAGGACTTGTATAAAGATGCCAAATTTTAATTTAAAACATATATAAAAGTGTTTGAAAAATGATCATCTCTCCTATCACCATCATTTCACTGAAAAGGAAAATTTTAACACTAAAAGCATAGAAAGCACATAATTTCAAAATAAAGACCACTCTTCAATTGAAAAAAAGAACTTAGTAAAATACTACATTGTCCTTATGTTTTCCATATTGCTATAGATTCCTAATAACTTGGTCACTGACCAGGAGCAATCTATGAACTATTTTTACTGCTCTAAAGTTCTCCTACAAAGAACTTCAGGATAGCATTTCCCTAGGTGTATTTGATACAACACTCATGCCCTGAGATGCTTCTAAATAAAGGATTTCCTGGGTTTAGAACAAAAGGGTATGGTGGAGGTGGTGGGTGCTTCACAGTATAATCCCCTTTCAGAAATTCTTAGTGAAAATATTAAAGATTCAGAGTTCACTCTTTTTTAAAATATTTATTTATTTGAGAGAGAGAGCGCTCGTGAGAGCGTGTGGTGGGGAGAGTCAGAGGGAGACGGAGAGAGGGTCTTAAGCAGACAGCTCTGAGCAAGAAGCCCAACGCGGGGCTCGATCTCATGACCCTGAGATCATGACCTGAGCCAAAACCAAGAGTCCGACGTTTAACTGACAGTACCCCGAAGACACCACCAGAGTTCTCTTGAAATAAGGCAAAATAAGGCAAAATGTTTGTTTCATCCATCATTCAAAAAATTTATTTACCCCAGAAGATATTTTTTGCATATAGCACCTGTTGACATTCTGCAAAATTAATGTTCTGCATAGCACACTCTCAGGAAGTATTCTACGATTTTCCCCTAAATCAGCTCCACATCCTGAAATGCCAGCTACAGGCCCACCTTTCTCCCACTCCCTAATGGTAACTTTGGAGGAATCTTTGACCTATACTCAAGAAATACTAGTTAAGTGAATTGGAAGTGAGCCAATGCTGCAGGTGGCAGGCCACAAAGTCAGGCCAGAATCAAGCCCTGGAGGAGGGAAGGTCTTCATAAGGGAGATGGTGTCCTCCCACCCCCATCAGGGCAAGCCATATCTTCCAGGTCTTCTTTCTTCCTAGTAATTTTGGAAAGTTCAGCTGTGTGTAAGGAGACCAAAAGAACAGTGTTTTAAACAAGATAAATTCTACTTTCCTCTGGTATGTATCATTACCTCGTCATGTGCAGTGGTTCTCAAAGTGCAGCCCCAGGGGAGGAGCATCAGCATCACCTGGGAACTTGTTAGAGTTGCAAATTTTTGAGACTCTCCCCTTACCTGCTTGAGCAGAGGTTTGCCAAGCCCTCTGGGTGATTCTGATACTAAACTTTCAGAACCAGTGGTCTAGAGGTAGCTGGTCCAAGGTTGGAATGAGGACTCTGTCCAAGGGTCTTCCAGGATCCCAGTCTCCTTCTCTCTTGATGCCTCACTCATTATACCCTAAGAGGATTCCCTTGTACACATGAACCAAAATGACTTGCTACCACATGTGTTCAGCCACAATGCCTATGCTGTCTTCCTCAGAAAACATTGTCCAAACCAGGCTCCTCTTCTGAGTTCTTCTGTCATAGGTCTGGTTCAGGCCCCATCAGCTCCACCTGGACTGCTGCAATGGCCTCCTAGTTGCCTCTGTCCTGCCCACTGATTTCTTAAGCCTAGTCTACCCCCACCTAACTAGCAGAATTATCTTTTTTTTATGTGACATTTGTCTCTTACTAGACCATCATCTGATTCCCATGGCAAAGCTTAAACTCTACAATGAAGGTGGCACTTTTCAATATCTGGCAACTATCTTTCTTCTCAATTCTTCCTCAATCCCTCACCTGGACACCTTCTGGATCCCAGTTACAGTAAACCCCGTTTCCAGATCTGACCACATTGCTTTGTCCTGCATGTCTTTGTACATGCTGTTCCCTTTCTTTAGAATGCCTGTGTTAGGACTCCTCTACACACACACACACATGTGCACACACACACACACACACACACCCTCAGACACACTTCTTCCAATCTTATTTTTCACCTCATAAACATCTGCTCATTCCTTGAAATCTAACGTACACATGTCTGTGGGGTCTTCTTCAACTTCCCCAAGCGTGGTTCCTTGCTTTCTTGTGCTATCATTGTAGGTATTCCTACGTATTCTGAATACTCATCAAATTGTATTATAATTTTCTGTGTACAAGTCTGCCTCCCACATTAGATGGGAAATTTCTTGGAAGCAGGCACAGTTACTTATTCAATAAACACTAAATGCCCACTTTGTGTCAGGAAGTTCATATCCTAAAGTGTAAGCTTAGTACAGTGCCAGTGTCCAATGGGTACCCAATAGCAGCAGATTCAAAGCATAAGTGAATGAATGTTTTCTGTAAATTCTCTCAAGAACATGATTGTAATTAACACCTATTTACAATATACCTGTGGGTGTCCCTGAGAAACATGCATAAGTAACTTAGTTGTTAATAACGTGTTGGGTTTGGTCACTTCAGAAATGAGGAAGTATTTTCAGAGTAAGTACTGGACTTTAAAGAGCAGGAAAAAAAGAAGGAGAAGGAGCGGAATGAGAAGAAACCCCCCTGGGATCAGGGCAAAAGAAGTGAAATTTCTACACTCAAAGCAAGGAATATGTTTCTATCTGGGAAGATAGGGCAAAATGAGTCCTGTAATGATTTCAGCTCTACCGAGAAACAAATATTATCCTTCCAAGTTTGTAAGACTTAATGGCACCTGTCCCTCTTGCTGAGTGGGAGATGGCGAATTATGTTGTCTATGCACTGATGAATTTAAATTTCCTCAGGCATAGTTGACTGTGATGTCACTTTACCCTGAAATCGCTTCTTTCAATTTTTTTGAAAGAAAGGAGAATGTCCTAATGTTTAAAGCTTTTCTTCTGATTATTTAAAAAATGAAGATCTTTCCAGGGAATTGTCCAAATCCAAGAGCTTAAATTAAAATGCTCATTTTCAGAATTTCTCATGTAACTTCCAGTTTGGATTGAGGATATAGATCTTCTTTAGACTAACCATGGGACAAAGAGGAATGAATGCTTCTGAAATTCTATACCAAGTTAGAATCAAGGACACTTAGCAGAGACAAGTGGTACTGCTGTGGCTCTCAGGAAGAGGCCTAAGGGCAAGCCAATCTTTCTATTATCTGTCCTGCGCCAAGACCTAACTTACTGTTCTTCCATCAGTGAATGCATTCTGGAAGGTTATGTTCATTATGGTACTTTGTCACTAATCTGATAAGAAAAAATAATTAATGTGATTGCCAACAGTGTTACTTTTCATAATGAACCAAGCAATATATATGCAGTTTTGATGCACAATCGTTGGATGTAAAGTATTATGGACTATATTTACAATTTGTTTGTCAATTACAAAGCTACTATACAATGCAAAAAAAAAAGGTTACAATCTTTTCATAATTTTCATGAAGTGTCCTTCTAGATGCAAATTTTTATTTATGTAATTTTCATAGGATGCAATTTGACGTAGTCTCCATCTCCTAAGCAAGGGGTTTGCTGTAAACACTCTTTAGCTTGCAAGTACCATATAGTTAAATGCCTAATCACAGAAACTCAGTCCATGATCATTGACAAAAATGGCCACACTTAATAGCTGAAATTAACACAGAGGAAAGTGGATCTGCTTCTTACCCACACCCAGAAAGTCAATCACAGGAAAATGGCCCAACAATGACTACAAGTTTGTGATGAGATACAATTAATTTGTGCAATCTGAGTTAGGAAAAAAAAAATGCTTATCTTAGGTCCTGTTTTCCCACTCCACATATGCTGGATGTAATGAAGGGGCATTGGCCCACAACAACAGGGCAAGACATTCTCTCAATGTGTTTGGATGAGATGTGTGAACTCTTTTTCACATTTTTCTTACCCATTAACTCTTCTCTTATGGCTTACCAATATAAAGATATTGATTTTTAATGAAATGTACTTATGAAACAGTGATAATATTTTCCCAGCTCCCATTACCTTGATTTCAGAAATAACATCTAGTTCACATTGGGGACTTATATTATGGCTAGAAGACTCAGAAACTATCACCAAGAATGCCAGAGAGTGGGTAACAATTGCTCCCCCATGGATTTCACTCTAGCAGCTGCAAAGTTTATTATTTTATGCTGACAAGTGTCAGGGTCTTTTGGCATATATTTACTATAGTTAGTTCTCTTTCCCATTCTCCACTGTGGCTCTTTCAAAAAGTCACTCTCCCCAAGTTCACTCCCTCCTACCATATTTCTTATCAGTGTCAGTAGATAATCTTGCTCCTTCAAACCCAGAGACACTAGAAGTCAATACATAGGAACTCTCTCAACATCCTGAAACTTCTCTGTCCACTTTCACATCCCATTCTTCATCCACAGATTTTATGTCTTTACCCCTCCTCCCCTGCTTCTCTCCTGATACAATGCAAGAGGCATTTACCCTACAGTCTAAAGCTTTCAATTTTTCGTGCATCTTTCCCATCAATACCTCAAATCAAAAAACAAATGAAAACTTTCTATCAACCTTTCTACTCCTTAGAAATCAAAATTCTTTAAAGAATTGCTTCCAGTCCTTATTCTTAGTTAGCCAGACCATTAAAAGGACCCTCCAACAAAACATTTCTCCTGGTATTCATGTCCTTGTTTAGTTCCCTCTCTTTGAAGCTGAGCAGAACTTATAACTTACTTTTGGACCAAAAGAATGCAAGAAAGTGACATCATATAACTTTTGAGATTAGGTCAAAAGAACTTTTGCACTATCCACCTGGATCTCCTGTAACACTTGCTCTTGGGGAAGCTAGTTGCCATATAAACAGTCCAACCAACCTGACATTACTGCACTGTTACAAAACCCAAATTGGCCACGTAAGAGAGATGGAGTGGAGAAAGAGAACAATGCCCATCCAGCCTCCAGCAGTTCCTATCATCCCTGATGAGGCACCTGCCATGAGAGTGAAAAAGTCCTCTTCGACATTTAGCCCAATAGAACCTTCAGATAATCACAGTTCCGGTCATGATCTCACTGCAACTGTAGGAGAGACCCTGCATTAGTTTCCTAGGAATGAAGATGGGTAGCTTAAAGACAGCAGAAATTTATTCTCTCACAGTTCTGAAGGCTAGAAGTCCGAAATTAGGTATGCTCCCTCTGAGACTCTGGGAAGAATCCTTCCTTGCCTTTTCGTAGCTTCTAATGGTGGCCATCAATCCTCAGCATTCCTTGGATTACAGCTGCATCAATCCTATCTCTGCCTCTGTCATCACAGGGCATTGTCCCTGTATGTTTCCTTCCTCCTCTTCTAAGAATGTCAGTCATATTGGGTTAACAGCCCACTCTACTCCATATGACCTCATCTTAACTATATCTATGAACACCTTATTTCTAAATAAGGTCACATTTTGCAGTAGTGAGGATTAGGACTTCAACATATGTCTTTGAGAGACACAATTCAGCCCATAACAGACCCTCATGTAAATCCCTCCAGCTCAACCCACAAAACCATGAGAGATAACAATACATAGTGGTTTTAAGCCACTAAGTTTTAGGGTGGTTTTTCCCATAGCAATGGATAACCCATATGCCTTTCTTTACTGAAATCATTTCAGCTAACTGCAATCCAGCTTCTGCCAACACATTCTATTGACAAGGTCACCAGTGACCTCCTTGATGTTAAATCCAATGGACAGACGTGCTGCTCCAGAAGGGTGACACAGCCTATACATCTACCTCCCTTCCCCCCTGAAGTCCATCAAAATGACCAAAGAAATCTGTATGTAAGAATAAATCCTTCAAATCTCTGAAAAACAAAGGAAGATGACATGATCAGGCAGAAATTTGAAGCATTTCTTAAAGACTGAAAGCAGATAGGGTTGGAAAGAAGATGCAAAAACACAGCCAGGGAACCCATAGTTCAACAGGCTGAGGAGAGGGTCACTGAAATGGTGACACACGTGGCCTCCTAAGAGCCCAGGGAAGAGCCCAGGCTCTTGAGTCGCAGGATCAGAAGGCTTTGTCAGGGTTGGAGCTAGTGTCCCCTCCCCTCTTTTTTGCTCCCTCTATGCAGAACAGACATTCTCCTTCACCTACAGTAGTTACCAAAGTAAAGTAGGACCTTTCCTGGGGGGAGGGGGCCTCTATGTTGGGGGTTGGAGTCAGAAGGGCAAGCAGCAGCATCCTCAGTAAAGGCAGAACTCCACAGACAAGGGGAGAGCAAATTAGAGAGGGGTCCAGTAGCTCAGCGCGGAGGCAGAAGCCAAGAAAGTACTTTCTCCTGTCCACTTCCCTCCACTTACCCTTTCCTGCCCCCACAGTCCAGGTGGGTGTGGTGCCCTCTGCTGTCCAGCCACCCTCCCACCCTGAAGGAAATTTGCCCTGAGGGGAGCCTCATGTGACTAAAGCCTATCCACTCACCATATCATGTCACTACTGACAGTGCAGAGCTGTTCAGAACAAGAGACCCCTTTAGGTCCATATTTCCCAATGTGGGCACTATTGACATTTGGGTCCAGACAATTCTTTGTCGTGGAATCTGTCCTGTGCACTGTAGGATGTAGGGCAAGCGACATTCTTGTCCTCTACCCACAAGATGCCGTAAGTATGCCTCCACCACCCCCTCCCTGAGTTGTGACAACCCAAAATGTCTGCAGACATCGCCAAATCCTCCTTTGAGAACTGATTCATGACTCACAAACCCCCTCTCTGGCTCTCTGCTTATTACTAGGAGACTATAAAACTCCATCCTCTAGGAAATACTGGTCAGATCTAACTGTAACCACCTTCTCAGCTCCTACTCCACTCTCTAAATTCTTCCAGAGACTTGACTTTCCTTCACAGACAAGAGCCACAACAGAGGCACAGACTTGCAGACAACATCCAGATGTTGGTCTTCACACAGCACTTGCAAATGCCTGCGAGGAAAGCTCGCTGTACTCTCAAATGCATGATTTGTGGTTTCAGATACGTGCAGTTCTTGTGCTAACTCAAAACTTCTCCCCAAGTAAAGACCTTATCAAGCCTGAGGAGTGTGGTTTACGAGAGGAAAGATAGGAGGGTGTGGTTGAAAGGCAGATACTAGGGATTCGACTCTCAAGAAGTGAAGTCAGTGGAGGGAGTATATTATTCTCTGAAGGTTTGGGGTAGAAAAGAAAACAGGCTAAAATTCTGCCCCTAGACAATAGGACTTGCTAGAGTTTCATTTAAGCTAATTGCTCCTCTCTGAAAAGGAAATGTCCCCAGGAAAGACAAGCCTCACCCATTTCTACTTCCCAGAGAGACCCTGAGACCCCAAGTGCCACCAGATGAAGGATAGAGTGGGAGGAATACTTGGAGAGTGAGAAAAGAAACTTCATTGGGGTCGTGGCTGGAGTCTTTGGGGAACTTCTTCTCACAGGCCAACTCCAACTAAGGGGAATGGGAGTGTGTACTAGGGGAGGGGCAAGGATTGGGGCAAAGAGGCCCCTTCAGTTCAGTCTTTCCACAGGGAGTGGGGGAATTTCCTCATTAGTTAGGCATCTAGTTATCTTTCTTTAATGCTTTCCTCTGGAAATAGATGCACACATGTAACCTCCCAGCAGTTCTTTTCAGAGGGAACACATCTGTCCAAGTGAATCAATGTTGCCAGCTCAATGCTCTTTTAGCTATAACAGCAAGCCCACTGTCATGCATATGGAGAAAGGGAAAATGATCCAGGCATTTTATAATTTACCAAGATGTCAAAGTGGTATCTCATTTAAAAAAAAAAAAAAAAAAAAAAAAGGTTATTGCTCCAGAACAGTGGTCAGCAAACTCTGAGCCCATCATCTATTTTTGTAAATAAAGTTTTATCGGAACACAGCCACACTCATATCATCTTTGGCTGCTTACAATGGCAGAATAGATTAGTTGTGACAGAGACCATATGACCCAAAAAGTCTAAAGTATTTATTATTTTGCTCTTTACATAAAGAGCTTGCCAATCCAACTCCAGAGTACTGAAGGCAGAATTGTATTTAATATTCCATCTAGTTGCCTGTTTTTCTTCCCTGTACTTTAGCTGTACTTAAACAGAATGTAAAGTTTTCAGTATAAGACTGACAATTTTTGTAAAAGACATATTTAGATTTCTTCACTTTTTAAAAAAAGATTTAATTTGTTTTAGAAAGAGAGAGAGAGAGCAGGGGAGGGGAGAGAGAGAGAGAGAGAGAATCTGAAGCAGGGTCCACGCCCAGCCCAGAGCCCCACATGGGGCTTGATCTCATGACCCTGAGATCTTGACCTGAGCTGAAACCAAGAATCTGATGCCTAACTGACGGTGGCACTCAGGCGCCCCAGATTCCTTCACTTTTAAACAAATAGTGCTTTTCAGAAAGGTCTGGAAAGCTGGCTGCAGCATGGTCTAGTGTGGACCCGCAAGTCTGCAGGGATAGAAGGTGGAACGAAGAAAGATGACGCAAGGACTGTTTGGATGGGAGAGGCAAACACAAAAGTGCTGGATCTACTTTGCAAACCCAGGACAGAATCAGATGACCTGGGGACAAGGCCTGGTGGAGGGAGCCTGGTCTCTGAGGGCCCTTCTCCACTCCCAGCCATCCTGTTTTCTTCCAGCTCTGTTCCTTTTATGGGCCCAAGTTTCCTCCAGCTGTAGGAAGGGGTTTCCTCCCCTGCTTGCCCATCCAGGAATGGGCCAGAGCCCTGTCTTGCTGTCTGTTGATCCTATTTTGTGATCGCCCTCTGCTCTTCCCTTCCTCGCCCTCAAACCCAGAACCCCTGGAGAAGTCCACCTCCAGCCTAGGCCCTCTGGCAGCTCTCCAGCCCATTGGAAGTACCCTGGGGAGAAGAGAGTGAACATAAACACAGGCAGGTCTTATAAAAAACCTGTCAAATTTCATTTTGAAAATCTCACCCTGCATTTAAATAATAGTTCTAGAACAAAACAAGTAGCAAAACAGAGTTTTCTTTGCAAATTGTTGGCTACAGGGTTGGGGGGCTTGTGAATGCATCTGTTCTATAGGGATTTTTACTGAAGAAAATTCATTTAATTCGGTGAAGCACTGTTACTATGAGCCAGCTGCTGGGGCATACGAGAGGCTTTTGCTCATAGAACTCCAACTTAAAATGATGTTGGTTTAAAAGTAGTTTAGCTTTCCCGACGTAAAATCTTGTTTATACAATGACTGGATATATTATAATTTACCAAGTAAATTATAATAAAGTATATTATTCTCTGAAGGTTTGGGGTAGAAAACAGGCTAAAATTCTGCCCCTAGACAATAGGACTTGCTAGAGTTTCATTTAAGCTAATTGCTCCTCTCTGAAAAGGAAATGTCCCCAGGAAAGACAAGCCTCACCCATTTCTGCTTTCGCCCTCTGCTCTTCCCTTCCTCGCCCTCAAACCCAGAACCCCTGGAGAAGTCCACCTCCAGCCTCTCTGCAAACCCAGGACAGAGTCAGATGACTTGGGGACAAGGCCTGGTGGAGGGAGCAGAACATTTGGATAATATGACCACCTTGTATTTATTTACACTTGTGTAGTATTTCACAACATATAAATCACTTTCACAGAGATGACCCTATTTGGTCTTCCAAGCCAATCTGAGAGGCAGGTAAAATGCTATTCCTTTGGAAAAGGAAGTAAATGAGTGCTCAGGGAAGCTCACTGCCTTGTTAACTAAGGCTGCTCCATGGCAGGAAGAGCACACTAACCAAGACTTTGATTTCTGAGTTCTTGGAATCTAGCACTCTTGGAGTGTCTTCTAAATTAGACGCTGGTTTTCATCTCATCATGGGCCCCTGTCATTTCTTGCAAGAAGCCCCTGAATTCTTATGCCCACTAAGCATTGTCTACATAATAAAGGCTATATCAGACACATGCAAGGAAGCCATGGTAAATATATAATTAATTCATTTAAAAGACAACTTTCGTCATTTTTACACACAACAAATATTCAAAGTGTCCTTTTCTCTAACTGTAGAAAGAGCTGCTCATTTGAAAAGGTTGGAAAACAGTAAATAAACAGGTTTACTGAAGTGGGTACTGCTGGGTTTCAGGGAGCCATAGGAAGCTTGTGTGGGGATGTAATCCTAAACAAAGGGTTTCCTTGGCCCCATCATTTTGTCAAAAAGTCAATTAATTATAATAACTCAATATAGAGAGGCTGTATGCCTAGAATTTAGGGGTATAGTCTGGAGCAAGATAGATCCTGAGCAAGTTTCTCAACTTTTCTCAACTGGAGTTTCTGCATATATAAAATAGTATTTACTTTATAAGGTTGCTGTAGGGATTGAATAGGATAACTAATTTTTATAAACTACTTAACACAGTGCATAGTAATTAGTGGATAAATTTTTGTTGTTTTCAATAGTACTGTTGATATAAATAATATATTTTCGGCCTTTCCCCTACCTCAGTCAGTACTTGCCCATTTCTGTGAAAAGATGCTTCATGGCTGATGTGTTGGACGCTTGCTGAAACCTGTTATAGGAAAGGTGGTCTGTCTTTTTCTTATTTCTTGCCACACAGTGTTCTTGCCTCTATTAAGCTAGCAACAAGCCTCAGGCAATATTACCTTTTCAAGATGAGGACACACTCCCACATCGGGGCTGTCAGAGAGAATTTGGGGCATGTGAGCCATTTAAATGAATCAGACCTGACAAATCCGATTTACAGATTAAAATAATGTTGTGATATTTACCAAAAGTATATATAGCAAGTTAAGACACCTCCGACAGGCAGACATTGATTGCCTATCTTAATCAGCTGGTATAATTTAGCTACCACCAGAAGCAAAATGCTTAGGAAAGGTAAATCTGATCATAAATAATTCCGGAACCTTTTGATGCATTTAAAAATGAAGTAAGACCTTTGTTCTGGGTTTGCTACAAGGTGACACATCTACTAGATGATGGGAGGTCACATCAGGTTTCATTTGGGTGTTAGGAGAAGATCTGACTTGACATAAACTGCTGCCAAGCAAAGCGTTAAAGCAATTTCATCAGGTGCCGGTGTATTAAGGTAGACGGAGAGATGATTGAGACCCACTGGCCGCATATATTCACTAAATCCCTGACACTTCTGGGACTTTATCAATATTATTTCATCAATACCCCCAACATTTCCTAGGAGAATCGAGAATCATAGCCTTGAAAGAGACCTCAAGAAGTTACTTTATCAAGAAACCCTGGAACAAGGTTATTGCTTAAGAGAATCATGGCCTGGCTTTCAAGACTTATTTGTTGAATGAATGAAAAAAATTCTCTTCACCTCCCAACCCCAGAAGGCTACTTAGCCCTGGGGGTAAGAGAGGGGCTGGAGAGCCTGGAGCAAACCCAAGGGTCTAAAGCCCTATCCACTTATTATTTATACCCCTCCTGCTTCTAAAAAAGATTTGAGGCAGCTTACAACAAAAGATACCAGCAATAAAGAGCCTTCTCCTCAGTCATCCCTTGCCCGGTTTTATCATCACTTTCGTGATCATCAAAAATGAGTATTAAGTGGCTATTTACATGGGATGCTATGCCAGGAGCTGAATAAATCAGGCAGATACAGGCTCTGACCTCTGTAAATTTCTATCTGTTCAGTTTGAGTATCTGATTTTAAAAGAAGACCAGGCCTGGGGACACAGGGAGTAATCTTGACAAAATACATGGCTCCTGGAGGCTTGTTGTTGACATGAGAGCTTCCTGGGTGTCCTCAAGCCCAAGATCCAAATGTCTTCCAGTTCTGTGTCCCTAGAAGGCAAGGAGTCCCCAGAGAACAGATCCTTGAAGGGTCTTACCAGAAGAAGATCGGCTAGCTCCTGAGATAGACTGTAAGGTAGAGAAGGAACCTCTTGAGCTACAGTCATTCATTCCTTGAAGCCGTAGTTTTTAAACTTTGGTTTTCATAAGAATTTCCAGGGAAGCTTGAAAAAGCACAGATTCCAAGGCTCCATCCTTAGAAACTCCTCTTCTTCAAGAGGTCTGGAGTGGGTCCTGGAATTTGAATTTTTTTTTTTAAAGATTTTATTTATTTGAGAGAGAGAGAGAGCACAAGAGGGGGGAGCGGGAGAGGGAGAAGCAGACTCCCCGCCGAGCAGGGAGCCCGATGCAGGACTCGATCCCGGGACTCCAGGATCATGACCTGAGCCGAAGGCAGTCGCTTAACCAACTGAGCCACCCAGGCGCCCAAACACTCTTATTTCTTTACATTTTGCCCAAATACAGTATTATCTGATGACTATTTTTTTGCCAATGTGATGAGGGTAAATTGGTGTTTCATTAGTTTGCTTCAATGTGCATTTTTCTGTTATTAGTGAGGTTGGGCATATTCTTGTGTTTACTGGTTCTTCCCATTTGCTCTGCAATGAATTGCCTTTTTATAGTTTTTGTTTTCTGCTGGGTTATAGTTTCTCTCTTATTAATTTGTAAGATCCCTTTTAGATATTAATTTTATAACCATTAAAAAGAGATTGCAGATATCTTCTGGTCTAAAGTGTTTCCCCAATTTTTAAAAAAAAATTAGATTTTTTTTTTTTTTTTGGATTTTATTTATTTGACAGAGACAGTGAGAGAGGGAACACAAGCAGGGGGAGTGGGAGAGGGAGAAGCAGGCTTCCCGTGGAGCAGGGAGCCCGATGTGGGGCTCGATCCCAGGACCCTGGGATCATGACCCGAGCTGAAGGCAGACGCTTAACGACTGAGCCACCCAGGCGCCCCCTGGAATTTGAATTTTTATTAAGCATCACAACAGCCTCTGAGGAATGGTCTCAGGGCCACCCTTGTGATATACAGCCAAAGGGACATATACATTCTAGGAGAAGGTCTAGAAGAACAGGTGTCCATCTTATTCATAGATGAACTCCTAGCACTTGAAGAGTCTATAGCTCAGGTTATACACTCAACAAATATGTATTGATTTAATTAATAAATGGAGACCTGTCTTGTCTTCTGGAACCCTGTGTGAGTAGAGGGCTTGGTAACATTTTTTAGTGAATGATAGCTTTGGAAAAGATATAAAGGTATAGCAGAGGCTGCCTAAAGGACTCAGGATTATGTAGATGTGGAATGAGGCAGTACAGAACTGGTTTACTGGTTGAAAGGAGTAATCACATGTGGATCTTGCTCTACCCTCAAAGATCTGACAGGCTGAAGGTGGGGGGGGGGGCAGGATTGGACAGAAACGCTGTGAAGCTTAGCCTGAGAATCACAGCTCTGCTTAGCATCTCACCATTCACCCTCCCCTCACTAGGCTTCTGGACTAAAGAAAGTCCTGAATGAGGAGTGGTGACTGGCTGACAGAAGGCAGGATCAGGAATGAGGAAAAGCAGGCAGTGAGGGGAACTCAAGGCTGCAGGGCACTGCACACTGGGGACACCTGCTCTGACCTACAAGGGACCCTGAGCACACTCTTAACACCACACCCTAGAGGCAGCGGCCTCTTTTGCTTCGTGTAGAGTGAAACCCCAAATAGGCTGCTTTTGGCCAAGGCCTTTACCCTGTGGCATCTAGCCTATTGTCAGGTTAAATTTATTCTTTTGTCTTCTGACTGACTTTGATAAAAAACAAGTGTCAATCTATCTAAGAAGAGAAATCCTACAACTTCTTTCAGTGACTCATTGCTGGGTCTTGTAATCCACTCTCAGGGAATTCTCACGCCTCATGTCTGATGTCAGTTAGTAGGAGAACAGAGAGAGCAATCCTCACATCCACTGAATGCATCATTAGACTTCATAAGAGCACTACTCAGGGTAGGCAGATCTGGGCTCTGGCAGTTGCTCTGAGCAGGACTGGCTGCCTTACAAATCTTGCTAACATCTATGATGGCTTAGTTGACATTTTGTCTGGTCTGTTTTCCTTTTACTGGTGGAAAGAAACAGGATACAGGGGACAGCCTGCTTAAACTGGACTTCTTCCCAATACCATCATGCTTGACAAAGCAATTAATGGATCCAGAATCTGCTTTTGGACAATCTGAGAAAATTTTCTAATCAATACCTTCTTCCTCAGAGTTCAAAGGAAGGATTCATCTATGGATTGCCGCATATGTATTCTATTCCCATGCAAAAAGATATGAGACCTAGGTTCTGGCTTGGGATGTAACCTTGTATAAGAAGTGTAAACTCAGGGCGCCTGGGTGGCTCAGTCGGTTAAGTATCTGCCTTTGGCTCAGGTCATGATCCCAGGGTCCTGGGATCGAGCCCCGCATCGGGCTCCATGCTTAGTAGGGAGCCCGCTTCTCCTTTTCCCTCTGTTGTTCCCCCTGCTTGCACTCTCTCACTCTCTCTCTCTCAGTCAAATAAATAAATATATAAATCAAATCCTAAAAAAAAAAATGTGTAAACTCCCCAGATCTCATATCCCTCTGTAAACAGAGTGGGTTCTGCTATCTGTAGTGAAAAAAATCCTCTAATGGCTTCTCATCACACTTAAAATTCCAATTACTTACAATGTCTATATGATTTGGGGCCCAGCTATTGTTTCCACCTCTCTGTTTCACACACTGGCCCTCTTTGTTCCTCTAGCCCTCCCAGCTTATTCCTACTTTAGGACCTCTGCACATATCCCCTCCCTCAAATTCCATCCCTCACCCTGCTGCCTCCAACTCTCCACATGAAATGCCGTTACCCCAGATTTTTGAATGGCTAGCTCCTTATTGTTTTTCAGGTGTCAAGTTCAAATGTGACCTTTCTGGAAAGGTTTCCATGACCATTCAATCTCATTCCCTGATTTAATTTTTTCAAAGCACTTACCATTACCTGGAATTATCTTATTTATTTGGTGGTTTGCTTGTTTGCAAATAGTTCTGCCATAACATGACATACATGTTCCTAAAAAATCACTGCTACCTGTAATTGTACAATACAAACCACTGGGCTTTTGGCAAAAATGGGGTGGTGGGCCCTATACTCAAAACCTTCGTCAGCGACACATTAAAAAAAGATGGAAACAATAAAAATATAACAGTGTTATTTATGTTATGTGTTCAAGATATTCATATATACCACAGAAAAATATGTCACCTTATCTAGAAAAAGACTTGAGGTTTGCCTCTGGAAGTAGGCATGGGGAGGGATGCAGTTTGTGAGTTATTGCATGAAATCCGATGGAGAGCTGAAACACCAGATGTGGCTCATAACACACTCAGAGAACCAAAGTAGCTGGGAGATGTTTGAGGTGGGTGAACACGCCCATTTTGCATATTCCTATCCTTAGCAACTCAGTTAAACTTGGTGCCATTTTCTGTGTTTTAGTGTTTCTCATAGATGAAATCATGCCTAAGCAAACATGAAATTCACATTGTGCTTAAACTCACCCCTAATATATCCATAGCATTGGAATCAATTCACATTTTTTAAGACAAGCATTATAGGAGATCTGATGGCATTTGCATGCTCTGCTCACTAGAATTTAAGCTCCACATGATCAGGGAACTTTCCTGTGTTACTCATTACTATATTCCCATATCTAAACAACCTGGCATATTATAGGTTTTCAGCCAGTATTTGCTGAATGAATGAATGAATGAATGCATCTTCCTTTGACTTTCTTCTCTCCCCACCTACCAGTCTGCCCTTTCAAGGGTCACAGTGATCTTCACCAGTGTGGGGGTTGCTTTTGGTGAGGGGGCAATAACAAGATGACAGGAATTTCAAAATTGCTGTGTTGGGGCATATGTTCTCTGAAGACAAACACACGCCAAAAGAAAAAAAAAACAAACCAAAAAACGAAACCCAAAAAACTACAAATTATTATGATGTCCACCTAGGTCCTTCTATTTTTGTAGTCATGGAAGATCTCTAACGTTCCTTGTATGCATTGCAAATACCTAATTCTAATTAGAGATTGTCTTGGGGAATCTGTGCAGAACAATGGATGAAGGAAGGTAGAAACACCACACAGAGCCCTATATTATGTGGAAAGCCTCCTGGAATTCATTCCATCAGGAGTAAAGGAAGCTTCAAATCTAACTGTCAGTGAGTAAATTTTCTGGGAAATTCTAGCCTCCATCTCTCTCCTTCCTATAAGTATGTCTGAGACCTAAAATCTAATCACTCTTCTACTAAGTCAGAGAACAAAATTAGAAGTGGCTTTGAAAGGTCATCCCAGACAGGTGGGTTATGTCATATTCCTAAAGGGTTTGAAAATTGTTTGAATTTCAGGGAAACTGTCTAGCACTACTAAGTAAAAGGTCAAATCAGAAAGTCCCCAAAGAGCTAAGGAATGCTCTTTCTTTTAAATTTTCTCTGATTTAAATTCTGAACCTAAGAAAATGTGCCTGAAAATGCAAATGTTATGATTGAGTTGCTTTAGTTTATCAGGCAAAATAGGGAATATTTTGTTATGATTCTTTACTTCCTCAATAACTGCTCAATCTTATGGAGAGTTGAGTGGAGTGGCAAAGTAATTACATGGTGAGTACCATATATTTACGATTATTTATGTTTTCTAGATTAGAGTACAGGGTAATTATTTTTGGTCTTATTAAGTGCAAATTACCAAGTAGTCTTCAGGAACATGTAATTACTCTGTACTGTAGTCACATGCCACTTACCAAGCAAAATGAATGCAGTCAAAATTTTATTTAATACAAGCAAAATGATGTATGTGGTTTTATGAAGCAAAGTACAGGGACCTACCTTTCTGTCTTGGGAGAGCAAATAGAAGCAGTTTTCCTTAACTTAGGGCTCTTTCTCAATGAACTAGATCAACATTTCTCAAAGGTTGGTGCTCATTAAGAATACAGATTTCTGAAGCCCCAACCCAGACATAAACAGTCCTAGGAGGTGAACTTGCAGAGTCCGTGTCTTTAGTAAGCCCTCAAGGTGTTTTATGTGCTCATTGCTCTCAGAGAGCACCTGCCTGAGATTCACAAAATACTCTGACCAGCAGGGTTACCTCCACACATAACAGGTGGAAAAAATGGGGTCCTAGATGACATGAATTTTTCCGTTTTTCACTGTTCGTCTAGTTTGTGTTCTTTTTGGATTGCACTTTGACATGTATCTTTAATCCCACTTGCAAGGACACAGAGGTGTTATTATACATTGAGTATTCCCTGTGAATAGTTTTCTATTATACATAGACCATCTAAAGTCCATTTAGTGTAGATCTTTTAGCGGTACGAGGCTAAATAGTGATTTGCCTCATGGTCACACACCAAGGGCAGACTTTATTCAGCAGATATTTCCTGAGCACTTACTCTATGTGATGTCATTTTACTTTCTGTACCCATTTATTCAATAATTCTTATTTCTTTAATTGATCATTGGAGTGGTTAAGGGCACAGGACCTGGAGTCAGGGGACCCCAATCCCACATTTACTAGTTAGAAGACCATGGGTGTTGTCAAACCATGGTCTGAATGTTCGTGTGCCCCCAAAATTCTTATGTTGAAATCCTACCCCTAATGGTAGGTATTAGTAGGTTGGACCTTTGGGAATTTGTGATTAGGTCATGAGGGTGGAGCCTTCATGAATGGGATTAGTGCCTTTATTAAAGAGACCCCACAGAGCTCCTTCCACCCTGTGCCCATACAACTAGAAGTCTGTAACTAGGCAGAGGGCCCTCACTTGACCATGCTGGCATGTAATGTCAGACATCCAGCCTCCAGAACGTGCAAAATAAATTTCTATAGATTATAAAAGATACCCAGTCTGTGGTATTTTGTTATAGCAGCCTGAATGGACAAAGACAATAGTCAAGTTACTTCTGTGGCTCACTTTCTTCATTGTAGATTAGGGGAAATAAAAATGCCTGTCTTAGAGGGTTCCTTTGAGGAAAAATATATAATGCATGCAAAGTCCTTAACACACTGCTATCATCTATAAAAGTCTCAAAAAACTGTAGCCGTTAGTGACATATATTCATATATTCGGCACTTGCATTTGCTTTATTAGACCTAATCTGAAGAGAAAAATCAGTAAGACAATTTTTACACATATCTCTCCTCTCACATTTAAAAAAGTCCAACCTCACTGACAGGCAAGAGTATAACATGCTTTGTCCTTGCAAGGCAAGGAAAAGGTTAACTTTTTGACTTCAAGAGAAGCCAGCTGGAGAAGCAGACTGTCTGCTAATGGTAACAGAGGGGAAACAAGAACTAATTTTAGCCATCATTCCTCAATCACTGTCCAGTTCCTCTTACACTCCTCCCTGCCTGCCCCCATCCTTTCTGGACTGTGAGGCATAAGACTGTTTTCTCCAGGGCACCTTCAGTCCCAGGAGGAGGAATATAATTCTGTGGCATCCCACTGCCTTTTCCAGTGAAGTGGAAATGCTTATTCCCCAGCTTAAAAAATATCCTAAACATCATAAATACCATCTTTCTGTCCCTTGTAAATTATGGTCTGTCTTTTTCTCAGAAATACTCATGCAACCATGTGCCTTTCCTGCCATCTTTTGCTGAAAGTTACTTGTTCAAAAATGTGAAGCATTGCTGTAGAAAAATTTGAGAAAGTCCAGACACACTTTAACTCAGTCTTATAGTAAACAAGAATGAAGAAAGCAAAGATTAATGATGATTGTTAGGGTGAGCACATATGCTTGTATAACTTTGTCCAACCTTGCTGCTGAAGTGAAAATATCAAGGGAAAAGGAGAGAAAACTATGCAAGTAAATATTATATTTCATGGGCCTTTCTGCTATAAAGATTGTGAAATATATGTATGTGTGTATACATACATATACATATGTGTGAAATGCAAACATTTTTCACTTACTAATGTTTATAATTAAGGCACAAGTTCTTACTAAACAAAAATCCTAGCTTGGGGAATGGAACCATAAACAGAAACACAATTAATGCTTTTGCTGACAGCAGGTTTCTTCTGTGGGTAAAGGTAAGCATTCCACATGTACATAAATACTGAGATGTATTTCTGTACGTACACAAACGTACATGCACATAAAATATGATCACAGGCAATGAGAGCTCGGAAACAAAAGGGAGTATCTAACTGCTCAGATCTGAGACTCACACGGGGCACGTTTTGCTCTGGATTGATAAGCAGTGCAGAAAAGGCTTTGAACGACACAGTCTGGACACAGAGAGAAAGAAAAAGGGTTAGTCCTTTTCACCAAGTCTGAGAAAACGCTGCCTGAAAGTATTCTGCTAGTGCTAGCCCAGGCCGAAGGAGTGAATGTTTGAATAAAAGAAGCCTTAGAATCACAAAGAGAGGCAAACCATAAGAAATGTTGAACTCTAGGAAATAAACTGAGGGAGGTGGGTGGGGGAAGGGGTAATTGGATGATGGGCATTAAGGAAGGCACTTGATGTAATAAGCACTGGGTGTTAAATAAGACTGATGAATCACAAAGTCTACCCGGAAACTAATGATAGAGTATATGTTAACTACATTGAATTTAAATAAAGAGTTAAAAAAAAAAAAAAAAGGAAGGCTTAGAATCATAAAGAGTCTTTTAATTGGATCCTAAGTTTGCCTGTAGAATCAACACCCCAGTGACCTCTGGTCCAGGGTCAGGGTGACTCACTGCTGTCAAGTTGCCTCTGAGCCTAGTGATGGACCAGGCTCAGACCAGGGGAGTCTTTACCTGAGGCTATGTGAGGATGTCAGCACACCCAAATTCTGAGACAAATTGATCAAAGATGGGGAGCTGATCAGACCACCTTGCCCTACTTCCCACTGCCCTCATCAACATCTTCATTTCGTTCTATATCTAAGGGCTTGCCTTGGCACCTGGTCCTGCATTAACCCCCATCTGCAGGTATTTGTCCTTTGGCCTCCTTTACTTGTGATGAGATGTGCTTAGTTCAGCTGCATTTGGACCACAGTCTTAACAAATCATTTTAGTTTTTCTTTACTTCAGTTCTCTATCTCCATTACTCTGCATTCTAAAGGGTAAATTCCAAACTGGATGCTAAACATTACAAAAGGTAGGTTTTGGCTAAAATTAATATAAGCACAGATAATAAATTGATCCCAAAAGTCTTTTTTATAACTAAATCATGATCAATTGGGAGTGCTTTTAGAAATGTATAGTTTAAAGGAATAGTGTGAATCATTTTGTCACATAAAACTTTTGTGATGAAAATATTTCATTTGGGCAAATCCAGAATTTTTTCTATCATGGGTCCTTATCAAGCAAGACTGGAAAAACTGGAAGACAGAAAAGATGGTATGTATTTAATTAATACAGAGGACCTACAACATGTTCCTTTCTATTAATTTTTAAGCATATGTGTTCCTCATTCAGCTTATATACTTACAAAGGTGAGGCTCCACAATGTTTACTGATTTCTTTATGAGATCTCCTGGATGCTACCTCAGAGACTTTACTGCTATAGAGCACACACATCCTGTCCTAGCCAGCCTCTAGCCACCTGCACCTCCCTGTGCCTTCTGGCCTGGATCCCTTGAGCCCACCCCACATCTGAGCTTTCCTGACACTTCGCTAAGACAGGCCTGATGTTGATAGTCTCTTAATGATGTTATTTCCACCCCCTTCCTGCCCAGCAGCTTCACGATATTCTCTATTTAAGAAAAGCTACGTGTTGGGAGAAAGTTATGCATACTCGGATCCTCTTTCAGTACCCTCAAAAGAATCAAGAGACAGAGTGGAATAGATTACTACATAATTGATACGATTAATTTGTTTCAATGAATGAAATGACAATTGTGTCCACAGTGCCCTTATTTCCATCAGCCCAGTGACCTAACCAGTGGATCTAGTTTCACTTCATAGGTATAGCTTAGCAAACTCCATCTGAAAGTCCTCTCATTCAATAAACATTCTGGCATCGTATTTTTAATGTTATGCTTGCTTGTCAAGAAGCTAAGAATTTTTTTTGGATTTTACAGTTTGAACCAGGGTTTAGCCAAAACTAAAACTAATCAATCATTTCCAGGGTAGATCAACGCATTCAGATCCAAATAATACCAACCAAAAACTACTCTTTGAATACTGACCATTCCTACTCTTGTGGAAAGAGCCCCGAGGATGAGATCAGTCTCTATCCCAAAGAACTAAGGTCTTACTCAATAATTGTTTCATTGTACATCAGCCTGAAAGATCCATCAAGGTTCTTGCTTAATGTTTAACACAAATAGCAAGCACAGAGCTCTAATGCGTGCTAGGCACCACACTAAGGCTTTACATGGATCACCTCTGTGAATCTACCAATTCACAGAAGCCTGGCTGGACAGGAACTATTATTCTTATTAAAAATAATGAGTCCAGGGCTCCAAATATGTTAACACTTCTGGAAAAAGCAACAGTACATATTCTGTGTTTATGTTTTTTCTTGTGTTGGAAGAAACATCTATGTATGCCTATGTGTTTGTATGTCTATGCATGTGAATGCATGTGACTTAATGCTTAATGTGTCACAAGAGAAGTGCCTGTTTCTGATCCCAGCTGGCTGGGAAAGCAGGAGAGAGTGTGGCCGGTACCCTCTGGACAGAGGGGCAGAGATGGACTCATAAAGGAAGGGCTAAGTAAGGTCTATCGTAGCCTCTGTGATCAATATTAAACTGCCATCTAAAATCAAATCTTTTGTTTCCAAACACTAACAATCTAAGTAAAATAATTAAAAATGTACAAAGTATTTTCTGCATGCCTTTTTGTATGCTTTGTCACAATATTAAGTTTAAAAAGTAGCAAAAATAAGACTATACAAATCACTTATTTCTAAAAATAATCATGGCTTAAAATGTTTTTTAAAAATTAAAAATGACCTATGAACCTCATTTGATATACGTTTTGACAGAGGAAACTAGTCACTATCACAGACACATTTTAAGAAAATTTTGGATCTAGTTGTTCACTGGAGATGGCAACTAATCTTGAGATTATTTTTTTTAAGATTTTATTTATTTATTTGACAGAGAGAGACACAGTGAGAGAGGGAACACAAGCAGGGGGAGTGGGAGAGGGAGAAGCAGACTTCTGCTGAGCAGGGAGCCCGATGCAGGGCTTGATCCCAGGACCCTGGGATCATGACCTGAGCTGAAGGCAGACGCTTAACGACTGAGCCACCCAGGTGCCCCTAATCTTGAGATTATTGTACTAACCCCATGGCCTTTACTTCAGAAACATATATTGCCGCGTGATCAAGGAGGTGTTTCTTTTTTTTTTTTTTAAAGATTTTATTTATTTATTTGACAGAGAGAGACACAGTGAGAGAGGGAACACAAGCAGGGGGAGTGGGAGAGGGAGAAGCAGGCTTCCCGCTGAGCAGGGAGCCCCATGCGGGACTCGATCCCAGGACCCTGGGATCATGACCTGAGCCGAAGGCAGACGCTTAACGACTGAGCCACTCAGGCGCCCCTCAAGGAGGTGTTTCTTAATCTGAAGTTTTCAACCTCATCTAGAGTCAAAAGTGATGCTGTTCTAAACCGATGACAATGTGTAACGTGGCTTCTGTTTCTGTAATACTTTGAACTAAATATTGAATGGGAAACTCAGCTCCAAGCAGAAAATAATAGGTTTTGTTTTTCAAGGAGTTTTTGCTAGAAGAATAAATCATGTTTTTGTTAGCTCCTGGTAAGGATGAACTAAAGGATGGACATGTGTACACACACACACACACACACACACAGACACACACTAGTATAATCCCAGGTGCCCAGTTTTCAGACCCCATATTTTCATAATTTTACCAACATTTGGGCAATTTGCTATTCCTTACCAAAAAATGATCTTACAAAACTTTAATATTTGTGGTTCCTGTGAACATTATCCATTGAGGTCAATGGAACACTAAATATGCCTAAACCACAGCTGTTAAGTGAAACTATTTAACAGTGTTTTCTGCAACGCTTTTTCAGGAAACCATCCCAGCCACAAAACAGATATTCTCAGCATTAGATATTTAGTTTTCTTAAACCCAGATTAAAGATCAGTGATGGTTCTGGGATGCTTTTAAACCACTCCGTAACTGTAAATGGTTAATCAAATTCATTAATCTTTGACTTAATGTACTGCTTTGAACTTGAGAATTCTCTAATCAGACAGCAGAGCATCTGTAATTGGCATTCTCAAGGTCAGTGGACGTGGCCTCCACTTGTAAATTCCAGGGACATTAACCTCTGAAAATATCCTTTGTTTTATTTTCAAGTGCTTTTGTCCAAATTGGGCTCCTGGATTTTTTTTTTTCTCTTCCAGTTACAGAGTGAGTATAGCTATACTCTTAATATTGGTCTCCAATATATTTAAATAAGCGGGCTAAAGAGTGACTGTCCAGGAGAAATGAACTTATGACCCTGTCAATTAAAAAGAAAGTCATGGCCTCTTGTTTTCCCAGCCTGTCTTGGAAAACAGTGTGGAAGTTCCTCAAAAATTTAAAAATAGGGGCGCCTGGGTGGCTCAGTTGGTTAAGCGACTGCCTTCGGCTCAGGTCATGATCCCGGAGTCCCGGGATCGAGTTCCACGTCAGGCTCCCTGCTCAGCAGGGAGTCTGCTTCTCCCTCTGACCCTCCTCCCTCTCATGCTCTCTGTCTCTCATTCTCTCTCTCGCAAATAAATAAAATCTTAAAAAAAAAAAAATTAAAAAAAAATTTAAAAATAGAGCTACCCTATGACCCAGCAATTGCACGACTGGGTATTTACCCCAAAGACACAGATGTAGTAAAAAGAAGGGCCATACGCACCCCAATGTTCATAGCAGCAATGTCCGCAATAGCCAAACTGTGGAAAGAGCCGAGATGCCCTTCAACAGATGAATGGATAAAGAAGATGTGGTCCATATATACAATGGAATATTACTCAGCCATCAGAAAGGATGAATACCCAACTTTTACATCAACATGGATGGGACTGGAGGAGATTATGCTCAGTGAAATAAGTCAAGCAGAGAAAGTCAATTATCATTTGGTTTCACTTATTTGTGGAACGTAAGGAATAGCATGGAGGACATTAGGAGAAGGAAGGGAAAAGTGGGGGGGAATTGGAGGGAGAGATGAACCATGAGAGACTATGGACTCTGAGAAACAGAGAGTTCTAGAGGGGAGGGGGGTGGGGGATGGGTTAGCCTGGTGATGGGTATTAAGGAGGGCACGTACTTCATGGAGCACTGGGTGTTATACGAAAACAATGGATCGTGGATCACCACATCAAAAACCAATGATGTATTGTATGGTGACTAACATAACATAATAAAATAAAAAATAAATAAATAAAAAGAAAGTCATGGTGAATGTACAAGAAAGATGTGAGGCATAGCTTGCAGACAGGCAAGAGGAGAGTGGGGATGGGAGGGAATTCAGATGAACTTTGTTGTTTTGTAACATTTTGGATTGTACATGGTCCAAAATTTATGTCAGCTTTTGGATCTGTTGATAGAGCAAAAAACTCCCTGGCCCTAAATGTCTATTTGGCAGAGCATGGAAGCATTTGCACCTCGGAGACTCCTTTCAGAGTAGCTTTTCACATTTTGAGCCTTTCCCAAAACATCAGGCCACTACATCACCGCGGCTCCCCAGGCCTCTTCCACCAACTAAAGCATAACCTTGCTGGGTCTTTTGGCCACAGCTTAATCATTTGGGACAGAGCAGTCTGGGAAGAGCTGTAAGGCATCCCAATTTGTCCTGCATCAAGGGATAGCCTCCTGGACTCAGAACTGAACCAAGTGTGCCTTTGGCGGTGGGGGCAGGATGTCACTGACCAGATGAGGCCAGAGCTGCAGCCACAGGGTTGTGAGGCCCTGGGGCTAACCAGCAGAGACTGAAAAAAGAGGAAATGATTAAATGGGAGGTCCAATCCTTTATGATGCACAGAGTCTTAGGGAAATCTCAGGAGTCAAGTGGTAACTTATTTTTTTTTCAGCCTTAAGATATATTAAAAAATAGAGAAAAGGCAAAATGAGATTTCACCAATCAATGGATATGTAAATATTTTTACATTTAAACAAAATAATAACAAAACACCAAACAAAAAAATCCATATAATTGTACTGTTCACAAGGCAATTATAGGATTTCCAACAAATATATCATTGTAGAACTCACAATAAGCAGTGTAATTGGTAATGGGTTACAATTTAAGTTGAAGTCTGATCTCCTTATTTTAACCCAGTCAGTACACCTCCCCTCCACAGACTGAATATATTATCTCACTTGAAGATGACATCCAAAGCCTCACTGGGTTGGGGGGAGAGGTTAAGGGCCCCATGGCCCACCTGCGTGGGGATAGGGCATGCAGCACGGAGCTAGCCATAGGCTTTATGAGTACATAAAGGCCTCTTCATTTGGTTTCACTTATTTGTGGAACGTAACCTCTGTTTGACTTTTAAAATTAAAAAAACAGGCCAATTCCAATTTTGATGAGAACATAGTTATATCCAAATTTTCATATACTGCTGATAGGAATAAGTATATTCTCTTGAAGTGCCCTGCTTTGCATAAGACCTGTAGAATCTTGCGTGATCCTGGGGGCATAAAGGGCAAGGTAGAAAGGGAGAGCCACTAAGAGATAGTGAATTTCTCATCAGCCAGGTGGAATGGAGTTGCAGGATCAGAATCAGATTTAATTTAATGTACATTTCTTACACTGCCACGTGATAGTTGAAAATGTATTGTTCTTGCAAAGCTATATAGTTTTTTCTCTAAAGGAAACCTTATTTGGAAGTCCAAGGTGAAAAGAGGTAAAAATTGAAGCTTTTCTAATTGAAACAGGTCATGAGAAGGCCTGAGATCCTGTGTTCCTCTTTCCCCAAAGAGTGCCTAAGAGGCTTCATAGACGCCTTGATTCCATGAACTTCTCTGGAGTTCCATGGAGCACAGCCTGAACGCTGATGTTGCACCCAGTGAGCACCAGTGAAGAACATGATGGTGACAATGACAGCATTAGTAATGAGGAGAACGGATCGCTCTGTGGTTTAAAAGGCACTTTTATGTATGTTTCATCACTTAATCTCGGCAAAACCTGAAGTAGATGAAGCATGTATCCTAATTCTTAAGATGAAGCAACCTGCTCTGGACCTAGTACCATTAGGTCCAGTGCCTATTTTTTGTTGGTATTTTTTAATTTGAGAAAACACATCAAAATACAAAGAGTCCTGAGGACACATAACAAACACTAATGTTCTTATAACCTGAAATGAGTAAGTATTAACTTCTGTCATAGGTACCTGAGATGTCATTGTTAAAGAAATATAAAGTTACAGATAAAGAGTTCCCGTCTGTTTGTCTCCCTGCGCCTCATATATTTTATCTTCCAAATAACTGATATAATTCAGGTAATAATAGGCCAGATTCTTGCTTTATTTATAAATGATACAAAGATTTATTTTGTAAATCTTAATTTATAAAGGTCATACTCCATGGCAAACTTGCACTGTCATTCAACTTTAAATCATTTTACTGCTATTTAATAGTACCACATAATTTGATTCCACTCTAATTTATTTATGCATTCTCTTAATGATGGGCATTTGAGTGGTTTCTGACTATATACACTGTTAAGAACACTGCTACAGAGATGAGCACAGCCATAACTGAAATAGTTTCTCTAGAGGAGACCATGTTAGTTTACAGGGTATGAGCATAATAAGTTTTATGAGATATTGCCACTTTGTTCTCCAAGTTACATTCCTATCAGCAGTATATGAAAATTTGGATATAACTATGTTCTCATCAAAATTGGAATTGGCCTGTTTTTTAAATTTTAAAAGTCAAACAGAGGTTAAATAATATCACATTATTGTTTTAATTAGCATTTCTCTCTATTAGTGAAGTTGAACATTTTTTCATACAATTATTGTCCATACAGGTTTCCACTTCTATGCATCACCTGCTTAAATTTTTTGTAGCTTTCACTTAGTTGGTTGTCTTTTTTCTTAGTGATTTCTTCCATGCCACTCCATAGCCACTATAAATATTGGTGACAGAATAATTCCAAACAGCAAGTTTCAGCTTCCAACAATGACCTCATCCTGGAGAGTAAAGGGAAGCTGGTATTTTCACACTTTGTCCATAAGAGCAAAAGGGGAAGGGGTGCTATTCCTTTCTCCTTTCCCTGATACACTACCTTGTTTTCTTCTTAAACAAAAACATCTGCCATTCTCTTGCAGAGCTCAGATTTTTGTCAGGGCTAGACTACTCGCCTTAACAAACACTACCATGTGGCGGACACTGTATGAAGTATTTTCCATGCATTAGCTCATAATGACCCTGGGAGAGGTATTTATTACCACCACTTTCTAGATGTGGAAATTCAGGTTCGGGAAGGTTAAATGACTTGCTCACCGTCATACAGTTGTAGGTGGTGCAGTCCAGATTTGAGCCAGGTGTCTGCTCTCAAACAGGCACCCACTTAGTATTAAAGCAAAACGACCTGCCTTCAAAGCTCCTGAGAAGGCCTCTGCTTTCCTTCAACTTGGAAAACCCCAGGTGTGTGCTTCCTGTCCCTGCACATGTGGGAGCTTGACTTAGTCTCTGAATCCTTGGTGCAAGCACACTTGGCAATTTACTAACATGCAGACTGGTCTAAAGCATGCTCTGTTCAAGTGAACGCTCTCCAGCTTTACCTCCTCATTGTCTCTTCCTCTTCTCCATCAACTACTTCATACCCTTTCCATTCATCACTGCTGGCAAGAAGGGATCTCTTTTGAGGTCACTTCCAGCTCTAAGATCTGGGACTTTCTGGGTTCACAGGAGGCAGAATATATTCCCAATGTCTTTAGACCTCTCTTTTACTCAATATGGCCTGAGTTGGGTCCTTCATGAGGTTAGCAGAGCAGGGGAGGCCCAAACCCTGAGATCTAAAGACTTTGGGAATGTCCTCTGTCTCTTGTGAACCTCTGCCTTTGTCAGTGTCAGACATTATCTCAATTTTGATGATGAGGTAACGGGGACTCTACGAGATTACATGACCAACCCAAGGTCATATGCTGAGGAGGTGACTATAGAGGCCTGAAGCCCTGGTTTAATAAGCTACGGCTTTTATTACACATTAGAATCTTTCATTGGGGCTTTGAGATATTTTAAAAATATTTACACTTTATAACAGTTGAAAACTAAGAAAAAAATATGGGTAGTGACAGGGTTGATAGCCAAGAGAGAAACACTGAAAGTGGAGGGAGAGAAGTTCTCAAAGGGAAGTGGAGGGATAAAGAAAATTTTGCTCACTTCCTGCTTTGCACTGAATAAAATCTATTTTGCATTTCCTTTGGTACTCTTCTGGAATCTTACAATGATGAAGGTAGGGAAAAGAATAGAGCAATACATAATACACTACATAATACACTACACATTTATTGTCTCATTAAATTTCCCCCCACCAAAACCTACGAAGTAGGAACAAGTCCCCCTCCTTTTATCTAAAACCCTCATAATTAGAAGGCTCCCAGACTCAGAATGTTCAGCTTTTAGAAAGGCAATACATGTATCATAAATTATAAAGCATTTCCAATAGCATCTGGGATAATATCCTGTAATCAAATACTTTTGTATTTATTCAGCCAAAATATGAATATTCTCATTAAGTGGGATTAAACAAAGACTATAAATAGCCTCATATCAGTTCAAGTAAGGTCTTGCAGCCAACCAAGTTCAGATCAGGTCAGATTTTGACATCAAATGGGTTATTTAAAAAAGCTCTGTTTTGAGAGATTTCTGGAATTTGGAACTGCAGATAAGGGATTGGGGCTCTACATTAATATCCTGTATTATTATCATATCACAAATGAAGAAATAGAGGCTTAGAGTTTGAGTAATTGCCTAAGTTCCCACAGCTCCATGCCAGAAGTGGGATTGGAAACCAAAGCCCTCAACACCACACTGTCTTCTCATTCCTACCTCCAAGGAGGGCGTTTCTTCTCTCAAAGAGATGGAAGGCAATCTTATACTGACACAGGCAGGCTGATACTTGTGCTTGTATTTTTAACATAGTCCAGGAAGGCTTGCACAGCATTATGTATATGGTCCACAAACTAAAGGCCTATGAACAAATGAATGTCAAGGCTTACAAATGAGCACAAAGGAGATGGTTTGGAGATGCACAGAGGTAGGGTCTGGTTTCTCTGAGTTCATAATCAAGATGGTGGTCAGAACCTCTCAAAGGGGGTATGACAAAGGAGACGTTCACCATGGACTTACAGTCACAAAAAGGAGAGGCTTCTATCTGTCAACTCCTGTCTTTGTCAGGGAGGGTGAAGGAAGAGGGAAGTTCCTTACCTACTGCCACAGGACATTGGCCAAAGAGTCATCATTGGGAAGGGTGTGCATTGTGTGGATCTTTATGATGGTAAATAACCTACGCAAATATGATACTTTTATTAGTCCCATAAATGTTGGTTAAGCATTTTACAAACCATTATGGTATTGGAACCTACTGGGAGTATCAAAATAAGTAAAATTTATTTAATGCTTTCATAATGTCCTCAAGAGGAAGAGACAGAAAAAGAGATAAGGCAAACAAAGACTTAATTCTAATACAAAGTGAAGAATGAGTAAGGTCAGAAGAAAACAATAAATAAAGTGCTGTGAGAGCTAAAAGTATGGTCATCTGACCAGAAAATTCAAGAAGGGCTTTGGAGATGATTAGAGAAGAAGGGGTAGCACTGGAGATGAATAGAGGTAGGGAGAAATGTGTTTCAGATGGGAGGGACATAATAAATCAAGGCTACTTGGCATTTTGTTTTCTTGGATTCCTGATTAGAAAAGTAGCTATATGGCTATATGTATGTTTTTATGCCTATATTTGTAATCCATATTTATGTAATCTTCATTTTTAATCTCTCATATAATCTCCATTGTGTAACCCTTATTTCCCTAATTCTTTCATTTTTTTTCTTCAATTTTTAATGGTCTTCAAGACTTTGTAAATGATTCAATGATTTTTAGTAAATTTATAAAATGGTGCATCCATCATCACAATTCAGTTTTAGAACATTTCTATCGCCTAGTGATATTTCTTTCAGCCCATTTATAGTCAGTTCCTGCTTCTACCCCTAGTGGAAGCAATCACTGATCTGCTATCTATAAATTTCCCCTTTCTGAAAAGATGAAATAAATGAGATCATACATTTTGTAGTCTTTTGCAACTGGCATCTGTCACTTAAAGTTTTTGAGGTTCTCTCATGTTATAACAAGTATCAGCAGTTCATTCTTTTGCTGTTGAACCATATTTCACTACATTGATATACCACATTGTGCTTCTATATTCACCAGCTGATGGACATTTGTAGAGTTTCCTATTGTTGGCTATTAGAAGGAATACTTTGAATATTCTTAAGTTCCTATTTGGGCGTATGTTTTAATTTCTCTTAGGTTACTAAATCTAATAAAATTTCTTGGTTTATGGAAACTTTATATTTAAATTTTTAAGAAACTGCCAAATTGTTTCTGAAGTGGCTGTATCATTTTACATTTCTACCAGCAAGGCACTGGGATTTCTGTTTCTCCACGTCCTTTCCAACACTTGGCATTGTCTAACCTTTTTATTATAGTCATTCTAGTGTGTATCTCATTGTGATTTAAATTTGCATTTTCTGAATGATTAATGATATTGAGCACTCTCTCATGTGCTTATTGACCATATGTGTGTCTTTTTTGATATGTCTATACAACTCTTATCAAATGTATTATTTGCAAATATTTTTACCCTGTCCTTGGCTTGGCTTTTTATTTTCTTAAAGGTATCTTTTGAAACACAGAAGTTATTAATTTTAATGAATACAATTTATCTTTTTTATGGATCTTGTTTTTAATGTTGAATCTAAGGTCATGTAGAATTTCTATGTTTTCTTCTAGGAGTTTTATAGTTTGACTTCTTCCATTTAGGTCTATGATGCATTTTGAGTTAGATTTTTAGAATGGTGTGATGTAAGAATCTAAGTTTATTTTAATTTTTTTGCAAATGGATACCAAATTGTTCAAGTACTGACTGTTAAAAAAAAGACTATGGCTTCTCTTTTGAATTACCTTTGTACTCTGAAAATCAGTTGTTCATGTGTGTGTGGGTATATTTCTGGACTCTCTACTTTGTCCCATTGTCTACTTTTATGCATATATTACACTATATTGATAATTGTAGCTTCATTATACCTTCAAATAAGGTAGTATCAGTCCTCTAACTTTATTCTTTTTTTTTGAAATATTATGTTGGGCATTCTTTTTGAATTTTAGAATTTAGATCCTTTGAATTTTAGAATCAGTTTATCAATTTCTATTAAAAAAGCCTTACGGACTTATTATAAGAAAAATAAAAGAGGCCTATTGGGAATGTGAAAGGGATTGCACTGAATCTATATATCAATTTGGGAAGAATTGGTATCACAAAAATATTCAGTCTTCAAATCCATAGAAATAAAATATTTCTCCATCTATTTATATCTTCTTTAAATTTCTAAGCAAGTTCATGTAGCTTTTTCTGTATAAACCTTGTACTTCTTTTGTTAAATTTATTCCTAACTGATTTTATTATTTTTATGCTTTTGTAAATGAAATTGTTTTATTAATTTCATTTTTAGTTTTATCTTTGCTGGTATATAAATAAAACTGATATTTATATATTGATTTTGTATCCTGTGATCTTGTCAAGTTCATTTAGTCATTCTAGAATGTTTTAATCTTGGTTAGATAGAACATCTAATACAATGTTGAATGGAAGTAACATGAATGGGTATCTTTAACTTGGTCCAAATTTTAAGGGGAAAGCATTTAGTCTTTCAGCATGAAGGATAGGGCTAGCCATAGGTTTTCACAAATGTCATTCATCATAATGAGGACATTTTCTTCTATTCCTAGTTTGTTTAGAGTTTATATTATCAATGATTGTTGGATTTTGTCAATGACTTCTGTGTCTAGTGATATCATCATGTAATTTTTATCCTTTAATCTACTAATATGAGGTAGTATATTAATTTATTTTTGAATGTTAACTAAACATACCTTCCTGGGATACATTTAACTTAGTCATGATTTTAAATCTTTTTTTTATATTTTGCAGAATTCAATTACTTTTGTTAAGAGATTTTGCATCTGTGTATGCTCCTCTTTGTGTCTAATAATATTTCTTGTCTTAAAGCTATTTTATCTCCTATTAATATAGCCACTCCAGCTATGTTACTTCTACTGTTTGCATGGTGAATCCTTTTCCATCATTTGCTTTCAACCATTTGTCTTCAAATCTAACTTATGCCTCTTGTATATAGCATACACTTCCTTTTTTAACAAGTTTGATTATCTCTGCCTTTTGAGTGAGATATTTAGTCTATTCATAATTGCTGTATTTATTAATATTATTGTATTTACACTCATCATTTTGCTATTTGTTTTCTATTTGTCTCATGTCCTTTTGTTTCTCTATTTGTCCCTAGCTTCTTTTATGTTAATTAAATATATTTTTGGCATACTATTTTAATTACTTTGTTGAGATAATATATATATATATATCACAGAGAGAGTCCAGAATATATATATATTTAATGGTTGTTCTAGGGGTTATAATATAATATGCATCTTAACTCATCACAATATACTCCAGAAAAAATACTAACTTAGTTCTGGTAAACTATAGAAACTTCATCCCAATATAAATCCCCCCTCTTTTGTGCTATTTTGTCATATATATCACATCTATATATGTTATAAACCCAACAACACAGTGTTTTAATTATCACTTTTACAATCTTACCTATTTTAAAGAAATTAGGGAAAAATAAAAAAATACATTTATAGAATCTTTCATATTTGCCCACATTTAAGTTTTTCTCTACTTGTCAGTCCTCCAAATTTTTGTTATTCTGCTATCATTTCCTTCATATTTATTGTAAGGTATGTCTTTTAGCAACAAATTCTTTTAGTCTTTGTTTATCTAGAAATGTCTTTATTTCACCTTCATTTTTGAAGAATGGTTTTCCTGGAGACAGAATTTATGGTTGACAAGATTTTTTTTCTTTCAGTTTTAGTTGTCATTCCACTGACTTCTGGACTCAATTGTTTCTGATGATAAATCAGCTGTTAATCATTGCCCTGTACGTGATGAGTCATTTTGCTCTGGTTGCTTTCAAATTTTTCTCTTTTCCTTCAACTCTATAAACAGTCGACAATGTGTCTAGATGTGGATCACTTGGATTTTGCTAAATGAGATTCATGGGGATCTTTTTAAACCTGCAGATTAATATTTTTATTAAATTTGGGAAATTGTCAATCATTTCTTCAAATATTTTTTTCTGTTCTATATTAGTTTCCTGGGCTGCTGTAACAATATGCCACAAACTGGGTAGCTTAAACAACAGAAATGTATTGTTTCTCAATTCTGGAGGCTAGAAGTCTAAAATCAAAGTGTTGACTGGGTGGTTCCTTCTTAAGGATGTGAAAGAGAAATTGTTTCATGACTCTCTCCTATTTTCTGGTAGCATCAGGTTTTCCTTGCCTTCCTTGTGTCACCACATTGTCTTTCTTCTGTGCAAGTCGTTCTGTGTCCAAATTTCCCCTTTTTATAAGAACACAAGTCATAATGCATTAAGGCCCACCCTAATTACCTCATCTTAACTTCATCTTCCAACTTCTTAGTTCCAAATAAAGTCACATCACAGGTAGTGGGAGTTAGGACTTCATAGACTTTTTGGAAGACACAATTCAATCTATAACATGCCCCTTTTGCTCTCTCCTCTCCTCTGGAATACCAATTACATGTATGGTGGTATGCTTGATGCTGTTCTATAGGTCTCTGAGGTTCTGTTCCTTTTTCTTCAATATTTTTCTCTCTATTGTTTAGACTGGGTAATCTCTATTGATTTATTTCAAATTCACATTTTTTTCCTTCTTCCATCTCAAATCTGCTCTTGAGGCCTCTAGTGAAATTTTTTATTTCAGATGTTAAAATTTTTGACTCTAGAATTCCCTTTTGGTCTCTTTTTATAATATTTATCTTTGCATTGAGATTCTCTCTTCATTGTCATCATGCTTTTCTTCTGTTATTTAGACATAGAATCCTTTAATTTGTTGAGCTTATTAATAAAAGCTTTTTTGAAGACTTTTAGCTAAATCTAGCATCTGGGGATAATGAGGACAGTTTTTATTGACTGCCCCCCTCCCCCATAGTGGTCAGTCTTCCTTGTTTCTTTACATGTTTTGGAATTTTTGTTGAATACATTTTACATAATCTATTGTAGTAATTCTAAATTTTGATTTTTGACTTTTCTCCTTTGTTTTGCTGTTATTTCATTTGTTTAGTGATTTGCATGGACTAAATCTGTGAACTCTATCTCCCCTGCGAGGAATAGCCACCGATGTCTCTATTTAGTGTTTTCATTTGTTTTGTTTCATTTTTAGGACAACTTCCTAGGTATCATCCCTTTGTCTGCATCACTTAGTATTCAGGCAAAAATAGGTCAGAAGTTAGGCTCAAACACCTTGAGCCAGTAAGGCTTCCACTCTCTGCTAATGGATGTGGGTGTAGGCTAGAGAACACATTCAGATTTCAGGCCATTCCCAAGTTGATCCTGGCTTTTGCTTCCTTTCAGGCTCTCTTATATTTCCTCTGAGAATTTGTACATGCTCCACCAACAAGGACTGTTTGAATGGCTTGAGCCTGTACCAGTCTTTCCTGCACATATGCACTTTTATGACAGTCTAGTGCATAGCTTGGCCCAGGCAGGACTGTAACCTCAGGCTAGTAGAGCCCGTGAGAGTCCATAGTGGAGTCCCTATTAGCTTGCTACTAAGCTGACCATTTTAACGGACAATGCTCCAGTATAGGTGAACATTGTACATCATGAGTAGCAAGGCTACTAGCAACTATCATGAGCTAACTGTGCTGAGGGAGAGATGGAAGAAGTAACTGACAACACCACCACAGGCTTATATTGTTCTTAGCTGAAATTCATTATTTTTCAAGAATAAATGCTTCTAAATATATTGTATGCTTTGGTTGATTTCCAGAGCCCTAAATGGTTGTATCTGATGTTTTTGTTCAGTATTATGTTTGCTTTTTGGGGAGAGAGTTCCCCATTTTGTCATGCTTGGAGAGAATCTCTCATTTCAGGAGGTTGTTTTTATCAGTCTTGTCTTTGATTTCCTCGGCATTGTGCACTGACTCTTTGCTGTGTCCTTACAATGATATTTTCTCCAGTGCTTTTGGTCCTAGCAACTTGGGAGATAGACTAATTCTGGAGGTAGCTGAGCCAAACAAAATGGATAGAACTTTCATTTCCAATCTCTTATCTCTAGAAAATAACAAGCTTTTCAAATACCCTGAGTTTTTTTTCCCATCAATTAGCACTCTCTGGAATGTACTGTCTCCCCTTTTCATACCAACTGCTGCTCTAAGACTCTGCTCAAGATCATTCTCCTTTATAAAGTCATTCTTAATTACTTCAACCTCCTCCAACTTCCCTTCTCTTTGAACTCTTTGGTTCTTATTTTTGCCATTATTTTTGGAAATTACACAGAGTCTATCATATATTCTTCTCCTAACTATTCTTTTATGCACTATTGTTTCTTTTCTCCCCAGGGAGATCACATTTATTGAAGGTAGAAGCAAAGCTATTATTTTGCATGTCTCATAGATTTTACTGAAATCCTAGATATAACTGGTGCACAATTTAAAGTTGGTAGGTTGAACTGAATATGATCAAGTGAATGGTTGCCTAATTGGTGATCATGTCATCTACTTTTAGAAAAGCTGGAATCATAAAAAGATGTTTTACACTCTTCTTCACACTGAGCGAGTCTCTGCATGCCTAAGTCACCCAACTTTTCAAAGACTATATAAAATATCTCCTTCATGAAGCCTTTCCCGAATCCTTCCTTCCTGAATTGGCAGTGTATCCTGTACTTTGCCTGTGGTGTTTGTCACTCTGTCTGCACCACAGTTTTATGTGTATGCCCTTATCTCTTAGCTATGAGCATCAGTTTCAGGCAAGGATTTATCTCTGTAACCTTATTGGTAGAATGACCTGGTATACAATTAACTTGGTACTTGCATACTAAATAAATAAATAATGGGTGAGGCTCAATCTTCGCTTTATAAATTATACTCAGCTTATAGAATATAGTGGTTGAACGTAGGAAGTGTATTTTGTAAAGTCAGAGGAGGTCAACACTGGAAAAGAACTTACAGATGATCTAGAATAGTTCCTTTTCAGATAGGATCACTGGAGTCTAGTTAAGTAAAATGACTCGATCCAGCGAATTAGTAGCTGAGATCTCTGGATGGCTAATGAGGTTGTTTCACATGTTTTTATCCAGTTTTCCCTCAGGGATGCAGAGTGAAACTGTGGCTTTGCACATGTTACAAGCAACTATTGGCTTCATCAGAATTCCGAGTTTCATTTAGTGCTTCTCTTTATGTCAACGAATTTATATGCAAATCTTTTCACCACCAACAGTAGAGTTGGTCTTACATTCACTGTAGGGTAACTAATTAATGGGCCCATTCTAATAGCAGAGTTACCAAGTCTAACAACCAAGGCTTCCCCTTTGATGGAAAGATGTTAATAGACCCCAATGTATTGACTGGCCCTTAACAAGGAAGTAAATTCAAAACTAACAAGAAAATGTAAACCTGATGTGATTTCCCTAACCAAAACAGAGAGCAAATAGACCCCATTCTCTCTGAAGTGTACAGCTACTAAACTTTAATGACAATATCAGTTCTGCTTGATGAGGGCAATAGTAAGTCCTCAGTTCATCTATTATACAAATTGGAATTTGGGCTGATTTCACTGCACTTGGCAGGTGGCCGAGCATTAACGAGCTAATGCAGGCCATATTCTAGCTGTACTTAATGAAGGCAGCACCCAAGACATCAACCTCAAGCAAAAGCTTATATACATATCTGGTTCAGGCTGAACAGCAGAACATTGTGTTTGCCGGGTTGCTGATGTTTAAGAGCATGTTAACCTCAAATTAGAGAAATAGTAAAATCACAGTTGTCTGTTCTTCAAATTAAGTTAGGTAGTTGTCAAATCTATGCTTTCACTGTAATGGGGTGAGGGTACTTTGGGAAAGGACACCAATAGAGTGTGACAGGCACCCCTATAGATAGACACTTCCCTCTGGTCCTTTTAAAACAATCCATGTTTACATCTTTTAATAATCTACTGTAGAATTTTTCCTAAGCCCCTCTCCCTCTAGCCATTCTGCCCCTCTGCACCACATGACTCCTCCTATAGCTATGAGAATACTATAATAGAATATTATGAGAATACTATAACTATAGATAAGTGCTCTCACTAATTAAGAACATATTATAGGTCAGGCTCTCTACTAGATGCCTTATACCATCTCGTTTAATTACAACAAATCTTTTCAGTTAAGCATTGTGGCATGCATTTTAGAGAGAAAGTGCATAAGAATCAGAGAAATTAACTGCCTTGCTCAGGGTGACATAGCCAGTAAGGGGTAAAGACGTGTTAAACACCCAACAGTCTGTACCGACACCATGATTTCTTATTTTCATCCTTGATTTTGACTTTGTGCACCCGAAAGACATCACTTTCACTTACCGTTGTGCATCCTCTTTGTCCTAACTTCAGGGAAAGGAAGCATGCAGCCCTCACCCTGTTATAGTCCTCTAGGGCTTTCCTTTGGGGAAGAGGTTCCATAACAGGGAAAAGCAGTCAGGGAAAAGGGGCTTTGCATAATTTATCTCAATATGTATGTAATTTTTCTCAAACTGTATACCCAAAATATCTTTGGGGAGTCATCCATGGTATACACTTCTATAGTGTGGTCTATAGACAATAACAACAAAAATATGAGGAAAGCCAAGAAATCTTTTACTACTGTATTATGTGCAAAATGCCAGGCATAGTGCCTGACACATAACAGGTGAGCAATACATACAAGTTTGACATTTTGATAAGAAAGTATTCTCATAAAAATTCAGTTCCTGGTCTATTTCATATGATGATCTTTGTCAATTCATTACACATGGTTATAATGTTAAGTGGAAAAAGCAGAGAATGAAATCTTATCCATGCTATGATTACCAGAAGAAAAAATTATGAGTGAGTACTGAAAATAATTGGAAGGGAATATAAAATGGAAGCAATGATTTGTTGGTATGGTAGAATTGTGGGATGATTTTCTTCTTCCATGTTGATTCCCATTAAAGCCATGATGGTGTTGTTTATGCAATAAATAATTTTTAAAAGTATAACTGTGAATACCAATTAAAAGTAAAACATGGAAGGTATGTGCCAACATTATCAGGAAGCATAAATGTGGCATTTCTATTTCTCTTGGAGTTCTGGTTTCTAGTGAGAGCTTTATCCTTGTCACAAGGTATAATCAACCCCCAACTAACTGCATTAATGGAGGGAAGTGCTGATGAGGGTCAGCTCAACATGTGGATGCCAAGGGACCCAGGGCACCCTACCGGGTACTCCACTGGAAGCCTTTCTGTTGTCTGGGGGCTTAAGGGCCAAATAGGCATGGTTCTGTAGATCATTTCTAAATAATTTACACTGACTACCATGAAAGCATCTGTACTCTGAGTTCCTTAACAGAATTTGACCCCAATTGCTGTTGTCACTATTATTACATCATGTGGTTTGATAATGCTCAAAGTGTAAGGTCTAAACTAGTGGCTTTCAAAGTATTATCCCTGAGTAGCAACTTTGGGGGCTTGTTAGAAATGCAGACACTCCAGCCCCTCCATCTTTCTGAATCAGAAACTCTAGGGGGTGAGCCCACAAACCTGTGTTCTAACAAGCCTTCCAGGTGATTCTGATGATCAGTAGCTTTTGAGAATCCTTGGACTACACATACCCCACTTTGTCCCTACCCTGCATTAACCAAAGGGTCTAAATTTTACTTTTGTCAGGACTGATCGCTTAGTTCACATAACTCATTTACTCTTTCAGGTTAAAACAATGAACGTTATTTAAACACAAATATGTTGCATAAAAAGGGCGGTGTTTTAAAAAAATGTTATGTGCCACTAACATGTTAGGTTGAATTAATTCCTCAATTTGCCTTGAAAAAACAGATTCTTCAGGGTTTGGAAGTTGAGGGTTTAACTGGAGAGCAGTTATGAGAAGAGGAAGTGACATCAGGACAGAGAAGCTATCACAGAGGTAGCTGAGGGTAAATCCAGGCCCTGCTAACAAAACTTACCTACCTTTCAGACTACCTGAGCCAGCGTTCCATGCATTCAAACCAGTTCACTGTCCTCCTTGGGAAGTGGCTCCCATCTACCTTCCCTTATTGCAAAAGCTGGATGCATCCATTCTCTGAACATATATTTGGGGTTTAGTACTCAAACTGGGCCTGTGCAGAAGCCTCAGTTCTTGTCCAGAAAACACCACCTTCTTATAAGATACAAAGCCATTTTCAATTAGAGCAAAAATAATGTGCAGCTCAAATTTTGTTTTCACATATAATTATGAATCATTTATTCTGGCTTGAGCCCTGCTGAGCATGGTTCCATAATCCTCCTGAGAACACAGACCTCCTTGCTTCAGCACTTCCCCACTGAGGGCTTATTAGAGAAAATACACAGAAGCTACACGACCAAAACAAACCCTTCACCTGAGACCATCAAAGATGTTACCTACAGCAGTGATGTTCAACGGAGGACCTCAGGGTGTGTGCACCCTTCATGTAATGCCACCTTTCATTACCTGCATGTCACTTTGCGTTTGGCTTTGCAGCCACTTGTCTTGCTGAAAATGAGCAGTAGGATGATAGAAGAGTGAAAACATAAAGCTGCTTCCTTGGGCATTAAAAGAAAACTGGATCCTGAAGTCAACACATATTTCCTGTCTAGTTAGGGCCAGGGCCAACCCTAGTCAAATTTACCCTGTGGCAAAGTTTGTTTTCTTCCATCGCTACACCCTCTTGTCCCCAAATTGCCTCTCTATTCCCAAAGTGCCAACTATGTGTTCTATAATGCAACACTGACTGATGGTATGATGCGTTTTCAAATAACTTGCATTCACACCTTGTTCCTGCTCTTTTCCAGGCTAAATATGCACAGTCTTCTACCATTTTCTCATGACTAAGTAGGGAAGCTGGATGGCATACTGATTATGAATATGGGCTTTTGAGCTGGAGTGTCTGAGTTCAAATCCTGTCTCCATCACTCAGCAGCCATGTGGCCTCGGACAAGTAATTCAACCCTCATTTTTGTCAGCTTTCTCATCAATATATGTGACATTTATAGCTACCTCATGGGGTGGTCAGAAAAGCATACAGTATGTGGTTAAAGAGAAGTTTGTCTCCTTCCCCCCACTGTTCTATATCTTGTCTCGCCCTCGTCTTTCTCTTTTGGTCACACCCATTTGTGGCCCTTCTTTCTCAAATGGGTTGCTAGGAGCACAATGTACCTGGACATGGTCCCTGCGATGGTTTTCTCTTGGACCTTATATTTCTCTAATAACATATTCATCTTTATATTTAACCCACTTTTTAAAATAGAATTTGGGAAAGCCCCTCAGATGCAATCTATTTGTTTCCAAACATTTTCCCATTATTTTGCCTTCTTATCAAACAACACTGAAATGCTCCTCTTAAGATGGGAATAATATAGGGGCGCCTGGGTGGCTCAGTTGTGAAGCGTCTGCCTTCGGCTCAGGTCATGATTCCAGGGTCCTGGGATCGAGTCCCGCATTGGGCTCCCTGCTCCTTGGGAGCCTGCTTCTCCCTCCCCCACTCCCCCTGCTTGTGTTCCCCTCTCTCGCTGTGTCTTTCTCTGTCAAATAAATAAAATCTTAAAAAAAAAAAAAAGATGGGAATAATATAGAAGAAAATGCTTTGACCTCACACACAGCTGACTGAAGGCTGGTTTGCACCCCAAACACAACTTCAGCTTCATTTCTAATCATGATTTAAAGTCTTTTCACCCCTGTGATGTTCTCTCTTTCAAGTCCAATATTTGCTGGTACAATACATTAGTAGCTTTAAAATATCTTTTTCAGGCAGGGAATGTGAGCTATTAGCAGGGCTATAATACGCCAGCTAAAAGGAAAAGGGCGAGAGGCGTGGGTGTGGGCAAAAGGTGTTCTATGCAACCCCACTGGGACATCATCACTTTAGAAAACAATTTTACAGTCATATAGTTAAATTAACTGGTAGTTAGAGGCAATTATGTGATAAAGTAAAAATATTTATGTTCTTTAGAGCTCCAAAACTGTCATTTGAAGTGTGACAAATTTTTAAGTAATTTCACCTGCAACTTTTGAAAGATTAGTTCTATGACTAAGGGCATAAAATTGAAACAGGTTGCCACTGTAAAATAAAATCAAACCTATCTCCTCCTTCTAATTTTGCTTGAATGTAGTGCTCATGAAATGTCTCACTGTCGTAGTTCTCATGCTTAAAATCTTTATATTCTAAACAACTGCAATTTGAAATTTAAGATTTTAAAATGCCATCCTCCCCTAAGAAACCCAAAATACGTGCGTGCACACATGCATACACACATTTGTATGGTTCTTAGTGCCCTGCCTTATCATTTTGGGCCATTCTTTTGATGGTAAGCATAAGCTCACACTTTTTATTCTTATTCTTGTTAAAAAGTACATCGGAAGCCATAAGCCATAAAAAACAAAGAAATCACCTACGACCATATCTTCTACATAGCTATTTTATGGCTTCTCATTACCATTTTTGTCTCTGCTCATGTACATTTACATTTTTACACAATTGCAACTATAGTGTATGTGCAATTTGGTGTTTTTCCTCAGTACTTCCTATTGTGCATTTTTAGTGCTGTTAATCTCCATAACCATCATTTTTTAAAAAGATTTTATTTGTTTGACAGAGAGAGACACAGCAAGAGAGAGAACACAAGCAGGGGGAGTGGGAGATGGAGAAGCAGGCCTCCCGCTGAGCAGGGAGCCCGACTCGGGGCTTGATTCCAGGATGCTGGGATCACAACTGAGCCACCCAGGTGCCCCTGTGACCATCATTTTAACAAGTGCAAAATATTCTTTTGAATGACTACATCCTAATTCATTTTACTATTCTTCTATTGTTGGATACTTCAATGGTTTCTAGTGTTTCACTATTGTACATAGTGCTGTAATGAACACTTTTATGCTATGGCTTTTTCTTTCTTTTATTCTGTTTCCTTGGGCTAGAGTCCCACTAGTGGGATTACCAGGTTAAAATGTATGCACTTTTTATTTTGGTAGCTCTTGATACCTAAGGTCAAATTACTTTTCCAAGTATTTTATCAATTGACATGACCTCTAGCAATACAGAAGTTCACCTATATCTCTATGCATTGCAATTTCATAGCAACATGTTTATTTATATGGTTTCAATTATTATACATAATTCTAAAGCATTTAACTATGTCTCCCAGTCTTTGGCCTTGGTGGAAGGCCTTCTGCTCCTGCAGCTTTCATAGGTGTTACTATCACACCATTCAACCGCAAGTGCATACAGGGACACACACGTACACAGCCCCAGATGTCAGACGGGTAGTGGGGTAGGAGTGGGGGAAATCAGGCAAATATTTGCCCTCATGTATTGGAAGTACAAAGACACAAACGAAAATGGAATGTAGTATGTGGAGTTCAGTCTCCAGGCTTTCTCAATTTATTCTCACTTCTTCTTTCCACCGCTTAACTGCCTCAGTCCTCAACTCCAGCTCCTGCCAAGGTTGTGCTCTCTTTCATTCTGGCAGGACAACGGCCTTTGTATATTGCTCTTGGTCCACCTGGCCTTCTGCCATAGTCTACCTACCTCTGAATGTCACCATGAGAATATGTGTGCATTCAATCCATCCCTCCCTCCAACCCCAAACTGCTCCCAGTCATGTACACAAAAGGCTGCCCACAGAGCTGTGCATGGAGCAGGCCCCTGGACTGCAAAATAGCACAGGAGATAAACATGCTCCTGGCTGGCCAAGCAATGGATAAGCTCGCTAACTCCCACCAATATGGATCATGAGTTGTAGTCCTCTAATCAGGAGAGACTGGATCAGAGCCAGTAACTCATTTCACATGGGTCACTCTGGAGCCCAAGGTAGAAATAAGTTTGAATCAATGCAATCAAAAGGTGAAAACCTCCATATAACTGGAGGTGTAAGGAGCAAAGCTTATTGATATCTTAAATTGTTGTAGCTCCCATAAAAAGTTATAGCTTTAACCTTTCATATATGATGGTTCTAGTCTAATTTTTATTACAATATTATGGATAATGTATGGAAAATGTAATGTCTATTAGAGAAAAGGTGCACTTTTGAAAATGATAATGCCGTATTTACTTTTACATTTTCTTGCACATAGAATTTTGCCTCCATTTGGGGAAATTTCTGCTTGGGGCGGCAATGACAAGGGTCAGCTTTTCGGAGCTTATAGGGCATCAGGTTCCCAGCCACAGGAGACTGAAATAATAATATAGGCACCACATACCTCTGGAATAACTCTTGCAAATGAGCTTGAAAAAGGTAGTGCTCTATACCTCTGTTGAGTATGATGCTCACCTGGCCATTGCAGCTTAGAACTGGGCCTACATGGATGGGTGGGAGAGCTAAGCTGCTGGACCAGGCCATCAGTGGAGATGGATTCAATCACAGAGGTTCTCAAGAGCACACTCCTAGATTCTTTTGCCAAAGTTTGGTTCTCACATTAGGAACACATGTTGTATTCTATTAAAAAGGTGCTTCTTCTATAAAGATCTACATACAAAATTAACTGCAAGCAGAAGCAATTAGTATTGAGCTATTTGTCACTTAATGGAAGGAAGTGAAGAAGAACATGGTATCTGAGTGTGATTCTCTTTTGCCTCTCTCGCTTCACCTGTGGGGCTAGAGGAGCATCTGAGTTTTGTTTTACTTTACACTACCAATATTAAGAAAATGGCCCCAGAAAAGATGACTGGCCATTCTTCTACCAGATCAAAACTTCAAAACTTGGAAGGAAAGAAACCATAGCTCAAAAATTTATTTTTTCAATCATTTGTGCTCACTTTCATTTTTTAGCTTCCCATGATATAAAAGTAAAATCTCCTGAAAGGTTATAAAATACCATAACAACATGTTCTATATTCTCTCAAACAGGACAGCAACACCTCTCTTCTCTCTCCTTAATGAGAACTTAGATTGCCCAGGGAGCATTTTAAGGATGAAAGAAGGGAACACTAAGTGGAAGATCCAGACTTCAATGACCTCTGTCATATCGCCTGTGCAACTTCCGGCAAGTATTGGGAATTTTTTTTTTAAAGATTTTATTTATTTATATGACGGAGAGAGACAGCGAGAACAGGAACACAAGCAGGGGGAGTGGGAGAGGGAGAAGCAGGCTTCCTGCCGAGCAGGGAGCCCGATGTGGGACTCGATCCCAGGACTCTGGGATCACGACCTGAGCCGAAGGCAGACGCCCAACGACTGAGCCACCCAGGCGCCCCTAGCTGTTGGTATTCTAGATTTTTTTTTAAAAATCATATTTAAAACCTTTCTTCCATTTCCTATAAGAAGGGATTAAATGATCTCCCCCATAATAGCTCCATGACATGGAAGAGGACTGTAGTCACAGAGAATCTGACATCACTATACACTCACTACAGTGTGGCTTCATGCCCTGATAGGAGTTCCATAGGAAATAAGCAGACTGTGCTGGGGAAAGAAAAAGATTCTCAAGGGTACCAAGACAATGCTGCCAGAAGGCTGGGAATCTTCTTCTCATGTATATTGCTGGCTAAGATTTCCTAGGTTTCCACTAGCAGGGAAGCCAGGCCCTCCATCCCTGCTCCCAGAGCTGACTGCAAGCCATCCTGTCACATTTTCTATGCTAGCTGCTGTGGGAAAAAACTACACGGCTGGCTCCATAGGGGCTGGGGAATTCCCTGTGATACACTTAGCTAAGCGAATATGTATATTTTCAGCCCTGAGGGTTGGATGAATTCAGATCAAAGTGTAATGATCTTCAGCAGCATGTCCTCATAACTCATATGGTGACTTGGAAAGCATGAATGCCATGCTTCATGCTCCATGGTTGGTGCTGTTAATAATATTGGTAATAATGATGACATTATAATTAATAATAATAATAATGATAGTAACAGACAAAAGTTCTCCTAAGGAAGTCCATTATAATTTTATAGGCTCATACTTTCCTATATTTTTCTAAGTGTTTACAATAAGCACATGCTATTTTAGATTCAGACGAAATTATACATGTATGTGTATGTGTATAATCTTTATCTACATATGCATGTAAACATATGTGTATGTGATATATATATATATATATATATATATATATATATATATATATATATCCCAATCATCATCCTGAAGGGGATTCTTTTATTCTGTCAACCATGTTTTGGGAGCACAATGTGCTGTCCTAAGAGCATTCATGCTGCTTTGAAGAATGTCCAAATGGCAACTGGGAGGACTCTGGAGAGTTCTGTGAAAGCTTTGCTGAGAGGGGAATGGCTCTCTCCATATTTCTGAACATGTGCAAATTCCCTTGCCTACACTTTGTATACTTCCCCATTTCTGTGTTTGCTTCCAGAAGGGAGAGGGCCAAGAAAAAGCTGAACTTGTTCCAAAGGGAGGTGTTTCTGGCAGGTGTGAGGATTTTAAGATAATAAAAACATGTACCAACCAGCAGTCCCCTCAGCTGAGCTGCAGCTGCCTCTCCACGCTACCCACTGAAGCCTGCTTTGGAAGTGTTGGCTTCAGACACTAAGCGGACCCACTTCTGTGTTTCCAACCATTTGATCTTTTTACTGCTTAGTCCATCACTGGGGATTCCCAACTACTAAATTAGGAAGGTTTGAAAAGCTCTTCATTTCAACCAGTTCCCATCCACTATGGTAGGCAGAGCACATTATTTTATCTTAAGCACATAATTTTCCTCAAAGAGCTTGTGGCAAATTAAAGGACAGAGGGATTAAAATTGAGTCAAAGGGAAGAATGTGTCAGCTGTTATATATTTTGGGGGAAAACAAGTTTTCACCCCAGAGGTGGGAAATTCCAGAGTCTTCTGTGTTTCTGGACTAAATTCAGCACAAATGCAGGTGAGAAATGGAGTCTTCTTTTCTTCTTTATACGGTTAATGTGGGTAAGAGCCACAGGGAGGTGAAACTGACTTCATTTTGATTGCTTTCTTGTAGGTAGGAGATGGATGTTAATAATGTTTCAGACGTACATTTTTATAAGAGTTTTAGAGGCCTTAGGCCAACATGGCTGGATTTTTTTTTAAAGATTTCCTTTATGCTCTTTGCACATTTTTGAGCTGCAAACTAAGATTTTATGAGCCAGCTATTTTCAAGTGCAGATAACAACATGATTGAAACAATCTCTATTAAAGAAGAACAAAGGTGGATGAACACATTTTCTTCCATTTTATTGGGACTTACCAAATGTTGGAAGTTAAAAAAAATAGTCAAAAACCAATATAGCACAGAAACAGGAACAGTGCTGGAATATTTGATATGTAAAACAAAAACAAAAGCAAAAATACTGTTTCGTAGAAATTAGTAGTATAGTTGGAAAGCAAGGCATTTTGCTCTGCAGGAAGATCTTTCTCAAGCTTTGGGCTATATAAAAGTAAGCAGCGAATATTAATTTAGCCCCACAATTTTCCTGTGATTAGTGGTAACGGTGTTGTTGCTAATGTTTCTGAAGGGACATCAGGGGTTTCTGTGGTTCGAGAGTGTATAAGCTGGTGGATTTTGAGATGGATAGAGTATTTTCATCATTTTCCCCCTGTATTTAAGGCTGTCTTGTCTTGAACTGATGTAATCAGGATTTCCCAGAAATAATAATAATCTTCCCAACTAGTATTTATATATGTATAATCTGAGTTAGATGTAAAAATAGTATCATTTCACAAGTGCACATAAAGTCAGAGGTATTTCTGTGTGTGTATTTTTTATAAGCAATGATCCCCCCCATTGACCCTCCCCAGAGCAGGCTAAGCTGGGAATAGGCTATTTCTGTCAGCTAGAATGTCTGGCTCTTGATGCACAAGTACTAGACAGAATTGGGTTGGAACATGGACTGAAGGGGCCAAGGTCACAGGCTGGATACCAATTAGCTTTGTACAGAGGATACAACTGTGTCCTAGGGGCACAGATGCCCCTTGGTCATCTGACCGGGAGCTGCATATGGTTGATCTCGAGGGAAATCCTAGTGTGAATGATCCAGTATGATCAGTCATATCCACTGAGATCACAGCAAATGCATATGCCCTGCCACAAGAGGTTTCTCCTCCGTGGCCACAGGGTGCTGGTCATGTGTACTAAATGTAAAGGGTTGGTGGGGGATGGGAGGGAAGTTCCTGTGGGTTTTGTGGCATTATTTTCTAGGTCATCCACATTGGAAATTTCAAGCCAAGGTTTGATTGTGATCTGAAACCATGTTATGTACTGAGGGGACAACCTATTTCAAAATATTCAGAGGTGTAATATACTTACAGATATATATCTATAGCTATCCAATATGGTTTTATTGGCTAGATTTCATTAGTTAGGAAATTAAGACAGTACAGTGAAAAGAAGCTCAACTTTGGAGTCAGACAAATTTAAATTAGAATCCCAACTCCATGCTACTTTGTATCACCTTAGGAAAGCTAAATAATTGACCAAGCCTCAGTTTCCCAAACCATAAAATGGAATATGTTTGATACCTATCTTTTTCCCACTTGGTTTTAGTGATACTCTTTTCTCTTTGTCTTTCCTCAGTATCTTCCAGCTCTTTTCATTTACATGGTTTTGGAGTTTTAAGTTTCCATAAATGAAAACTTCCTATGCCAGTTCATAACAACTATGAAAACTCCCCTATCCTTCCTAGCAGGGTGAGTTCTAACTTCTCCCACTCCCAGCCCTACATACATGTAGTAAGTATGTGTGCATGTGCTGGAGATGAGAGCTTCAGCCTCTACACTTTTCCACCTTGAGTTGGGTACAGCTTTCTGCTTGCTGCTTCTATCTGGAAGGGGCCTATTATGTGGCCCAGCACTGTTGCTTCCCGGGGCGGGGGGGAGAAGAAAATGAGGGAGAAGTGCTAGAAAAAGGTGGTGTCACAAACTAAGGCCAGAAAACAACATCTGAACTGGAACAAGAAAGGATGTCCTCAAGTGTTGGTTCCAGGCCTCCTTTCATTCCTTCTGTCCTCCGAAAGGCAGAAGATACATATTTTTTCATCTCTTAGTTCTTTCATAAAATATAAGAGGGATACTACGACTATACATTAAAAATTGATCACATTTACTTAAATCTCAGAAGCTAGATTTAGAGTAACCTATTCATGGACATGCAAAGTAAAACAAGACTATATAATTCAATTCAGAAACTGACAAATTGGGAATACATGTTGATATTCTGAGCTAATAACTATTAATATCAAGAAAGTATGATGTCCTGCTACTGTCCGGTGGTTTTATGAGGCAAACTCTAATCCAATTAGGTATTATAGCCTAAGGAATATGTCTTTTATGACAGACCACCACAACCTTGTTATTGATCATGCAATCCAGAATAGGTATTGGTAGATAGAGTACAAATCGATAAGTGTCTACTGTATTCACCCAGTGATGAATAACTTAGCAACCTATTTTAATTTACCTTAATTTGCAATTCAACTGGTTACACATTTTCCTCCAAAGTGTTAATCAATTTTCAATCAAAGCAGATTGAAGTGTCACCCTGGGTCCCTTCAGAGTCCTAAAGCATTATTTATTTTAGAGGCAAAATCTCAACTCTTTGGTATATGCCTACATTTTCCTGGAAAGAGCTGAGCTATAGATTTGTTGGTTTACTGACCCACTTGTACAAGTAAAAGTTCACATTCTCTTCCCCTACCCCATTCCATCTTGCAAAGAAACCAATTCATATACAATAATTTCCCAGTATGGCAGCTTTAGATAAATTCTTAAGATAAAAATACTTGCTTCAAGCTATAGCTGTATTGACGACTATCCAAACAAACAAACAAACAAACAAAACCCCACAAGTCGCCTTGCCCATGTGTTTTTCTCTCTCTGTTTAATCCTTCTGACTCCCCTAAAGCTGTCTATATTACCAGAACCACATACAGGAGCATCCTGCCCTGTTCTGGATTTCTAAAGTCCTTCATATTCTAGAAGTCTTTGTGGTTCCTTTCTGCATCAGAGTTTAACCACCCTGAGTTCTGTTTTTCCAGGACTTCTTGGATGACAAGTACTAATCTGAATTATATGACCTTAGGGACAATGGGCTATGATGGCCTAAAGAACTAATACTTCAATATTGTAAAATATAAGCTCCATAAGAGAAGGACCATGACATTATTTTAACTTACATTTGAGTCCAAACTTTCCAGCACAGTGCCTGACAAACAGTACTCAATTTTGAGCCTGTAAGTATTCAACAGCTATTGTTGAATAAAGGAATAAGGGTACTTATTTATATTCTAATAAGGGTTTTCAAAGTTTTAACCCAAAGCATTTATAATGATGATGTTACTAAAACTCAGAGCACACTTCAAAGGGGTATTTTGGGATTAGGATGCTCCAGAAGGTATGCTAAATGCTTCACGCTATTGGTCGCCTGATCTACCAGAGGTAAGGTTAATTACAATTAATGTCACAAAAATAAATTTTTATAAAATATCTAGTTACATTCATTTAGCAGGCAGTAAAATGTTCTAATTGAATTTAAAATATATAACTTTGAGCCTACATTGTTTAGTCTGGATGATTCCAGTGGTTAAAATTAACAAAGTAATTTCTTTTTTTTTAAATTTTATTTTATTATGTTATGTTAATCACCATACATTACATCATTAGCTTTGATGTAGTGTTCCATGATTCATTGTTTGCATATAACACCCAGTGCTCCATTCAATACATGCCCTCTTTAATACCCATCACCAGGCTAACCCATCCCCCACCCCAGAACCCTCAGTTTGTTTCTCAGAGTCCATAGTCTCTCTTAGTTCATCTCCCCCTCTGATTTCCCCCTCTTCATTGTTCCCTTCCTACTATCTTCTTTTTTTTTTTTTAACATATAATGTATTATTTGTTTCAGAGGTACAGGTCTGTGATTCACCAGTCTTAACACAATTCACAGCTCTCACCATAGCACATACCCTCCCCAATGTCCATCACCCAGCTACCCCAACCCTCCCACCCCCACCACTCCAGCAACCCTCAGTTTGTTTCCTGAGACAAAGTAATTTCTTTATTTACTATATTAGCAATGAATAGGGATGCTTCTGATCAATGATAGACTTCTGAATACTGTAAGACCAGTCGATCAACTAACTATAGTTTCTTTATTTAGGTAACTCACTTCTTCCTCTAATCTGGCGAATTCCTCATTTTCTGATCTCTCACACACATCATTTTAGCTTTATTTTTACTTGTTTGGAAGAAAGCTCCCCCTGCCCAATTTAGCATTGTGAAAGTACCCAGAAGAAATTTTATTTCATTTTATTTCATTTTTAAAGATTTATTTATTTATTTCAAAGAGAGAGAGTGAGGAGGGGAGAGGAGAAGGAGAGGGAGAGAGAAACTCAAGCAGAATCCTGGCTGAGTGCGAAGTCCTACCCAGGGCTTGATCCCAAGACCCATTAGATGACGACCTGAGCCAAAACCAAGACTGACTGCACCACAGGAGCTCCCAGAATCAATTTCAGTAGGTTAACATCCCATCATAGAGTCATCAGACTGAAATAACCCCCTAGCAGTCATAGAATTCCAGAACTGGAAGAAAACACTAGAGATCATTTAGTCCAAGCCCTTTAGTTGAAAAAACAGATTTGACTCAATAAGTTGTCCAGAGCGACACAGCAAGTTTAGACTAAAATTTAGGCCCTTTAATTCCTATTCCAGGATTCGTCTGAAGTTTCATCCTTAGTCATGGGGTCATTAATTCATTCAAGACCCCTTTCATTAAACATCTATAATACAGATACTGCTAAATCATTGGTGATTCAGGGATACAAGCCAATGCCAGATTGACAATAGCTACAGCACTGTCCCTGCCCTTGGGGTGCTCATAGACTAATGAATGCAACAGATGACTAAATAGATAACTACCAGTGGTGTAAACTATAAGACCTGTGGAAACTATTAGCAGGGCACGTAAGTCAACCTGAGGTCAGGGAAGATACCTGAGCTGTGGCTCCTCTTTGAAGCCCCATCACTAACCTGAACAGACACAAGGAATCATTGCTGGAAAGAACATCTGACTTATTGGTCATGTTTTCCCCAGAGTCACATTAGTGCTTCTGTGGCATTCTAGTGATCTGCAATATGTAGTATTGCCTATAATAGGCAGAAAAATTGACTAAAAACGACAATGACAACAACCTCCCAGACAACTTAGAAAAAAGAGAATAGCACTTCTTTAAGCAAATAGTATTCTAATTTTTTAGAATGGATAAGAAGGAAAAACAGGAATGCCAGAACCTCTAGCTGGGTAAGATAGCCAAAATAGATCACATGTTCAATGGTGTCATTACTAGTGAGATGCACACAGGATCAACCAATTCTTGTAAATTACCAGGCCAAGCACGTAGCTTCACAGTCCAAGAACTGCACGTGTAGAATCAAGAACAAGATGCATTTCTATGGTCGGCTGTGGCGACTTATTGGCAGTTCAAAAAGCCGTATACGTTCTCCAAGGTTTATATAATCCATATACCACAGGATGGGCTTTTTGTCTAATCAGTTCCTCAGATCATTCAGTTATTTTGCTTTGGAAAGAAATATTTCTTAAATATTATAGGTGGAAGTCAGAAGAAAATAAAATATAATATTATAGGAATTTATGATTGGCTGAATGTTATACCCATCAACTGAGGTGCACCTGTGGTTAAGTTCTGTGATTGGTCTTCATGAGGATTTCATTGACAGTCAACGTATTCATTTTTCTTGTTATAACAGCAACCTCACTCTGCATATATGCATATATAACAGTTTTTTAAGGGAATGCAAAAATGTTTCGAAGGGTCTTTTTAAAAATCAAATAAGCAGCTGCAAATGGGGAAATAACCATTCCAACTCTGTTTGGGAAACAGCTCTGATCACTCAGGGTATTCAGCAACCGCACAGGGAACTTATTTAGAACAGCTCTGAATATACCATGAAAACCAGCCCTAAGCTAATTCGTCTGATTGTACTCTTGGCAGCTCTTTTCGGATTGCTAACACTTTGCAGCTGTAAAAATAAAACAAAAACACCCTTGAAATAAGTTAGGTGCATATATGAAAAGCACAGCTGGTCTACTCCCTCAGATCATCTGCAGATATAAGATTCATTTTTTGAATGCTATTTTGCAAAGGGGAAGACCATGGCCATCTCTGAAGAAAAGCCAAAATTGCAAAAAGGATTCATTCATAGTTCTTTTTTCCCTCTATACCTTTTCTCTCCCATGTCTCCTGGAACCATTTTACTGAGCTCTATGGAAATTGCTGTTAGACACATCAGTTTTGGCCAAGTCCACACAAAAGCAAGTAGAGATCAAGCAATTTTTTGGAGATTCAGAATAACAGAGAATCTGGATGATTCTGGCCACGAAATGTCTTTATTTACCATCAGGATTCTTTCATCTCTAATTCTTTGGATAATTGTTTATCCAAACATAAATGTTATGTTCATGGTCTTAATAAGAACACTTTTAGATGCTATAGGAGTCAAATTATCTTGTTGACTTCTACTGTAATGGAGCTAAAATCTTTCTGGAAAACTTTCTACCCATCTCCAGGAGTCTGCCTAATAGCACTTTCAGAACCAAACACTTAAATATTTCTTATTTGCAATCTTCTTTACTATGTTGCACATGAATGTTTTGTCATACGCAAAAGTCAGAAAGCTCACTGAGGGAAGGGTCTACATCTCTTCTCACACACAGCATCCTCGTCAGCACTCTATTCCTTCGGTTTTCTTCTCCATCAGTAATGAATTACTCATTCTTTTGACACCTCCATGCTTGCTCACACTTGTTGCTTTTGAAAACCCTTTCTCTTTGTTTGGAATATGCTATCCATTTCTGCCTGGGATCTTCCATTTTTCCTTTCCAGTCACTATGACTTTCCTTTGGAAGCCTTCTTGAACATCCCCAGAGCAGCCCTCTGTGTCCTTTTCTCAGCTCTTCTGGAGCATAGTGTGAATTATTTCGTTATAGGATAGATCATGTTACCTTTTAATGAGATGGAACTTTCCCTGGGTCCAGAGCCTTGTCTTTTCATTCTTGTATTCAGAAGTGATATATAGGCATTAACCAGTTAGGACACCAGCCACATGTCCAGTTTATCTGTACAGAGTACAGCTGGCTGAGTGCAACCTTCCTATGTCGCCAACACTACCATACATTCATTAACTATTTACTGAATAAATTGAGAGATTTAATGGATGAATGAAAAGATGAATGGATGGATGAATGATTGTTTTTTCAATGCGAGTTCATGGAATCTCACTTGCCTGTTGGTGGCAAAGGATGCCTTTCTAATTTTGAGATATCTCACATTCAGAGGTAACTAACCATAAAAACCTGGAAATAAAGTTTCTGGACATTTTATTCAGACCCTGTTTCGAATGGATCTTTCTAAGCTATAGGCAAATCTCATTTATATGTGGGTGGATTCTCTGAATTATGGTTTATTCACAATAAATCCATGTTTTAAAGTTCTTATTAAGAATTAGCACCTACTCGAAATTAATTAAGTGTTCACAGTGTGGCTTCATTACATGTTTGAAGTGTTGTGAATTCCCAGAGCACCAGACACATCCATATTCAAATGTAAGTGCAAAATAAAATTTAAAAAGCACATTACAGAGCTAGATGTAAAAACTTTTTGGATCATGATCCTGCTATGAGTCCTTCCAATTCTCCAAAGTGTGTTCTCATGCATTTAAAAGGCCAGGTAAGCTGGTATCATCCCCTTTTACAGATGAGAAAACAGGAACCAATGAAGGGGAGCAATGGTTTGCCTAGTGAAATGCAACTCAGTAATGACAAAGAAGGTCCCAGATCCACTGTCTCCTGATCCAGGAGACTCACGTCTTTTGTCCGGCATCTTTTTGGCTACATTTCTCTGCAGTTGCACAGCTGAAAACACAGGTGCACACAGAACCAAGAATTGTGTTTCCTTTCTATGCTCATGGGTATAGGATACGTATTACATGCTTATTTCCTGGGTATAAAACTGAGCCCAGGGTTATGCGGTGAATGGCCTTCATCTCAGAGGCATTTAAAATTACATTATCATAATATTATTAATCTTTCAATTACATGAACTCATTTCTTTTGAGAATAAATTTACAATGTTTTAATTGTCACCATAGTATGTGGTAGCTAGTGACACAGTTGTAAGCAGATGTCAGTAGAAATTTCAGTGGCAGTACCAGGTGATGACAAGTATATCACAATATAGAAAATACTGAAATAAAATTTTTATGTTCTAAATTATCTGGCTAGATCATAAAATTCAGCAAAGCAGGATATTTCTTGCAATATGCTTTCTAACACCTTGTCCAAGAAAGGTGTGGTTATAAGTTTCTCTGAAGCTTAAGTCATAGCTCAAACATTTTCACTAAAAAGAGGCGTTTTGAGGATTCTTAGCTTAATGTCTCTTTTCTTAATTTTATCCCCTGAGCTCTAAGTAGATCTTCTTGATACCAGGGAAATTATTTCTTTTCTTCCTCTGGGTTTACATTCTCTGCATGGTTGTTGAAGGTGTGTCTGTGCTTTATTTCTCTTTAAATAACTAAGTTTTCTAAAAACTTATTTTTTGCTAGTATTTTGCCATGTATCAGTGTGCTGAACCAAATAATAATTTTAGTGGACTTAGTATTCATTATTAAACTCAATAAAAGAGAACTTCTTTATTAGACTATTAAAGTTTACCTGACCTAAGCCTATTCATTGCTGCTTTAAACAACCACATTCTCTCATATATTATGACAAATATCAATAGCTATTGTGCTTATCTCACACACCAATTAACAAACCAGTGGATTCTGGTGCAGATAATTAGTTTGACTGTAAAAGAGATCTTTGCTTAGCTATTGGCTTTCTTTTCTGAAGTTGGTGTGATCCAAGTTCACTACTAGGACTTGGTTTGAATTTTAATTCAAAGAGCTATAAAATACCTGGGGCTCTTCTACCCCTCAACTTGCCTGATATGTTCCCAGGTCCTATGGGAATTAGAGTGGAAGGTGAGACATATGACAAAGCCTCTAACCCTACTGGGATAACTCTCAAGTTCTTCAAATTTTTTTTGGTAAATATTAATGACCAGTCACTGGTTTGATGTGGGAGATACAGTATGAGCCAACACACATTCTCTAATCCCCCAGTGACTCAGAAGCAAATGGAACAAACCACGTTACTCAGATAATCGTATTAAAAAAGTTAAAATTACATCTATAACAGGTGCTTCCAAGGAGAGAAATATGATCTGATGAAAGCATACAAACAGATTTTATCTAAATAGGAAGTAACTGATAACAAATTTATCTGTGGTAGAAATTCAAGGAGGGTTAAGAGGACTGGCATAAAGGGCTGAGAGCTCAGGACAAGTGGGAAAATAATATGTAACATATAGAAAGACATAGAATAACAGAGAGAAAAGAAAGGATGTGGAAGAAAGGAAAGATAGGGATAAGACATGTAAAAACAATGTACAGCTCATAGAACTTCTCACAAGGTACTGCAACATCTAGATGTCCAGACCATATGGGGTTTATTGAGAAGATGGTGATGAACCAGCTAAGAAGGGACCAGAACAGAGATGGATGTGTAGCAACATCAGAATCAGGAGGAATCTGGATAGAAAGAGAAATAGGGAATAGAAATCTGAAATATTGACTGTATTCAGAATGTTTTGGGCATTGAGCAATCAGAAAATATGTGGTTCTATCAAAGTACTATAGTTTTTGAGAAAATATCTCATCATGCTTTCCCTTTTTGCCTCTCTGATCACCTCTCCTCAGTCTCCCTAGAGGATCTCCAGTTCTGTATTTGCTCTCAAGCTTTGGTCTTCCATCCTGACTTCTTCCTGAACCATCCCCTGGAAGAGCACATAATCTCATATCTCATGACCACAGCCATATCATTGACTTTCAAACCTATTCCTGCAACCCTGACAGCTTTCCTGCCCTAACCCATATTTTATAACTCATATTTTAAATTTGGATAATCTGTTGTCAACCCCAATTCCACACATCCCAAACCAATCAAACTATATTTCTCCCCTCTCTATAGAATCTCTAACCTAGCACTCCCACTTCTGCGAATAGCCATGTATTGCCCCAAACACAAAGACAGAAACCCTTGAGGCATGCTTTGGTCATCCTTGACTGCTTCCCTTCCTTGCACCTCCACAGCCAGTCTATCACCAAATCACATGTTTTATCCTATGAGGTGACTCTCGAGTGTGCCCATTTCTCATTCCAATGGCCAACATCCTGGTCCAGGCCCATGTGGCGTCAAGCCTGACCCATGGCAAAGCCTTTGATCTGTTCTCCTAGGCTCCAGGGCTTTCTTCTCTCCAATTTACCCATTCCTAGAGCCATGATATATTTGTCAAGCACTACTCTCTATTATTTATATTGTGAAAATAAGACTGTTTCTCTCCCTTTCCAAATATAAAATTAATTCATATTTATTGTGATTTTCAAAATTATGTACTACGTCTAAGAAGTGGTGGTAAGATGTTTTTTATACAACTTGGTCCTCTCTGACTTCCCTATCTAAATGCTTAGAGATGCATCACACTCATATTTTCTTTTTTTTTTTTTTTAAGATTTTATTTATTTATTTGAGAGAGAGAGAATGAGAGAGAGCACATGAGAGGGGGGAGGGTCAGAGGGAGAAGCAGACTCCCTGCTGAGCAGGGAGCCCGATGCAGGACTCGATCCAGGGACTCCAGGATCATGACCTGAGCCGAAGGCAGTCGCTTAACCAACTGAGCCACCCAGGCGCCCCACACTCATATTTTCTTAATGAAATGCTTCATGCACTGTTATTTAAATGTCTCATGAAGATTCTTTAACTTAGACAAGTTGTAAGAGTTTGAATTATTTTTACTCTTTATAAAAAATGAAGATATGTGATAATGAAATCAAAATAGTTCTAAGTAATTCCCTCTTTAGACCTGAGGAATATAAAATTGATGTATAATTATTAGAAAAGCAAATATTTTATAAAATAAATCAATAGAATTTTTTTAAATCATGCAGTGCTTGTACATGGAGAGATTATTCCCTAAATATTCAAAGATGGCTCCTCTAAGTTGGGTAACTTTCTTAGTTTTCCCATTTTCCCAGCTTTCTCTGTGAATTCTGCTTTGTAGAATAATATGGTCTTTGGAAATTGTGGATTTTATTGTTAATGACCTAAATTCATTCTGATTGGCTTCATTATAATGGATATGGAATAGCTGATTGTGTTTTGTTCTTTACTACATTTTGTTTTCTCACTATTCATAATCAATATTGATCCTGGAAAAGACATCTTGGGACCAATAATGAGATATAGTCTCCACATGAAGACATGGACATCATTACTGATTTGTGCACACTTAATAATTCTTCCAAACCGTCCCTCAGTGATAGAAAGTCATTTGGTCTAAGTCTGTAGGCCAACTATACAATCTGACAACTGTGACTGAGCTTGCATTGGCTAAGAGAGAGGAAACAGACTCCTCACAAGTTAATCCACCATAAACGTTCACTGTGCCCCAGTCAAAATTAATATCCTTTTCCCCTTGACTTTCACAGAATTTTGCATATCTTCATAACACAATACCTGTAAGGAGCTCCTTGAAGTCAGGGATATCTTATTTATTTCTATATTCCCCAAATCCACCACAGAAATATGTTGCTAGGAGGTTCTACATAAGTTATTGTTCCGTTGAATACAGAGACAGCTTTATCCACCCCAGACATTAGCATTTCAAGTAACTGTGCCATTCTAAATAATGGATTAACTTCCCGAAACATACTTGAAAAATTTTTCATAGTTCCCACCCAAATAAAATCCAAATACAGAATTCAAAACTCCTCATGACCTGAACCTGATCCACTTTTCCTGCCTCACTGCCCACTACTCTTCATGAAGGCAACACAGACAAACTACCTGCTGTTCCCTGTGTCCACCCCAAGTTTTCTAACCTTGTTTTCCCTTACCTGAATATTCATCCAATCTTTATATATCTAAATCCAAGTGACTTTCTAAATGTCCCCCTTATAAGGTTTTTCTTCAAACCCCTTCTCTCTTTGCCCACATCCCTCCCCTCTGAACTGGAGATTAATTGTTCTCTTTTGAAAACTCACATACCATTCACCAGTGTCTTCTATTGTTGTATTTATAGCACATTCTATCTAGTATTATAGTGTTTTTATAGCTGTCTTAACTTTCTTTAGGGTAATGACCTATCTGATTTCTTGTTTACTCCTCCAAGGTACTTAGTATTTATGCATAGCAGGTGCTGAAAAAGTATTTGTTGAATTGCTAATAGAATGGTTTCCCAGAATCAAAAAATATAGAGAAGCTCTGCCCCATTTTAGGGATAAGGATTAGGGTCTGTATATAGACTCAGTCTATATCCCATCTCTGCTTCTTTCTAGCTAGTGACCTTGAGCAAGATACTTGGCCCCTGTCTGCCTCCATGTTCTTAACTGTGGAATGGGGTAACACGCATATCTACAGCATAGGGTTCAGAATTTAATGAGTAATGCATACTTAAAAACTTAGAATAGGTATATAGTAGGTATCATGTAATCACATAAGCATTAGCTCAACCCTTCAGAGCAGTTTTCTCAGATTCTATTACTAATTTTCTAAAAGATCATTCCCTTTCATCTCACTGGTTTCCTGTCACATTCTTTCATCCCTCTCATTTGCCTGATCCTGAATCATCTGCTGTTGAAAGATTCCTCCCCATAGCTGTTCTATTCCTTATTAAGTTTATTCCTAGTGTTCCTAAGATTAATATTACAAATAGCTACATTTACATTTATTATGCATAGGTTAATGTCCATATATTGAACAAAGTGGTAGATCTGTATATGCAAATGATGAAATTTTTTTTGTTTCAAGTTTTTATTTAAATTTTAGTTTGTTAACATATAGTGTTTCAGAAGTAGAATTTAGTGATTCATCACTTATATATAACACCCAGTGCTCATCATGACAAGTGCCCTCCTAAATACTCATCACCCATTTACCACATCTCCCACCCACCTCCCCTCCAGCAACCCTCAGTTTGTTCTCTATAGTTAATAGTCTCTTAGGATTTGCCTCACTTTTTTTTCTTCCTTCCCCTATGTTCACCTGTTTTGTTTTTTAAATTCCATATATGAGTGAAATCATATGGTATTTGTCTTTCTCTGACTGACTTATTTCACTTAGCATAATACACTGTAGCTCCATCCATGTCATTGCAAATGGCAAGATTTCATTTTTTTGATGGCTGAGTAATATTCCATTGTGTGAGTGTGTGTGTGTGTGTGTATACACATATATATACCACATCTTCTTTATCCATTCATCAGTCGATGGACATTTGAGCTCTTTCCATAATTAGCTATTGTTGATAATGCTGCTATAAACATTGGGGTGCATGTGCCCCTTCGAATCAGTATTTTTGTATCCTTTGGGTCAATACCCACTAGTGTAATTGCTGGGTCATAGAACAGTATAGGCATTATAACAATATTTGTTCTTCCAATCCATGAGCATGGAATATTTTTCATTTCTTTTGTGTCATCTTCAATTTCTTTCATAAGTGTTCTATAGTTTTCAGAGTACAGATCTTTAACCTCTTTGGTTAGGTTTATCCTAGATATCTTATGGTTTGGGGGATGAATGGGTTTTTTACTGGTATGTCAGAGGGAGATAAGGAAGAGACAATATTGTGGCAGAAACACTATTATAAAAGGAACTTGTGTGTGTGTATGTGTGTGTGTGTGTGCAAGTAAGGGGGAGTGAGATAGAGTAAAAATTCAGGCTAGGTGAAAAACTAATCTTCCCTCATAAGAAACTTCTTCAAGTATCAGAAATATTCAGAAGCATTACATGGTTTCCTCAAAGGCAGAATACTGTCAGCCCAAACAACTAATTTACATGAGCATTTCATTATGATGGTCAACACATTAACATACATTTAATAGTTTTATTTATTTTTTTAAACTTTTTTTAAAGATTTTATTTGAGAGAGAGAGTGCAAAAGAGAGAGAGAGAGAGCACAAGCGGGGGGGAAGGGGCAAAGGGAGAGAGAGAAGCAGGCTTCCCACTGAGCAGGGAGCCCAATGTAGGACTCAATCCCAGGACCCTGGGATCAGGACCTGAGCCGAAGGCAGACGCTTAACCAACTGAGCCGCCCAGGCACCCTTAATGTAGTTTTATTAATGTTAGGAACTGTTCTATTTCTTTCTGATGAAAATCATATTCTCAGGCTGTTTTAGCATTCAGCTTTAAGGAATAAATACTCATTGGTTTAGATTCATTTTTGCTAGTGATGTCCTATAGGTGGACACGTACTTAGTATATTTCCACATTGTGCTCTCTGCCCTGCTCCCTCTTTAGGTATTAAGCACCCCATCAGTCTATGCCACAATGAACTACATGACTTTGGATTGATTTCACATGTAATGATTTAATGACAAATACATATTTCTGTGTCTTTGCATCTCAGTTAAAATTAACATGTCAGTAACATTCTCCAGTAAAACTTTTAAAAGCACTTATGTTACTCACAAATCTGACATAATTCTGCCATTTTGAATTTTGAGTCTTTTATTCAATTAGAGCAATCATAGCACATTCAGTCTGAGTACACAGGCCTATGTGACATCCCAGGCTTGGCTTCAATTTTAAACTCTGTAAATAAGTTCCATCCAACCGCCATCCATTTAAGAAATCAAAAAGCTTCTCTTTGCACATTATTTTTCCAATTGACCCCTGTCCTCCCACGAATAGAATATAATGGTTTGGTGTGAGCAAAGTCAAGGAGTGCAGCTTTGGCAAGCGGTAATAGCCCTCATACCCTCAGGTGGCCATCCACCCCTTTAGAGCCCATCTCAGCTCAGGGAACTGTAACTTTTCAGTGTCTTTGCTCTCTGTACTTCCCACATGCTACACAGAGAACAAACCTACAGACTTCGTTCTGAACTTTAAAGAAGACCAAGTGAAAACTGTGCCAACTACTGCACTCTCTGTGTTTCAAAAGATAAAAATAGCCATAAACAGTATTTAATAATTCCCATGGTATGTTTTACAGATAAACACTGTAATCAATTTATTGTCACCATGCTTATGTCCAAAGTTTTCTTTTATATATCTTAAAAATCATTTTAATAATTTCCAGGAGAGAGTAGAGATTGTTTCTCTGCTGCCTTGCAATACTTTTTTGTCAGGTTTACTGGCTTACACTTATACTTCCTGAACTAAATTCAAGTTTTCTTTTTGCAAATTTTCAACCATGTGATCATTATGATTTATGATCTACTAGATCTATTAGGCATGTAGGGGAAAAAATAAAACATTCTCTTAGGGATAAAAATTTTAGATACCAAGGGTTTCTCAATTTTATTATAGCCATTCTGTGGGTTATCAGTAGTAGCATGTAAAATATTAATAACATCTGAGGACTTTTTCCTATTTTATTTGTGAATGTGACATACAAGATGGGCTGATTCTTCTTTAGACTAAGCAATCTCATCATATCACCATCAGTATCATCAAGCAATTTTTATTAAATGATCAAATTGGAATGCCAGTGTGCTGAATGATGTACACTTCACTTTATACCCATGCCAACTAAAATGGGCAATGAGAACACTGAAGTGTATATATAGTGAATTTTCTGTTACCCAGCAGTATTGAGATTTCAAACGTTCAGTTTAATAAAAGCTCTCAGTGAAATTGAGATATTTAGTCAATTCGTCAGGCACATTCAACTTCCCCTTCTTGTTTAATCTGCCATAGATAATAGCCTGGAAGGGCATATCTCCACAGGATCTCTACCAGCCTCTGCTGATTAGGCCAAAGGTGGACAAGAGACGAGGAGGAATAAATCCACTCACTGACCAGCTACCAATTAGATATCCTCTCTTAAGAGTTTGAACTGAGAGAACAAGAATAACAAAGTAGGATTCAACTCCGACACTGGATAAATGTTTGGGGCCAGAATCTGTGCCATAACAACTCCAAGCTTCATGGAAGCCAAAGTGATGGGGAGCTGCAACTAAGAGCCTTGTACCATGAGAACAGAGCATATGTATAGCCCAGGTGAACAGACCCAGAGGAAGAGAGAGACAGACAAGGGTTCCAGGAAAGTCAGACTACATGAAATTGGATTTTATGAGATTTAACCAAAGCCTTTTAATTAATGCCTTTATTCACTGAGCTGATTTGGGGGGCGGTGTTTAAATCTAAACTATCCTTGACAAAGTCACTAGTCAACTAAGACAAGCTAATTTTCAGAGGATTAAAATATATTAATGCCCTTACTAGAAACCTTCCTAGACTGTTATTTGATTTCAAATTGATGCTTGAGAAAGTCCTCCAGGATCTCACAGTGGCCAAGATCTTTGATAACAAAAAGAGAGAGATGGAGGGAATTAGAACTGAGATATAGAGTGGAGAGAAGGGTCTGGGTGCCATCTACCAAAAGGAACATTCTTTTTTTTTTTTTTAATTTTTATTGTTATGTTAATCACCATACATTACATCATTAGTTTTTGAGATAGTGTTCCATGATTTTTTTTTTTTTTTTTTTAGAGAGGGGAGAGGGTGAGGGAGAGAGAGAGAGGATCAGGGAGGGGCAAAGGGAGAGGGAGAGAGAGAATCTCAAGCAAACTCCCCACTAAGCATGGAACCCAAAGGCCACTAGATCTCACAACCCTGAGATACTGACCTGAGCCAAAATCAAGAGTCAGATGCTTAACAGACTGAGCCACCCAGGTGCCCCCCATGAGGAACATTCTATTAGTCCACTAGGTGTTAAGAACCAGAGCCACCTGCACCCTCCCAGGACTCACTCTCTCTCATTCTCTCTCTCCCCCCACCGCCCCCACACACACAGAGGACAGTGCACAGCAACATAATCTCCAATAGGTAGCTCATTTGGAAAGTGGATAAATAATGATGGTGGTGGGGGAGGGGAGGGTGGGCAGGAGGAAGGGAAGGCAAGTTGTAACCAGCCAGGGCTTTCTCTTTCATTGATTCCCAACACTCCATTTTTGTCTTGACACTGACCCCCTAGAGATGATGAGGTGGCATAGAGACTAGTGTTGTCCCCTTCTCTCTCCAATCCCCGTTCTAGTGATCAACCACAGAGGGAGCACTGGCTAAACTGTTGGATTCATTTGGTAAAATGAAGATAATCACAAATGCATGTGCATGTGTGCATGGTCATTTTTGCCTGAAAATATATGCAATGATATAAAGTGCTGCTTATAATACCATCTTCCAAATGTGCAGTTCCTTTCTGATACCTGATACTTCTGGTCATAACTATGTTACAGAGTCCAGTGTGTGTGATCATGTAATGAAAGCCCAGATATTTCTCTATGCATATGGAGACAAGGAACAGAAATGAGGTTATGATAAAGATTTCCTGTTTGAATCCTAATTTCCTTTGCACTTCAAATCACAATCTTAATGTTAGGCTGATATTTTGCACATATAATTTTAAAGTGTCTATTTGCTATACGTGTATTTATAGCAAATTGACAATACATAGTTTTCTTCACTGGAGTCTAATTTGGTAGGAAACTTTTCATGTACATATAAACAGTACACATCTTTGACCTATTTTTATTTTCACTTAGATTTTGTTTTGATTGTATAAAGGCAAATTGGATAGTGTATAAAGGCAAATTGGATAGTGTGTCAGGATTCATTTGTGCTTATTTTTAATTTTTTTGTGTAAATTTGTTTTTATACATAAATACATAAAGTAAAATAATTATATCAATAGTAATATACAATTATTGAATGCTTATCCTGGCCAGAGGGATGATAAGTCCCTAACTTGAATTATTCCATTTAACTCTGTCAATCAACCATATGGAATAGGCATCATTATTAGCCCCATCATATAGATCAGGAAACCGAGGCTGTAAGAGGATTTATAACTTCCTCCAAAATTATCCCAGCTAATGAGTAGCAATGGCAGGACTCAACTCAAGCTTGCCTGTCTCCTAACTTTACCATCATAACTACTAAGCCACACCATTTACTCTATCATCTATAAAGGCAGATGATTTAAGCTAAAATTTGCATTCTGGGAAACTGGATCTTAAAAAACATCACTTGTGACTTATAACCCCTAGATATGTCCTTTAGTACACACAGTGTATTCAAAATCCATCTGAGGTCTCTTTAAATGTCTTGTGATCTTAATTAGATAAAATAATAACTATGTCAAAGAAATAATCACAGAGGATATTTTTGAAGGAGCAGGAGGGTTTGAGCTTAGGTGTACATTTTATATGACAACAGGATTTTGTACAAATGGTCCAATTTAGGGGACCATTAGTTAATTATGAAGTGCCTAATTTTTTTGTTTTAAACTGGGACATTTGGTATTTAAAATGAAATATGTTTATGCATTTGTTTAAGTCCCTTTGGGTTGCTCAGAAGTTCGATATTCTGCCTAAAGTAGTTTGTCACGACAGGGAGGAATGCAGGGAAGATTTTAAAAATATAAAGCCCAATTTTTCTAAAGGAAATTCTGTTGAACTGGAATTACCCTTCCTCTGCTCCTTGGTGTGTGTGAGTCACAGCAAACAGCTTCTCCTCTTTTATGTGATTCAGGGCCTGAGAGGATCACCATACAAGTATCTTCTTGGTCCAGAAACATGGAAGGAAATCAAGATATGTGATCCCTTTGCTTTGGTCCCAACAGCTGAGCACATCTGTGGAGACCATCTCCTCCTCCCTGCAGAGCTCAGTAAGCTTGGGATCGAATCATGACTTGTCATGGGAGTTGCATTTCAGACTGAGACTATCACCCAAAGAATGAAGACAAAATACATGAGGTTTTAATATCTTCCTGAAATACATGCTTCCAAACTCACAGCAAATGGATGGAACAATCACTCCTTCACATGAAATAACCTAAAGATTAAGAAAAACGTAGGTTTTCAAAAATAAATGATATTCTTCCTCAAATCCTACCATCTCAAAGAGGCTTATACCAATGATTCTCATGTGTAGAACAAAAAATTTTCCAAATAGAGCTCCCGAAGATATCGATAATTAAAGACAGAGAAAATAAGTTAAGTATAAAAAAAAAAAAAAAAAGCCTCCAAGTCAGGCAGATTCTTTTAGTAAGACAGCTACTTAGGACTAAAATAGGGAGAAAGCCAGAAAAATAGGAACCTCTTTTCTGAGTGGAAACAGGTTAGCTTTAGGAAACAGATGACAGCCTGTGTTGAAGTTTACCTTCTCCTATCTTCCACACCCCAGAGTCTCCCCTAACAAACAGCTCCAGTCTTGTTATCCAATAGCTACTTTCTCCTCCTTCCATAGTAATAGAATTATCAGCTGGTCACACGGACACTGAGGTAAAGACTACATTTCCCAGCCTCCTTTGCAGCTAGATGTTGCCTGGGTCTGGTCAATAGGACAAGAGAGGAAATGATACTTCAAACTTCTGTCTTGCAACCTTAAAGAAGGGGCCTTTCCCTTCCTCCATCATGCTACATGGTGGTGAACCTTGTTGGACCACAGAGGGCAAAATTCCTTTATTCCAAAGTTACAGATGAGGCTTAAAATACAAAGTCTCCTAAATGTTGGCCAACTGAGAGGAATGGAGAGGAATGAAACAGTAAAGGTTAAGACACAAATTAGATGGTCCCCCAGACAACCTTGTCTATTCTCCCACTCTACTCCAAGTTCAGTATCTTTCACTAAAGTGTAAGGACTGTACTCTAAGTCGCCTTAAGAGTAGGATTGGACAATCTAACCTTAGGAGACATGGGGTGATGAGAAAGATCTAGATACAGGGGGCTTTCCTCTTAGGAATTCTCTTCTTAGTTGCTACCTAAGGAATAAACAAAACTAAAAAATACATAAGAATTGGTTATGTTTCGGGCGCCTGGGTGGCTCAGTTGGTTAAGCGACTGCCTTCGGCTCAGGTCATGATCCTGGAGTCCCGGGATCGAGTCCCGCATCGGGCTCCCTGCTGGCGGGGAGTCTGCTTCTCCCTCTGACCCTCCTCACTCTCATGCTCTCTGTCTCCCATTCTCTCTCTCTCAAATAAATAAATAAAATCTTAAAAAAAAAAAAAAAGAATTGGTTATGTTTCTGATTATTTACATAGTGAATGAGTGTCGGGGGAGGTGAAGCATTGCCCTTACTCAGTTGAAAATGGATGCGGTGTCCACATTAAAGTTTAAAACAGAGACTCAGGATTACATCAACCAGGTGCCTTACATTTTCCCTGGCTTTGTTCTGGGTGCAGTCAGGCATAAGGAGCTGAAGTGCTGATCCTCCCACCCAGAGTCTGGCTGGCAATAAAATGATACTACGTTTTGTCATCTAGGAAGCAGTTACTCACACAGCACAGGAACTTTTCTGTTGAAGTAATACTGGAAACCTGGCCTTAAAAAAATAATAATAAAGAATTGTGCTTTACCATACTGACATGCAATATCTTGAAATCTGCAGGGGATTTTCCTACCTGCTGGGGATTTTCCTACCTGCTGGGGGTTATAGAGTGTGAAAAAACAGCTGTTAGCAGTTTCAACAGTGGATTATTTTACAGAAATTTTCATGGAAAAAAAATTCACATGCATTCTCCAGTATTCCTCTTCTCCCCTCTTCCTTCAGGAAGCATCTGAGGAAGAATATAAATTTAGTTTCCTTCTTTTTTTTTTTTTTCTCCCACTGTTCAGAATGCCCTAAAGGGAACAAATGTGGTAGGGAAATAAAGGAAGGCTATGAGTTTTATGAGATTGGCATACAAAATTGCCTTCCTCATTTTGTGCTGTGAACTCAATCAAACACTTTATTTTCTCTAGGAGAAGAAACCCAAACACAGAAACACACATACAAAAGAACACCTTTCATCAATTACTTTCACAGAAAATCTTTGAGAGGTTGGTTTTCTTATTCTCCCTTGGAACTAGATCTATAACAAACTCCCGGACAATCTACATGTGGTACACAAGTTTTTTTGTTTTTTTTATCTTATTTTTTGGCATTTCCATACAATTTTTGGTCAAAACACTCTTTTGCCAAAATATGTATCTGAGATATTCATACATTTTTAAAACACTTGTATAATGTTAACAAAATATTTACTCTTTATTGTTTTCAATATTTCCTCTGAGCAAATATAAGTGTTTAGTGTTGTCACTACCAGTTTGAAATTTAGAGCCTTACTTTTTTGGAGGGGACTATTTTGTCTGTTACTGCCTTTTTGTTAGAAAACATAATTATCACTGTTCAGGCCCAGTTCCCACCTGCTCAGCCTGACAGGACATAAACTATTTGGTGAAAATTCCTCTCTTGGGGGTAATTCCTGTCAGGAGTCAGTTGTTGAGCAAAATCCTGAGACACTGAATAAAGGAAGGACAGTTCAGTTAAGAATCACCAGTGCCATTTTAGTGCCAAACCCCAAATCCAAAACAAGCAAAAAACGATTCTGGCAAACCAGGACAACTGGCTGCCCAATGCCATAGCAATGATACCATTTACTGATGACAGATTTGAAATTAAAATGTTTAGTAGAGGGGCATCTGGGTGAAGCATCTGACTCTTGGTTTTGGCTCAGGTCGTGAACTGAGGGCCGTGGGATTGAGCCCCACGATGAGCCGAGTCGGGCTCCTTGCTGAGCAAGGAGTTGGCTTAAAGATTCTCTCCCTCTTTTCTTCCCCTCACTCTCGCTCTCTCTCTCAAATAAATAAAGAAATCTTTAAAAATAAAATGAAATAAAATAAAATATTCATCACATTTTAACAGGCATTGCTAAATATTGGCCATGTCTCTAAAGGATTGGCTAGACACTTTGATCTGAAGTCTGGTCCTTGGAGAGGATTAGTAATAACATTCAGGTCATTAGTAGTCCTTCCCAAGTCACAGCCTACCTCAAAGCCAGGCTTTAATGCATAGATATTTCTTTACATGGAACATTTTTAGAGATGTGCTGTGGAATCTTAGCTCTCAGAAAATCTCCCGCTTTCCAACTTTTGTTTCTCTCAGTTATGGTACATGATTGAGAGAAAGTTTTGAGTTCCTCTTCCAGTTCCCTAATAAAAGGCAAATAGTGGGGCACCTGGGTGGCTCATTCAGTTGAGCATCTGACTCTTGGTTTCTGCTCAGGTTGTGATCTCAAAGTCATGTCTGGTGTTGGGCTCCAAGCTCAGCATGGAGTCTGCTTGGGATTGTCTCCCTCTCCCTCACCCTCTGCTACTCTCCCTACTCTCTCTAAAATTAATAGATAAACTCTTTTTAAAAAATAAAATAAAAGGCAAATAGTTCTAAGAAGGATGACCATAGGCCATTAGTAGTTCAGAATGAGGGAAATATATGTGACAGATGGTTGAAAGCAAAGTCCTGTAGGAATGGGGTACCAGCTTGTATCAAGGAGGGAAGCAACAAGAATAGAAATAAAGACAGGTGGAGGGGTATGGCCTCACATCAATAGTTTTATTGTAGAAGGGGAATTTGAACAACTAAAACTAAAAAACAAACACCTTAAAAGTTGAAAAAGAAAAAGGAATGGAAATAATCAAGACACAGATATTGGAGTTAAGAAGATGCCAAAGATTGACTCTAGTAAAGAGACCAAACACTAGTGTGAAAGCATGAAATGTCTTTCTTACTACCTTGCTTGCTGAAATCCCACAACTTACCAAAGAAGAAGTGGGTGTTTTATCTCAGAAGCTTTCCTCCCCGGTAGATGCAGAGAGCTTCTAGAAAAGGTGGTCTGCCTCCTCCCCTTTTCCATATCACTGGACTGGTTTTCTGTTTGTTTGTCTCTTATAGACCCTTTTAAGCGGCCAGCTGCCTATCTGGTTTCAGAGATCGCGGTGAGGCTCTCCTGCCTCTACTACCCTTGTTGGAAGCTGAAATTGTGAAAACAGAATTACAGGATTTTACAGTGGGGCCAGACCTCTGAGAGCATTTTAAATCAGTCTCCAGCCAATTCAGGGACCCTTTCTTAACCTTCAGTGGCACATGAGTAGTACAGAACAATTATTTTGGAAGTGAGATTCCCCATTCAAATGATAATACTTATTTTCAATTTCTGACTCCCCTTTGTGGATGAGTTTTTAAAATCCATGCTGAAAAGCGGGATTTGAGAAAAGAAAGGAGACAGCAGGGAGAGACAGAGAGCAGAAACAGGAGAGCTACTTATCCAGGTGGCGGAAGAATTCTGAAAAGTCAAAGAGGAAGCCCTAAAGACTTTGTCCTTGAAACGAACTATGTAGCTGAGGTCCCACCCAGGTTGACCCCAAAGCTTTGGAGCACCTTCTGAGGTATCTCCTTTGTGAAGTAGTTGTTCGCAAAAAGATGAGGACCACAGCTATGTTTATCTAAAACACCCCAGGGGACTTGAAGCTATCCTCAGAGAATTAGAAATCTCTTATTTGTGCTACCCTAGAGGCACTTGTTTGTCATCTTTTCTATCTCTTTAAATCCTCTATTCTCACTGATCGAGATCATCCATGTTGGAAGGGGGTAAAGGCAGAGAGAGAGAATTATGGCCCATAGGAGGCCCAAGGCACATGGAAGGATGACAGGTGAAGACACTGAAGTGGCAGAGGCAGAGACACTCTGGCTGTGAAAAGAGAGGAATAAAAGCAGAAAGGCAGCCTGTTTCCTACCTGGTCAACCTCTTTCTAGGAGGAGAGTAGCCCGGAGAGATGCTCAGGTCTCCATGAATGTGACTAAACTTGGTCCAGTAACACTGTCATGAGCAAATACTCTGTCATGTCATCATGCATATGTTCACCTGGTGCCTGGGTAGCAAGACATGAATACCTTCTTATGTTTATGTTCCCGAAAGTGAACATGTAGAAACTCCGACTCCAGTGGGATGGTGCTTGGAGGTGGGACCTTTGGGAGGTAATTAGGTTTCGATGAGGTCATGAGAGTGGACACCCTGAGATGGGATTGGTGTCCTTACCAGAGAAAGCGACTTTACCTCTCTCTGCCCTGTGAGGACACAAGAAGACAGCCATATGCAAACCAGGAAGAGAGCTCACTAAAAGCCTGACCACAATGCCATCCTGATCTCAGACTTCCGGCCTCCAGAACTGTGAGAAATAAACTTCAGTTGTGTAAGCCACCCAGCTTATTGGTCTTCTATTAGTGAAGCCCAAGCGACTGAGTCAACCTTTTGTGATCACTGGTCTCAGGAAAGGCCCTAATATTTGCTACGTTGGCCTAGTCTAATAAAGTAATTATTAAGCAACATATTTTAGTAGCCTGAGCCCAATTCATCTACCCAGGAAGATGAATTTCCTTATTTGCTACCAGGATAATGCTAAATATGAGTAGAGAAGAGACTTCCTTGCATTAATGAAAATCTTGATACGGTAGTACTGTCTCTCTCTAACTAATTAGGTTTCAGAATGATCACACCCCTGAATCTTCTGGGTCTGACTTGGTATTAAGTCCTTTATAATTAGGCATAAACTATAGCAAGCTTTCTATTTGTCTATGATTTATCCATGGTATCAGGCATCTTTAGGAAAGTAAGCCCTTTATATTTCTTTTATTGGCAGAAACCTCATTAATTTGTTGTGTGTGTGTGTGTGTGGTTTTTTTTTTTTCTGATAAGGCTCAAATTATTACCAAGGTAATCTTCGAGTAAGTTTCAATCAGCGGCCTCACAAGGGGGAATGGCATGCAGGCAAGTGGAAACACAGGTCCCAGTCACCTGCATGCAAAGCCTGTGCTCATCTTCCCTCACCATCTGTAGTCTCCAGGGGAGATGAGGATTAGGTTGAGCATGTTAATTTAGGATGGAATAAAATGACTTAAATCTTCAGGCAGTTCCATCCATACCTAGATACGGCAACATTTCACCATGCAGCAATCTTGTCAGCAAGGAAACATAATGCACAAAACTGTCACTAAATTATACACTGACGCCAGTTTGTATCGGTGGCAATAGATTTTATGATAGATCCTGCGCTGAAGCAGGGCACATAATTTATATCTATCCCACGTCTCTCGCCTCTCCTTGATAAAAGTCAGGAGGAAGGCATATTTGTATTCCACTGTCCTCTGCCGAGGGTGTTTAACTTGCTTATAGGCCAAATGAAGCTGCTTTGTTTTGTTATCTCCTGGCTTCCAGAAATAGTCAGCTCTGATAATGTGCCACTGGAGTTCTGAGTTACCACATCATGATGTAATGGCTCGGGGAGTACAGTGAAACCAAAAATGTCCAAATGAATTGACACAATTTCCTGCAGAGGAAGCAATCTGAAAATAATAGGCAGAAATTCTGGTTCTTTTTACACTTAGAAGAGATGACAATCATCACTGAAGGGGTGTCTGGGAGTCTTCTGGTTGATCCACAAAAGGGAATGCTCACAAAAACCAGGCTTTTTTACATATGTGGTGACCCCATCAAGTGTTCTTTATCTACCTTCTAAAAGGGGGCAGGTTTGTGGAGTAAATAACCAACACAGAATCATCCAGCCATCCTGTTTAAGTTTGGGCATCCGATCGTCAAGAGTTCCACAAAACAATCATACTCTCTTTTACTTCTTGATTTTGCACCTGCCATTTTCTCTGTGTGGAACCCTATGTTCCTGCCCAACCGTTACTCCTCCTTTCTTCCCTCACCCCATCCTGACTCCTCCCCAGCCTGCGAGTCACAGTTTGAGCTTGGTCTCCATTGGGAATTCCTCACTGAACAAGCCTGGAATTCGGGGAGGTTCTCTCCATGTGCTTGCTCAGCAACCTCATCACCTATGTCCTCTTCAAGCACATTTCTATCCACTAGACTGGGAGCCCCCTGAAGGTAGGCACAGTCCCTTATTCATTCCCTCTTCCATCCCCAGCAGCCCCCACATGCCTGGGACAGAGGAGATGCTCAGTCAATGTTTACGTAAAGATTATTGAGAGAAAGAACCCATGTTATGAGGCGTAGCTTTGTTTTTGAAGTTTGATACTTGGGTTTTTTCCTCTTTAAGCCCATAAAGACATTTACAAACTCTCTCTAGCAGACCTGCAGTTTTTGGCATGCCCCTCTATGATAGATATTCCATTTGCCCTTTGGGATCTACTCTCTACTCTTCTGTATTCTGTTCTATGCCCTGAGAGGTTAACTTCCCAGGCTCTCAGACTCCTGCACCTTCTGACTTTCAGTTGGATTCAGTCAGCAGAGGGCACCATCAGGAGACAGAATATGAGAGGAGAGTATGGTGGGGATACTAATAACCCCCCCCCCCACACACACACACAACCAAATCCCCACTGCCTCCTTGGCGGGTTGGTGCTAATCCCTCTGTTGGAAGACCATGGTCCTTTTGATAGTCTTTTCCTACAACCCTATGGCCTCATGACCCCCACTCCTCTTGTTCATAGACACCTAAGGGTAGTGATGACACCTCTCATTTCTAGGCATAGATGGCTTCTTCATCCCCTAACCTGTGCAGGGGAGTACAGTGAAACCACAAACGTCCAAATGAATTGACACAATTTCCTGCAGAGGAAGCAATCTGAAAATAATAGGCAGAAATTCTGGCTCTTTTTACACTTAGAAGAGATGACAATCATCACTGAAGAAGTGTCTGGGAGTCTTCTGGTTGATCCACAAAAGGGAATGCTCACAAAAACCAGGCTTTTTTACATGTGTGGTGACCCCATCAAGTGTTCTTTATCTATCTTATCTACCTGTTTTTTATCTACCCATCATTTAACAAGCATGTATTATGGCTCTGTGCTTGCCCTTTGAGATAAAGTAAGTAAGCAAGGTCCCTGACCACATGAAGCTTACAGACTGATAGGGGAAAACCAGGCAATAAACAAGAAATATAATTTATAGCAGTGGAAAAATGCATGGGACCACAATATTTCTGATAATATCCTATAGTTCATATATGAAAATATTTCCTGTATAGGTTCCTGTATTTTAAAAATTGAATAGAATGACCAAAATATAATTACAGATGTTTTGCATGGTACTTGAAAAGCACAAGATTTTCTAAGACTCCCTCTAAACTCTGAGTGCACAGCTTCTCCTGGTCTCATGTCAGCTCCATGGGACATGCATACAATCGACCTGGTGCCCATAGAGCTGTGCTATCCACCTGTGGTTTGGAGCTGAGCTGGACAAAAGCAGTCCAATTACTGGTAGGTAAAGGGAGATATATCATTGTTCTAAAGAGCATGCTTAATAATAAGTCTTTGTGATATATTTATTTCTTAGTGCTAAGGAAGGATTTTTTTAAAAATCAAAATAATTTAATTTTGTCCCCTATTATCAGGAGATTATAATCTGGAATGATAGTATATTCAAAGAAAAGGAAGCTTCCTAACCTGGTATCGTGCAACGATTGTGGAAGTAAGTCATACCTTTTTTCAAGTGACATTTGTTAAATGCTTGCTCTGTGCCAGTTTTGGCATAGGCGCGAAGGAAGTCAAGGAGCCTGTAAGGCAAGCAGGTCCCGGAAGAATTTACATTTTAGTTGAGGAGATTGTCCAGAATGTCGAAGCAGCCTTCAGAAAGGCAACTGCCCTGGGCCTTGAGCAAAAGCGGGTGGGAAGAAAGTCTCCTCTACAAGGTGCTATGGAACCTGAAGCTTCTGTAGAACTCAGGGTACTCTTTCCACAACTGCCCCTCCAGCACGTCACTTACAACATCTCTTCCCCTTCCAAGTGCCCTCTGAGAGCACTGCAACCTGCAACCTATGTCCAGCCGGGTTATGTGCATTAATGCGAAACTGAATGAGCCCTTATTGACCCATCTACATTCAAGGTGGCCCGGTGAATAGCACAGTTGCTCTTGTCAACAGAGCATCTCTGAGCCAAAACCCATTAGAGGAGGTGGTTCTATTCTGGTACAGCAGCACAACAAGGCAACTTTCCCACTATTCCAACCCAAATTCCAACTCTACTCACCCTCCTAAAGCCGGGTAATTAAAGTTCAAGAAACACAAAATCCAAGTTTTCTCTTCAGTCTTTGGAGACTTTTCTGCCTCAAAAACAGCCAGTGCAGACACTCCATCAGCAGACACATCTGCCTTTGCTAGATGCTAGCTGTCTTCTAATACCCTCCATTCCCTTTTGTGTTAGCTTCCTAAGGCAAAAAAAAAAAAAAAAAAAAAGTGTGTGGTATCCATTAGATTCCTCACTGTAATTTCCCACTATTTGACCTCTGATCCCTTCAGCCTCAACTCCTCTGTTTCACAGCATCCCCTCAAGGCCCTGCCATTTGTGGCTGAGATTACAGGTGTTCATGGGATACTGCTCAGAAATAACTAGCTTGCAGAATTTTCTGAAGATCAATGCACAATGCAATATCTCTTCTCCTGGCCATTCTTTGCACTCTATTCTGACAGGTGGAATTGAGAGGTAAAATTTTTAGAGTCAGCCTTCTGGTAGCTCAAATTACATTCCACAGGTCTTGTCCAAGATGTGAGTAAAGAAGTGTTAAAGCATCTATGTCCATCTTAGGTCCTCTCATGTTGAGAAAGTGCGATATGATGAGAAAGAAATGACACAAGTTTGTGTCCCCAGAGACCTAGTTCCTCCTCCTCACTCTGCCGCTGGTGGAGGGCCTGGGACCTCAGCTTCTCTGTGTCTCAATTTCTTCACAGTACTCTTTTACTGTGTGGATTTGTTACGTGCAAAATAAATTCCCAGAACATTATTCCCTAAAGTAAATTTTAACTATCTTTTAAAATCAAAGGAAAATTGATTTTTTATCATGCACTGGTTTCTCCATGATCCTGGCTGGTGAGAACTGCCCAGTTTTCATGGAGACACAGAACTGCATATGAACAGGCCCAGGAAGATGTGGGGAATCGGTTCATCATTGTCCTAAAGGTCTTGCTCACTGATGAAATGCTTCTAAGCTCCTTTAGGGAGGAACTTGGAAGGTGAGCAGCCTGAGGAAGGATTAACAAAGGCTGAGAATCTCATGTTGGAAAATAGGGTCTGTCCTAGCACAAAACACAGTGTGAAATGTTTTCAAGTACTGATGATGATAATAATGACAAAATCTTTTATTTCTCCAAAGAAGCTCAAAGAATTTCATAGGCGTATCAATCATCCTTGCCACTTCCCCACGAGGAAGGATGAGGGCAGGCACTAGTAATATGACATAAATGGCAGCAGCAGAGTAAGCCATCACAATGAACTAGAGCCTTATAAATTGTTCGTTGCCCCTTGAAACCAAACAGCAGCTATGTGAGAGGCAGGGAGGGGGCTTGGCCTGGTCTCAGGCCAGGAGCAATATACCCTAGGAGACCTCCAGACAAGTCAATGTACCCGATTTTTATAAATGGCACTTTAGAGAACCATTTATCACTGATTAAAGCCTGTCTTAGATTTTGAAGTTATCTCTGCTGTCCTGGTATTTTTTTACTGCATAAAACCTGGTTTCCACCAACTAGCGATTACTGGATTTCCCCTTAAACCTCTGATTGTCATCAGTATAAACAATTACTTATCATTCCCTGATTGCCATCTGAGTTCTTACTCCCGGGTTCTTGTTGTCCAAAAAGAATGAGCCTGCTTAGTCATCACCCTTTAAAAAAGTAGAGAAGACAAAACCTTCTCTGGGCTTCTCTGGCCTAAATATCTCCTTCTCTACTTTGCTCACTCTCCGCAGTCCTTGCAAGTCCTCCTTATTAAAAATTAAATCCCTATTCCCTGCTCTGAATGACATCCCCACAAATGCTCATGCAGTTCCAGTTTAAGAAGTAAATAAACAGCCATGTCCCTGGCAGCTGTAATTGTCCTCATCTCACTATCGTTACCAACATTTAGTGGGCTCCCAAGAAGGTGAGGACACAGTGCTGGCCGGGAAGAGATGAAGCAAGCACAGTCATTGCCCCCAGAGCAATCCACTTCTTGAAATAAGTTGGTATGGCCCAGCTTGGAAAACAAACAGTGGGTAGGGTGGGCTAATTGGGGGAGGGAAGCAGGAAGCCTATGGAGGAAATGGCTTGGGGGAAAAGACAGCTCCCCAACTTGCTAATCCTGGAAAAGCAGTTTTCTTACTTGAGGGTGGAGGTCAGTCTATGAAGGGTTAAGGAGAGTGCACAGGGAGGACCCAGAGGCGCTGGGTATAGGTCACTCTTCTTAAGAAAACAAAAGTGATGGGAAGGATATACAACAGCTAAGGGTGATGCCAAGGTCAGGAGAAGAGTCTCCCCCCAGATAAAAATTTCCTGGGGTGGGGAGGAAGAGGAGAGGAAGGAGAAGGAAACAAATAAGCAAAAAAAAAGGCAACCAAAAAAACTCCATCTTATGATTTTAAGGCTATATTTTGCTCCCTGTCTCAGTTTCCTGAGGTACCTCTAAAAAAAAAGGAAAGCCTAAAATAGAATTCACTGCATTCCTTGTACCACAATATAGGTGTGTAATGAATGCACAGAAGGGAGCAAATAGGTTTTTTCTATAAAAAATACCAAAACAAAACACGTTCAGCTGTCAGGCCAGAGTCCTTTCAAGTAGGTGGATTTCAGAATGGGCCTGTCTGACCTTGAAGACATCTGCCTTCCAATCTGAGATTCTATGATCTAATTTCCAACAAATCCACTTTGAAAACTCCTGGTAAGCAATACCTAACAATGTGACCACAATGGAAAAAAATCAGGCAGCCAGGGAATCCCGGGCTGCCATACAACAGCCTACAACAGTGTCTTTCCCCTGAATATCTAAGGATCATAGATGATGGTTCATTCCTTATTCATTATAAAGCTAAAGACCTGAAAAACTCTACTGACCATGGTATTACCTTTCCTAGAGGTGCAGCTGGAAGCTACAAAATTAGCAGCACTGGTTGTTGAAAATAGTGTTTTTCAAGAAAGCACTGCTCTGTACCCAAGGAAACTGCTTCAGACCAACACATCCTTCAACAAGTCCTTATTCTTGGACACATAAAGTTTATTTTTTAAACTGACTTCTTCTCTTTACAAAAAAAATTAAATAAAATGCATTATTCGATACAGCTCTTTCTGAGTGTGGACTCCTTGACACACTGAAGATATAAGGCTCTGGATCAGCTGCTAGGAGAATATTTTGGCATGCAGTAATTATTTTGCATGAGCAAGTCTTATGACTCATCAATACTTATCACTTTAATGATGTCCTCTTCTAACTAATTTCTTCTAAGAAGTGAGGCACCTCACTTGTTAGCTTGGTAGAGCTGTAGCCAAGGGCACACTTCTATGACACATACTAATTCACAGTATCCCCACCATATAGATGGGACTTCCCTGTCCCTTAGCTGTCTATCCACAGAGAACAGTGGGGAGGAGTTCTGAACAGTTAGTATTCTAGGCTTCCTCTTATTCCCTGGGAAGGTACAACAAATTGATGAGATAGTAAATTAGTCTCTTGTTAAATCAACTCAGTTTGACAGTAATGGTTAAATTCAAACTAGAGCATCAATAGCATTGAAAAGTAAGTTGACTGTCACTTTATGTGCCTATGGCTGCTGTGATCATCTGAGAGCAAATGGACAATGCATACCACTTCATCCGAGAAGATCCTTTTGTCATTTCATTTAAGTTAGTTTTCAGGCCAGGCTACTCATATTGGGGAGCTGAACTTAAGTACTGGGTGGTTTGTCATGATAATGAGCTAAGTTCACATCAGCGTAACTGGGTGCCAATGCAACTTCACAATTATGAAATGGTGTATGTATGACTATGGCCCTCCTGAGATCAGGGTCTATAGAGTCACTATAAACAATGGTGTTGCTCTCAACAAAAACCACCCATTCCACATGGCTCAACAGGGGTAACTGTGCAAGTAGAATCCAATAGCTCACAAGTCCAAGGCTCCATTCTGCAGCCAACCTGTTGCCCACAATTTGAGGTCCGGTTTTCTGGTTTCTAAAACTAAGTTTCTATCTCTCTTCCTTTTCAGATCCACCTAAATTATAGCCTTGGCTGTGAAGAAGGGTTGGAAAAATGACCACATAGTGAAAAAGGTATTTTTTAAAAAGGTAATTGTACCATTTACTGGTTCTGCTTCGAGTCTAGCCCAGAGTCAAAACGTATCAAAATGACACAAGACGACCTCATTGAAAAGTTGTCCAAAGCATGGCTCATGCCTTTCACTAACTGAAGACATATGTTCCCAACCTGTTGCAGATCATGTTATAGGGAGATGCTAACTTGGCTCCAACTCCTCAGAAATTCTCAAAGAGGAAAGGAAAACTGCAAATTCCATCCCTGCTGGGACTGTCCCCAGAAAGGGGTCCTATCTCCTTTCCACACTTAGATCTTTGTACTCTTCCGGGGGTAAGGAATACCTAATGTTATGTAAGGGTCTCTGTAGAAATTTATATCCAGCCCCAAATTAGCAAGTAGCAGAATATCTACTACATTCAGTAATTCATTCCATAGTGTTTATTGAGAGCCTATTATGCCTCAGGGATGATTTTAGGCACTTTATATCAGTGAAGGTTCTTGTGGAGTTGACATTCATAGCAGGGGGCAGTGGAAAGATAGATAATAAAAATAGACATAATAAGTAGATTATAGAATATATTAGGAGATGATAAGGACTAAGAAACATAAAACAGATCCAAATGAGGGGACTAGGAATTTCCAGAGAGGGGCAGTTAGCAATTTTAGAATATGGCAGTCTGGGAAGTTCTCTTTGAAAGGTGATATTTGAGCAAAGGCTCGAAGGAGGTGAGGAAGTGGTGATACTGATGTCTGGAAGATCATTTCAGGTAGAGGGAACATCCAGTGAGAAAGCCATAAGTCAAGAGCATGAACATGTTTTGAAAAAGTCTAGGAGGCCAATCTGGACTCTTCTAGTGTGACTGCAGGGGGATTAGTGGACAGTGTGGGGGGTGGTGTAAGACATGAGGTCAAAGAATAACAGGAGTCCAGATTATGCGGAGGCTTGTAGATCACTGCTTCTCAAACTTTCAAGTGGATATAAATCATCTGGGATCTTGTGAAAATGAAGTCACCTCCACTTGGTGTGGGATAGGGCCTGAGATTTGCATCTCTAACAAGTTCCCAGGTGCCTCTGGTGCTTTGAGTAGCAGAACTTTTGACCACTGTAAATGACTTTTACTCTGAATGAAGTAGGGGATCCAATGGAAGATTCTGAGACTGTTGAGAAAAGACTGTGATGGGGGAAAAGGAGAGAAGAAGGCTATTGTAGTAATACAGGCAAGAGACTTGGATTAAGGAGGTATCAGTGGAAGTAATTAGATTCTGGACGTGTTTTGAGAGTAGAGCTATTATAATTTCCTGACGGATTAGAAGTTGTGTGGGAGAGAGACAGGAACCAAATGATGCTAAAATATTTAACCAGAGCAACTGGGAAATGGAGCAGCCATCTACCTGAAATGGGAATGCTGCAAGTGGAATATGTTCTAGAAGGTAGGTTAGGAGTTCAGTTTGGATGTAATGCATTTGGTGATGTTAAAAAGGCAAAGTCTGAAACTTTAGAAAGAGAGGGCTGGACTGGAGATGAATGTGGGAGTGGCTGACAGAAGATATTTAAAGCCAGAAAACTGGATGAGATCACCCAGAGAGAGTATGTAGATAGAAAATAATACAGTAACAGCCCTGGGGCACTCATCTCCAGAAGACAACACAGAGGAAGCCCGCAAAAAGAATTCTCTCTCAGGTTTCACTGGAGGCCATACTTGTGAACTGTATTTGAAAAGTCCTGCTATGTCTCCCATACCATGTCTCAGTCACAGATAAGAAGGCCATTACTCCTTTAACAATGACTTATGGACTCATGTAGAGAGGGAGAAAAGGTGCACTTTCCCACCCTCTACAATCTCAGCTTCTATGATGGAGCTACATCTACCAGCATGAATTATCATCTGAATGGCCTACAACTTGGAGCCCCTATGCGGTTTGTTGCAACAGGTGAAAAACAAACACCCATTTAAGATAGCAGCACAAACATTTACTTACTCGTTCCACTACAGAGTGAGCAATACAGTGTCTGATCTGAACAATACAGAAGTTACATAGAACACCATCTATGGATTTTACCTACCTAACCATTTCAATAACCTTAACAGCTGAGCTTGGCTGAGATGCTTTACGAACAAACCACACACACACACACACACACACACACACACACACACAGTCTATTGCCACTGGGAATCTATCTTGGATCCCCTTCTCAAACCTACTCATTCCATCTAGCTAAGCTTCTGTTGCAGATTTATCCCTTTATAACCCTTCTTTTCTCTACCTGCCACCTTGCTAACTGAATTTTAGGCTCATCTATTTTCCTGGAATATGTATTTGGCTCAGTTCTACCCATGCCTAAGGCCAGCTGCAGTTCCCAAGACCCAGGGTGGGCAAAGCTTTAGGCCCTCTGCTTATTCAGGACTGGGGATAATTAGGAACTCTCCTTTAAAAAATTATGGTATAATAGAGATCAGTATTATAGGATTGTTTGGTAAATGAGCCAGGGTATGTATGTGTATATTATTTAATTTCATGTACACATAGACATGGACTATTAATAGCATAGACACTGTCATGTAACTTGTGGACCTTTGGTCCATTCTACCTTATGTTCCATCTCAGACTATGGTACCATTTTGCGGGGGGCAGTAGGCGGGGGAGAAGATTGTCATTCTCTGATATCCACCCAAAGGTTAAGTGAGCCTGGTTGCTATTAATAATTCACTCTGGGTCTCTCATCCACGAATTTATCTATACCTTTCCTGAAGCTATTGACATTTTAGAATGTACCACCTCCTGGGGGTAATGACATAGCATTTTATGCATCACTGGAAAGTGATAATGCGGGGCGCCTGGGTGGCTCAGTCAGTTAAGTGTCTGCCCTCGGCTCAGGTCATGATCCCAGGGTCCTGGGATCGAGCCCCACGTTGGGCTCCCTGCTTGGCGGGAAGCCTGCTTCTCCCTCTCCCACTCCCCCTGCTTGTGTTCCCTCTCTCGCTGTGTCTCTCTCTGTCAAATAAATAAATAAAATCTTAAAAAAAAAAAAAAAGAAAGTGACAATGGAGAAGAAGTCTGTCAAGGCCTGCTTTGGTTCCTGTTCCCCTAGCCGGCCTCTCCCAACTGCGGTGAACACATTCCTCCCACCTACAGACTAAGCCCTGCCTCAGGCTCTAGGGCCAATCCTATCTTTAATCACAAGGATTTAAAGAGTTCTTCAACATTTAGGGGCCCAGAATCAAATCACTGTAGCTGCCAGTTCTGTTAGACCGCATGACCCAGTTCTATAAATGAGCTTCTGTCTTGTTCCTGAGATCAGCTTCCCCCCTCCTACCCCAGTTCTGGCAGCATAATCTTCGTCTTGCTCCTTTGTATTGAGGTCCCCAGCTTGGTAACCTTCCCAGTACTCCTGGCCTTCTAGGAATATGTCCTGCCTTTTTTTTTCCCCGGGACTTCTGCCCGAGTGGTGGGAATCCTCCCCGTGAACCCTGGAATTGCCTGATGCTGCCTGTTTGCATGTCTGTCTGCTTCATGATCCCACACTTCTGTGCTCTTCCCACCTGTCAGGACTGCATGGTGTTTCACATCTGGCCCTCCATGCTCACTGCTTTCTGGATCCACCTGTTGTTACCGGTTTAACTGTGTGTATATTGTGAGTGAGGCATGGATGATATTTGCTCTACCATAAGCATGCATGCAAGAGAAATAAAGAATATTAACCTGAGCCACTGCTTACTGTTGTGCAGATTGCATACTGCTCAGTTGCAGAGGGCAACATATGCAAAGTCTGAAAGGTACAGCATATTGCCATGTAAATGGCACCCCCTGAAGTTGTGCTGTGCCTGATGCTAACCACAGCTTGATATCCTGGGGCTATCACTTAGGGATTGTGCTTATAGCAAGTTAAGCGGTTATCAGCATATGCATCAGTGTTTAACATACCAGCATTTAAGTTTGGGAATGCTGACTCAAAGCCAGATAAACTTTAATTACAGCCTAATAACAGGGTCAGAGTCAAAAGAAGAAAATGTGAGGCAGTACACCTCATCTCAAACACTTCATAAAGTTAAATAATTTAACAGACAATGAGAATTAAAATTTTCACGATTGAGGCAGGCTGTTTGTGCAAGACAGGTGACTTAATCCTGAAATGATACACTACGCATTCCCGAGTGCAATGGTCCTCAGAGCATATGCGTGGCCTGAGGTGTGCCAAAGGCATTCTTGTTTTCCATCAGTTCCTCCTCCCCCCTGCCACAGAGCATACCTCCTCAACATTGAAGTCAGGTTTTAGGATTAACTGAATTGGAGCCCCACTCAACTCACTCCTTTGCCCCTCCCCGCGAAAATTTCATCTTAACACAAATCAGCATTAGCGACTCAATGGCTCATGTATGTTTCTGAAGGGATTTGTTACAGGCCAGGTGTAGCAGGGAAGAAGAGGAAACAATAATGTCAGGATATAGGGGCAACCTAATACATTTGGGGGAGTGGAAATGATCTGAGAGGCAGGAGAAGTGGGATCTGGTGGAGGTTAGATGACTATCCACTATGCAACCCTGGCCAAGCCATGCTGTATCTCTGGGCATCTGCCCTTTCAACTGCAAAGAGGAGGGAGTCGTATTAGAGGACATCTAAGTTATTTTCCACCACTAAAATCGCAGACTATAAATTGGAAGTTGGAGCTTTTTTTGGTCACAGAGTCCCACAGTGGCGATCTTCAGACAGCACAAGGTCACAGACTAAACCGATGATACAGGAATCCCCAGCCAGGGTGGAGGAATGCCCCAAACCACCTCCTCCACTCTTCCCCCCAAGGCAGCTCTGAAGGAAGATGAATGCTTAATTACAAAGGAGGCACTCAAACAACAGCCATGTGTAACTGAAGAGATGGCTTCAGAGGTACCATTTAAAACATAAGGAAGTTGGAAGCTGTACACGTTGGCATTCGTTCAGAAGGTAGTATTGCGAACACTTATTATACACCCAGATTTTCCTCTCATAAATTAGGTTATAATGTATGTGGTTAATTCTAGCAAGGTATTAATATCACATTAATCTGAATCCTAAAAATAAAGTGTTTATGGATCTTACTCAGCCCACTAAGAACCAAGTGCCATAGGGAAGGTGGTATTGGAAGATGAGGTCACAGATGAGTCTCCTGGCTCCTATTCAAGGAGATGCACCTTATTCTTCTAGTCTATCGAGGTCATCTGCCTGTTAGGTTTAGCTCTAGTTCCATTTTGTCCTGAGCAGCTCCCCAAAAGCCAGTCTTCAATCAATTCCCCTCTTGCTGATTTCCTATGGCACTCAATGCCTGCACCTCTTGGTGAACCTCTGCATCCTGGCCACTGTATGTTTTTCTCTAATCATCACATATGTGCAAGTCTTGACATTCCGATTAGATTGTAAGCTCCTCCAGACCAAGATCCTGTGATGCATTGCTCTTTTATCTTTTCAAGGGCCTGGCATTGGAGACTGGCACATATTTAATGTTCAGCAAACATGCTTTGAAAAGAATTAATTTCATAGACTTTTGAGAGTCTACCAGGTTGGGAGTGACAATAGTGGATTAGAGAATCTCTGTCTTGAGCATTCACCGAGGGAAGTAAAGAGAAAAATGTGTGCACATAATCACTGAGACACAAAGGTAGTGGAAAAAGAAAAAAAGAACAAAACATTTTGCAATCAAAGAGGAGAGCAATTCATTTCAAAAGATGGGCTCAACCTTGGTTCTCAAGCTGTAGCATGCATTGGAATCATCTGGATGGCACCCCTTACTGGGCCCCCCACTTCCAAAGTTTCTTATTCAGTTTTGGAAATGGCCTGAACATTTGCGTTTCTCACTAGCCCCTTAGGTGATGAACTAACCCTAGCTCAAGGGCAATACTTTGAGAACCACTGGGCTAAAGGGCAAATAGACCTGAAATAGGGAAAAGCATCTCAGCAGTTATTTTTATCTTTTCTAAAGCAGTGGGGGAGGACATTGCCATGTGAGCAGTATGAGCAGGGAGGTAGAGACAGGGAAGCACCCACAACGTTTAGGGATAGCAAATAGCTGTATGGAGAGATGAGGCTCCCAGAATTCAGGGGCATTATTTTTGGGGACTTCAATGTCATGCCATGGAACCTGGGTTCCTTATTGGGCAACAGAGAATACGGGAGCGTTGTATACAGATCCCAAGTAGAGGCTGATAACAGAAGGCAATGGAAGAATGGACAACAGGGCTTGATAATTAAGCCACTAAGCCAATCTGTCTTTATTAAAGGGAAACCAAAATAGAACTGAGACATGTGTTCATCCGAAAGCCACTCCATATGTTTCTGGAGTTCATCTGAGCAAGTAGGACAAAGGTCTCAATTCGACCATTGCCCTGGGTTTTGGGATTCTGCTCTTATTATCACTCATTCACACAGAAACACACAGGTGCACCAGAATTTAGAACACGCCTCTTCACATGCCCACATGAGTCTGTAGCTGTGAAGTTAGGATTTAGCCCCAGGGCTAAATGCATGGGTGTGTGGAAGCATTACCAAATTCACAGGGTAAGATACTTCTCTAAGTCAAATCAGGAGCAGTCCAGAATGGAAAAATGATGTACCAAGTGGAGCTAAAGAGGAGGGAAATCACACTGAACTCTACAACAGGCTCTGTCTGAAAGAAAAAAAGTTGGGTTTGAACTCTGTCTCCCAAAATAAAAATAACAGCCAACAGATAGTTCCGGACACTGTTCCAAACACAACAAATACATTATGCTATTGAATCCTCATAAGAGATGATTGTTATCTTTATTTTACAGATGAGAAAACCAAGACACAGAGAAGTAAGGCAATGTGACAAGGTCACATAGCTAGTAAGAGGTGGAGCCAGGATTTGAGTTCAGAAAGGCCAAAAATCAACATCTGTGTGTTTATCCACAACGCTAGATTTGCACTCTCAGCTGCACAAGGATCCTGAGGTTATACATGCATTTGAAAAATAAAGTCTTGATTTGTCTCTCATTCCTATTCCCTCCCTTTCTGCCTTGCCTCTTCCTTCCCAAATTATTGAACACCGATGGTTTGTCAGGCACTAGGCACATAGATAGAAGCTGCTTTTTAAGAGTTGAGTGAAGAAACTGTTCTAAACAAAGAAATAATGTTAGCAGTAAGTTACATACGTGGCCAGGATACAGGGTCTTCAAAAAGATCATACCACTCCACAGGTACACCCACTCAGAGTGCACCTTTGGCTACACTTGCACTGAATAAAATTCCAGGACCTCGTCCCCAGTCTCATTTAGTTTCCTATCGCAAACCAAACTGAAACTTTTTGCAATGCCAAATAGGATTCAAAGCCCCCTGGAAGAAGAGAGTGTAAAGAGAGCTTTTATATACTTACGGGGAAAAAAATACCTTAAAACACATTCATCTGAAGCCTTCTTTCAATTCTCCCATGGAATGCTAACCTGTATTTGCAGTTTGTGAGATTCATGTCAGAAGCTTGCTGTAGCCTGAGGTTTAAACCAGAGAGATTCTGACTTGGTCCTGAGGCAGGTACCTTTGTAGCTTTCTAATCTCTCTCTCTGAAGTTCGGGGCTTTTAAGGGAGGTTGGTGATGTTCCCTGCGGAGGATTTTCTGTCATTCTGTGGGCAGGAATGCATGGTTGTGATACAAAGAACAGAAGTTTAAATCTCTTTACATCCTGCTTAATTGCCATTATTGGCCTAATTGCAGGTACAGGGCTCAAAGAGAATGAATGTCACTTGCCATCTGTAGCTGGAAGGTGCTTGAATCAAACCAAATCTGTTCAGGATACAAAAGACACTTTAGCATATGCAGATGCCCGAAATGGCTTTACAGACCCAAATCCTTTTAATAAGCTTAAGACAGGCCTGAATTTATTTAAATGTCTAATTCTAAATGTACGTATGCCTGGTAGTAATGTTTACCATCTGTCTGACACTGCCCTGTTGAGGTAATTGTCAAGCTACAGTATGACATATGGTGCACATATTTGGACCTTAAACATAACAGCCTTGGCATGAAACAATTGGAAACCAAGATTTAATCTTTGGTATCACTCAAGTTGGAGTTGAACAAACAGACAGTTCTGGGCTATTACTGTTTTCTTCCTTTATGATAAATACTCCTCCGTAGACATGCTTGAGAACAACATTGGAGGGGCAGGCCTTGTTTCAATGCACTGCCTTTTTCTTGCTCTGGCTCCAGCACTTGGAAACCCAGTCGGAATGGCAATTCTGCAGTGGAGGCCAGAAGCCAGTCTCTGGCCCAGGCAGCATCTGGTCTCAGCCAAAGAATATAAGGAGGGTTCCACTTGAGAGCCCAGCGGAGCTGGTTGCCCAGGCAGAAGGGGCAGAGCAGAATCTAAGGCAGTGGCAACAATGACAACTCTTCTTTCTATTCTTTATTCTATTTGCCGGCCTTCTCTTTTCATCTCCGTTCTATTTTTTTTCCCTATTTTGGTTTCCAGTCGTCCTGTCAAATACAGTAGGGTTGGAGGAAGGGAGGAAGAAAGGCTAGATAGAGGCTGACAGCTCCAAGACCCCCCCCCCCCCACGCCCTGGGGGAAATGCACATGACTCCAAGAGAGGAGAACAAAACCCTTTTCAAGTTATTTTGGTTAAACGATAGAGACCCTAGAGTGACAAATATCTCAGGCACTGCTCCCTTCATTCTTTAAATACTAGCAGCACTGTAGCATTAGATACAGCTGTGTAGATGCCTAGAGCCTGACTTGAAAGACCTACTTTGTGCTTGGCTTAGAGGATGAGTGTTGCTATTGTGGTTGCAGTCGCTGTCTGGATCTAAAGTGTTGTAAATATGGCAACAGGGATAATGTAACTCTTGCAGTAATGTACCTAAGAATGTGGTCTATGCCTCTTCTGAATGGGTATGGCATGTCGTTATGCACGGCACTCCATACGATAATAGCTTCCAATAGAAAGTCAACATAGACACTCTTTCTCTAACCCTGTTTCTATCCCTAGGCTCCACTGTCTTTTCATTTAGAAAAGGAGGCATGGGGGATTCTGGAAGACGAACAGGATACTTAACGATGATCTGTATGTGTGCGCGAATGTGGATGCCTGCACCGTGCAGGAGGTCCGAGAGGCGAAAATGACAATACACGAGGTTAGCCACCAACGTAATCCTGCCCTGGACTTTCCACCAGTCTGAAATGACAACTTGATTCCAGATTTTGGTATCCTGCCGGGTTCTCTGTTTAAGCCTGAAGCTTAACATGTCTTCTGTTCCTAATTAGCAACAAGGCTAAATTTAGCCAAGGTTTCTCTGGTGCCACCACGGTCACAAAACGATTCTAAAACTGAACATGAAGGCAGGTTATACTTGATGGATTTAGGAAAAGACAAAACAAACCTGAAGGTGCCTCTCTGAGATCTGATGGCCTCAGAGGCCAAGAAATGTTGAGGCAAAGGGATAAAATTGGCCATTGTGTAAATACGTAAATTTTGATTCAGGGAAGTCCCTCCCTTGGGACTCAGAGTACACAGTGTGGCAGTCCAGCGGTTACACTCTCAGACAGGCCTCACCCAGGGGAAAAAACGACAAGAGGGCACGATTCATTTCTCATGCCTCCCAACTCCCCATTAGGCTCCTACTGCTCCCTGTCCTGCCTCCTTTCTTCTGACCAGCCCCCAGCTGCCCGACTGTCCTCAACAGATCAAAGTTCCCCTGTGCACTGTCATCCCCCTGCCCCTCACTCCCCACTTCTCAGCACATTGAGACTTCAGTTATCATGCAGCAGTATCCCCCACACCAGCCTTTCCTTCTGGTTGGCCTCCTGGTGCTTCCTCCCCACTCTCTACAACTTTTTATTTTTAAAAATATTTCACATCTACAGAGAAGCTGCAAGAATATGATGATGAACGATGAACAGGTGTATAACCTTCACCTCAAGTCATCTTGCTGCATATACTTTATTTTTCCTTTTCTCTTTCTTCGTATGTGTGTGGGTATGTGTGCACATATGATATACGCAGTATGTTGGGTTTTGTTGCTGAACCATCTGAGAGTTAGTTAGGCATCCGAACTCCTTACTCCTCGGTATTTTCACATGCATTGGCTAAGAATAAGGACATTAGCTAGATAATCACGATTACAATCATCACACTTAGGAAATTTAACACTGATACTCTATGACTAGGTAATATACAGCCCATGTTCACATTTCCCCAATTGTCCCATAATGCCTGTTACAGGTCTTTTATGTGAGGTATTGATGTTTATGTAAGGTCTGAGCCAGTGATTTTGCTGAATGGGTTTTACCGCTGTAAACATCACTAAGTGTTACCACTTTTGCCACCCCATCAGTGGTCACAAACATCGCTGGACATGGTTAAGACTTATGTTCTTATCCTCACTTAAGAGGTAAAGAATAAAGATGCCACATGGAGGGTAGACACCCAGCCCAGGACCGGCCAGAGGAACTAGGGCAGAAGAGCACGTTTATGGTCCTTTCTCTTCCCTTCATCTCAGACCCCCACAGCCGTAACTTCCACTTATGTGAGGCCTGATTTCCTTCCTTACTCCTGGTCTGTACCCACTTCTCATTCAAACAGCCACTCTGAGCCACTGTAATTATGACAGGAATGAGATAAATTCTCCCGATAGGGACAAGCCCTTACTCCCCACTCCTCCTTTTTTCCCATCAAGGATAGGAATTTCTACTTCCCTCCACAAAGAGAAAAACTGTGGGGAGACTCTACTGAACCCCCTCCTCTGTGAAGTGACTCAAATCTGAGCATGCCCGGCCAGCCCCTTCCTCTTTTGCTCCAAGTTTCCTGTCTGAGCAGACACACTTACAGGCTCACGGCATCCCCTGTGTGTGTTTGCATGTGTGGTGGGTGTAGTTAGGATGACCACGGTCAGCACAGAGAGCAGAGTAAGGGGCCTGTCTGGTGGCACATCAAAGAACATTCTCTAATTAGCTTCATCAAAAATAAGGCTGCTATTTTGATATTTATCTTATTTATCTGTCTGGTGCCTGCAATTCCCTGTTGTTTTCCATTTCAGGAAGCCTAAAGAGTCTTATTTATTGGCTCTCTGAATCCCCAACTTTTTGATCAGAGCATTAACCATAATAGAGCAACACAAGTGGGAAACACAAGTTTCCCACTGCCCTCGCCATGGGGTGGAATGGATACTGTGCCAGTACTGAACTCTTCCCTCTTGAAGGGTATGGAGGGTTGCCTAGGCTGTGGGACAATGGGGAGAACGTGGGGTTTTACAGGCAGGGTGGGGGTGGTGAAGACAGAGGTAGCCAGCCAGCTTCAGCTGAGCCCTGGCCAGCTGGTCTGCTCAGAGACTCCACAGAATTCAGAAGGTGGGAGGAGAGGCCCATGATTCTTTTAGGCAGATGCAAAGAAGTTGAAAATGGACAGGCAAAGTCTCCATTTTAAACTTTTTGGGGAAAGGGCAGATCTGGCTGATACTGCCTATAATATACTATCCCTGGTGACCAGGCAGGAGGACCACAGCAGGAGGAGCAGGGAGCTTTGTGTCTGGCTGCCAAGGGCTAATGCATTTGCTATGGAAACTGAGCCTTGGGTTCCTACCAGGTTCTCTGGAGACACTCGGGCTTCTTTACCAGGAGGTAACTGAGCTGTCCTTTCTAACAAAGACTTCCCCTTAGATACAAAGAAAAATGGCCTCTTGTCAGTTCGGGGTTTGGGTGTGGGATGAAGGTTAAGTGGCAGTAAATGTAAGGACTGGGGTCTTTCACCCTTTTGCTTACATCACTAAGACTTTAAATTATCCTGAACAATGTCTGATGTGTCTCTGTGTGTGAGAAGAAATGAAAGAAAAAATGTCATTCAAAGCAGAAGTGAAGCTGTCTAGGCCTTGAGCTGTCACACATAGGGATGTCACATGTGAGTATGCGTGTGTGCGTGTGTGTATGTGTTTGTGTGTATGCACAGAAACAAGCAGAGATACCTATGTTTCCCCCAAGGAAGAGTGAAGTTATTGTTCATGCTATGTCTACAGAGCTGCCAATGTTTGAATAATTCACCTCCACCTCTACCACATACATATGCTTGGTTTCCTTCCCTTTAAAGAGTATGACCAAAATGGCCCCCATCCCTTGGTCTGGCCCCTGCCCAGTCCTGACTAGAATCATTGCCTTGGTGTGCTGGGCAGGTTTGACTATATGGATTGGTTTCTCAAGTGAAACTTTTAAGACCCTGTGATCAAGGGACTTACACAGTGCATGGCACAAGGGGTGTGTCTAATAAAAGGATAGACATGTTACATCCTTTTCTGTGAGTGCCAAACAGTAGGGTGTGCAGGTTAATGACAGGGGAGTCCTGTCACTTATTAATTGGGTGACTCTGGGTAAGTTACTTGACTTTCTTAAGTCTCACTTTTCTCATTTATGAAATAACAATAAGGACAGTTTTTGCTATTGTTTGAGGTTGTCATACTATGGCTAAAGTACACAGCTGAATTCCTGGCAATAATCAGAACTCAATAAAATTTGAGTTAGAGCTGAGAGTAGTGCTTTATCAATAAATTGCTATATTGGAAAAAGTCTTACTGGGCCTCTGCTCTTCATCTCATAATTAACATGGTTGGATTAGATTCTCAAATCAACTAGACAGTATCTGCCATTGTTTTGTGTGGAGATATGTATGTGGGGTGTGGTCCTGGGGACAAGAGTTGTCTTAGGAAGTCTTCAAAGCAGGCTTTTGAGTCTCTAGTAACTTGGGAAATTTTTCAACAAAAGCCCCCAATTTTACATAGTACTTGTATTAAACCAGAGTTAGAAAACTGCCTTTCTGGACATACAAAATTTTAAAGTATGTTGGAGAAAAAATTAATCCATTTTATTCTTTTTTCCCTGTGATGCTCTTATTGTGTTCTTTATATTAGGTTCCCCGAAGACCCAAGATTCCTCTCTTTCACGCAGGTAGCCGGGGATGCAAGGAAAGGAAATGAACCTATGGGGGGCGGAGCAAGATGGCAGAGGAGTAGGAGACCTGGATTTCGTCTCCTCTCAGGAATTCAGCTGGATAGGGATCAAACCATTCTGAACACCTACGAACTCAACAGGAGATCGAAGAAAAGAATAGCAACAACTCTCTGAACAGAAAAGCGACCACTTTCTGGAAGGTAGGACGTGCGGAGAAGTAAATCCGAGGCGATATTCAGGAGGATACATGGCGAGGGAGGGGGCCTCCTTCAGCCGCTTCTGGCAAGTGATAGAGCCGCGGAGCACAAAATCGGAACTTTTAGAAGTCGGCTCCGCTGAGGGACGTCACTCCGGTGGCTAAGCATGGGGTGGAACCCTCGCAGGACAGTGTGGTCTCAGGACCCTCGGGTCACAGAAAGACCAGGGGTGCCTGAGTGCGGCAGAACTCCCAGAGATTGGAGATGGGAAGCCGGCTGCAGAGATGGAGCCCAGGTGCGGGTTCTTAGCTCGGGGTTGTCATAAACCGTGATCCGCAGCACAGTCGGGCCACTGCTCCTCCAGCAGGGACCCAACAAGCGGCAGATCCAGGGAGACTCACCTTCTTCCCCTGGGAGGAGCGGCACGGAAGCACACCGCAGGGATCTGCTGGGATTGGAGACTCCACACGGGGTTGGGTGCCAGAGAGAAACGCGTGGTCACAGGCCGGGTGAGCACGGAGTGTGGCTGGAGACCGGGGAGACGGGAGTGATTGACTGCTTTTCTCTGGGAGCACACTGAGGAGTGGGGCCCTGAGTTCTCGGCTCCTCTGAGGTGGAGATTGGGAGGCCACCATTTTCACTCTCCGCCTCCAAAGCTGTGCAGAAAGCTTGCAGGGAACGAAAGCTCCCGAGAGCAAACCTGAGCAGATTACTTAGCCTGGACCGGGCAAGGGTGGGGCAATTCCGCCTCTGGCAAACACATTTGGGAACCATGGCAACAGGCCCCTCCCCCAGAAGATCAGCAAGAACAGCCAGCCAAGACCAAGTTTACCCATCGATGAGAATGGCAGAACTCCAGCGCTAGGGGAATACTGCACATAGAATCCATGGCTTTTTTACCATGATTCTATAGTCTTTCAAAGTTAATTTTTTTAACTGTTTTTTTTTTAATTTTTCTTTTTCCCTTTTTCAACCAATATCTTATCAATCCCTTTTTAAAAAAACATTTTTATTTTTCATTTTTAGAGTCATATTCTATCCCTTCATAGTAGTTACCTGTATTTTTGGCATATATATATATATAAGTTGTTCTCTCTTTAAAATTTTGAGATAGTTTCTTCTAACAGATCAAAATATACCCTAAATCTATAGTGTATGTTTTTTTTCTACTCCCCTGCCTGATCACATTCTCTCCCTTTTTTTTTAAAATCCTCTTCTCTCTTTTTTTCAAACAACTTCTTATCAATTCCTTTTATAAAATTTTTTATAATTTCCATCTTTACAGTCATATTCCATCCCTTCATCATATCAACCCTTATTTTTGTACATATATAAGTTTTTCTTTCTTTAAAATTTTGGGAGGCACTTTCTTCTAACAGACCAAAATACACCCAAAATCTAGTGTGTGGCACTGATCTACATAGCAGCCTGAGTATATTTGATGATATTTCATTTTTTTTGTTTTGTTCTGTTTTTGTTTTTATCTTTTTCTTTTTCTTTTCCTCTCTTTCCCTTTCTTTTCCCACGGCTTCAGGTCTTTTCTGATTTGTTTAGAGTATATATATATATATATATATATATATATATATATATATATATATTTTAAAGATTCTATTTATTTATTTATTTGACAGAGACAGAGACAGCGAGAGCAGGAAAACAGCAGGGGGAGTGGGAGAGGGAGAAGCAGGCTTCCCGCTGAGCAGGGAGCCCAATGTGGGACTCGATCCCAGGACTCTGGGATCACGACCCGAGCCGAAGGCAGCCGCTTAACGACTGAGCCACCCAGGCGCCCCTAGAGTATATTTTCTGGGGACGTTGTTACCCTGTTAGCATTTTGTTCTCTCACTAATCTATTCTCCTCTGCACAAAATGACAAGATGGAAAAAATCACCTCAACAAAGAGGTAGTACCGACTGCCAGGGACCTACTCAATACGGACATTAGTATGACGTCGGATCTAGAGTTCAGAATCATCACTTTAAAGATACCAGCTGGGCTTGAAAAAAATATGGAAGTTATTAGAGAAACCCTTTCTGGAGAAGTAAAAGAACTAAAATCTAACCAAGTCAAAATCAAAAAGGCTATTAATGAGGTGCAATCAAATATGGGGTCACTAACTGCTAGGATAAATGAGGCAGAAGACAGAATCAGTGATATAGAAGACCAAATGATGGAAAATAAAGAAGCTGAGAAAAAGAGAGATAAACAACTACTGGATCATGAGGGCAGAATTCGAGAGATAAGCGATACCATAAGACAAAACAACATTAGAATAATTGGGATCCCAGAAGAAGAAGAAAGAGAGAGAGGGCCAGAAGGTATAATGGAGCAAATTATAGCAGAGAACTTCCCTAATATAGGAAAGGAAACAGGCATCAAAATCCAGGAAGCACAGAGAATCCCTCTCAAAATCAATAAAAATAGGTCAACACCCGACATCTAATAGTAAAACTTACAAGTCTCAGAGACAAAGAGAAAATCCTGGAAGCAGCTCGGAAGAAGAGATATGTAACCTACAAGGGTAGAAACATTAGATTGGCAACAGACCTATCCACAGAGACCTGGCAGGCCAGAAAGGACTGGCAGGATATATTCAGAGCACTAAATGAGAAAAATATGCAGCCAAGAATACTCTATCCAGCTAGGCTGTCATTGAAAATAGAAGGAGAGATAAAGAGCTTCCAGGACAAACAAAAACTAAAGGAATTTGCAAACACGAAACCAGCCCTACAAGAAATCTTGAAAGGGGTCCTCTAAGCAAAGAGAGACCCTAAAAGCAACATAGACCAGAAAGGAACACAGACAATATACAGTAATAGTCACCTGACAGGCAATACAATGGCACTAAATTCCTATCTTTCAATAGTTACCCTGAATGTAAATGGGCTAAATGCTCCAATCAAAAGACACAGGCTATCAGATTGGATTAAAAAACAAGACCCATTGATATGTTGTCTGCAAGAGACTCTTTTTAGACCCAAAGACACCCCCAGATTGAAAGTGAGGGGGTGGAAAACCATTTACCATGCTAATGGACACCAAAAGAAAGCTGGGGTGGCAATCCTTATATCAGACAAATTAGATTTTAAACCAAAGACTGTAATAAGAGATGAGGAAGGACACTATATCCTACTTAAAGGGTCTATCCAACAAGAAGATCTAACAAGTGTAAATGTCTATGCCCCTAACATGGGAGCAGCCAATTATATAAGCCAATTAATAACAAAAGCAAAAAAACACATTGACAATAATACAATAATAGTGGGGGACATTAACATCCCCCTCATGGAAATGGACAGACCGTCTAAGCAAAAGATCAACAAGGAAATAAAGACTTTAAATGACACACTGGACCAAATGGACTTCACAGACATATTCAGAACATTCCATCCCAAAGCAACAGAATACACATTCTTCTCTAGTGCCCATGGAACATTCTCCAGAATCGATCACATCCTAGGTCATAAATCAGGTCTCAACCGGTACCAAAAGATTGGGATCATTCCCTGCCTATTTTCAGACCACAATGCTTTGAAACTAGAACTCAATCACAAGAGGAAAGTCAGAAAGAACTCAAATACATGGAGGCTAAAGAGCATCCTACTAAAGAATGAATGGGTCAACCAGGAAATTAAAGAATTTAAAAAATTCATGGAAACCAATGAAAATGAAAATACAACTATTCAAGATCTTTGGGATGCAGCAAAGGCAGTCCTAAGAGGAAAGTATATAGCAATACAAGCCTTTCTCAAGAAACAAGAAAGGTCTCAAATACACAACCTAACCCTACACCTAGAGGAGCTGGAGAAAGAACAGCAAATAAAGCCTAAACCCAGCAGGAGAAGAGAAATAATAAAGATCAGAGCAGAAATCAATGAAATAGAAACTAAAAGAACAGTAGAACAGATCAACGAAACTAGGAGCTGGTTCTTTGAAAGAATTAACAAGATTGATAAACCCCTGGCCAGACTGATCAAAAAGAGAAGAGAAATGACCCAAATCAACAAAATCATGAATGAAAGAGGAGAGATCACAACCAACACCAAAGAAATACAAACAATTATAAGAACATATTATGAGCAACTCTATGCCAGCAAATTAGATAACCTGGAAGAAATGGATGCATTCCTAGAGACGTATCAACTACCAAAACTGAACCAGGAAGAAATAGAAAACCTGAACAGACCTATAACCACTAAGGAAATTGAAGCAGCCATCAAAAATCTCCCAAAACACAAAAGCCCAGGGCCAGATGGCTTCCCAGGGGAATTCTACCAAACATTTCAAGAAGAATTAATACCTATTCTTCTGAAACTGTTCCAAAAAATAGAAGTGGAAGGACAACTTCCAAACTCATTTTATGAGGCCACCATTACCTTGATCCCAAAACCAGACAAAGACCCCATCAAAAAGGAGAATTACAGACCAATATCCCTGATGCAAATGATGCAAAAATTCTCACCAAAATACTAGCCAATAGGATCCAACAGTACATTAAAAGGATTATTCACCACGACCAAGTGGGATTTATCCCTGGGCTGCAAGGTTGGTTCAACATCCGCAAATCAATCAACGTGATACAATACATTAACAAAAGAAAGAACAAGAATCATATGATCCTCTCAATAGATGCAGAAAAAGCCTTTGACAAAGTACAGCATCCTTTCTTGATCAAAACTCTTCAGAGTATAGGCATAGAGGGTACATACCTCAATATCATAAAAGCCATCTATAAAAAACCTACAGCGAATATCATTCTCAATGGGGAAAAACAGAGCTTTCCGCCTAAGGTCAGGAACGCGGCAGGGATGTCCACTATCACCACTGCTATTCAACGTAGTATTAGAAGTCCTAGCCACAGCAATCAGACAACAAAAAGAAATCAAAGGCATCTAAATTGGCAAAGAAGAAGTCAAACTCTCACTCTTTGCATATGATATGATACTTTATGTGGAAAACCCAAAAGACTCCACCCCAAAACTGCTAGAACTCATACAGGAATTCAGTAAAGTGGCAGGATATAAAATCAATGCACAGAAGTCAGTGGCATTCCTATACACCAACAATAAGACAGAAGAAAGAGAAATTAAGGAGTCAATCCCATTTACAATTGCACCCAAAACCATAAGATACCTAGGAATAAATCTAACCAAAGAGACAAAGGATCTGTACTCAGAAAACTATAAAATACTCATGAAAGAAATTGAGGAAGACACAAAGAAATGGAAAAACGTTCCATGCTCATGGATTGGAAGAACAAATATTGTGAAGATGTCAATGCTACCTAGAGCAATCTACACATTCAATGCAATCCCCATCAAAATACCATCCACTTTTTTCAAAGAAATGGAACAAATAATCCTAAAATTTGTATGGAACCAGAAAAGACCCCGCATAGCCAGAGGAATATTGAAAAAGAAAAGCAAAGCTGGCGGCATCACAATTCCAGACTTCAAGCTCTATAACAAAGCTGTCATCATCAAGACAGTACGGTACTGGCACAAAAACAGACACATAGATCAGTGGAACAGAATAGAGAGCCCAGAAATGGACCCTCAACTCTATGGTCAACTCATCTTCGACAAAGCAAGAAAGAATGTCCAATGGAGAAAAGACAGTCTCTTCAATAAATGGTGTTGTAAGAATTGGACAGCCACATGCAGAAGAATGAAACTGGACCATTTCCTTACACCACCCACAAAAATAGACTCCAAATGGTTGAAAGACCTAAATGTGAGACAGAAGTCCATCAAAATCCTAAAGAACACAGGCAGCAACCTCTTCGACCTCAGCCGCAGCAACTTCTTCCTAGAAACATCGCCAAAGGCAAGGGAAGCAAGGGCAAAAATGAACTTTTGGGACTTCATCAAGATAAAAAGCTTCTGCACAGCAAAAGAAACAGTCAACAAAACCAAAGACAACCGACAGAATGGGAGAAGATATTTGCAAATGACATATCAGATAAAGGGCTAGTATCCAAAATCTATAAAGAACTTATCAAACTCAACACCCAAAGAACAAAGAATCCAATCAAGAAATGGACAGAAGACATGAACAGATATTTTTCCAAAGAAGACATCCAAATGGCCAACAGACACATGAAAAAGTGCTCAACATTGCTCAGCATCAGGGAAATCCAAATCAAAACCTCAATGAGATACCCCCTCACACCAGTCAGAATGGCTAAAATTAACAAGTCAGGAAACGACAGATGTTGGCGGGGATGCGGAGAAAGGGGAACCCTCCTACACTGTTGGTGGGAATGCAAGCGGGTGCAGCCACTCTGGAAGACAGTGTGGAGGTTCCTCAAAAAGTTGAAAATAGAGCTACCATACGGTCCAGCAATTGCGCTACTGGGTATTTACCCCAAAGATACAAAAGTAGGGATCCGAAAGGGTACGTGCACCCCGTTGTTTATAGCAGCAATGTCCACAAAAGCCAAACTGTGGAAAGAGCCAAGATGTCCATAGTCAGATGAATGGATAAAGAAGATGTGGTATATATATACAATGGAATATTATGCAGCCATCAAAAGGAATGAGATCTTGCCATTTGCAACGAGGTGGATGGAACTGGAGGGTATTATGCTGAGCGAAATAAGTCAAACAGAGAAAGACATGTATCATATGACCTCACTGATATGAGGAATTCTTAATCTCAGGAAACAAACTGAGGGTTGCTGGAGTGGGGGGTGGGGTGGGAGGGATGGGGTGACTGGGTGATAGACACTGGGGAGAATATGTGCTCTGGTAAGTGCTGTGAATGGTGCAAGACTGTTGAATCTCAGATCTGTACCTCTGAAACAAATAATGCAATATATGTTAAGGAAAAAAAAAAAAGAAGAAATAGCAGGAGGGGAAAAATGAAGGGGGGGAATTCAGAGGCGTAGAGAAACCATGAGAGACAATGGACCCTGAAAAACAAACTGAGGGTTCTAGAGGGGAGGGGGGTGGGAGGATGGGTTAGCCTGGTGATGGGTATTAAAGAGGGCACGTACTGCATGGAGCACTGGGTGTTATGCACAAACAATAAATCATGGAACACTACATTTAAAACTAATGATGTAATGTATGGGGATTAACATAATAAGAAAATTAAAAATAAATAAAGAAAAGAAAAGAAAATGTAACCCATAAAAAAAAAAAAAAAAAAAAGAAAGAAAAAAGAAATGAACCTATGCTTCAAGCCCAGACTTTCTGGCTAGGAGGAGAGGGATCTGATTTCCACATGAGGATGGGGAAGAAAGCAGGGTACAGCACCACATACTTTCCTCTCTCAAAGTCCGATGGTGACACCCATAATCCTCTGACCTGATACAAGCACCTAGAGCTACGGTTATTTGGTCATAGCACATTCAAGCACAGAACCAGGGCTACCACTGCCCTCAGTGTGGAGAGGAATGAGAGGAATGAGAGGATACTGCTTGATTCTCCCCTCTCACTGGCCAACAGACTTCTCTGGGGTCTGCCTGGGCCATGTGCCTTTTTTCTCTGGATCTCCCCAAACCATGGCTGCCTTTATCATGGGAACCCTCGATGTGCTCCTTAAAGTACACAGTTGTAAGCCCATGGCTTTGAATGCAGACGAGGGACAAAAGACATGAAGGAAAATGTGTTTGAATCTTTGGCTCCTCCTCTTGAACCTGGCCAAGTCACTTAAATGCTGTAGAACTTATTTTCCTCATCTTTGAAGGGCCATTATTGGTTTATATCCCTCACCTTGCTATTAAGGTGAAATGACACACATTTTGAAAAATACCTACCATTGAATCAATGCTCAAATGTGTAAGCTTCCCTCTCCTTGTTGACCGTAACACCTACATGGGGCTGGACAGTACCTCTATCTTTCAGAAGGATTCCTGTCTGCTGGGCAAGTTTTGCTGCATGAAGCAGCAACACCCACAGTGTGGATAACTGCAGGGCCTTATGTTAGAGAAATCATGATACTGAGGGTCGGGAGACCTGGGTTCTAGTCCTGGCTCCTTCCTTTACTAGCCCCATGACTGCAAGCAAGTCACCTGACCTCTCTGAGTCTGTTTCTGCCCATCTCTAAATCCCTGTCCCACCAAATTCACAAAGTGTTATAAGGTGCAGTAGAAATGCTAGTGCCCTTTCAATGGTAAGGTTCAGTATAAACACATCAGATCAACAATAGCAAGATCCCATGGTCAAGTGTCAGCTCCAGAGGCTCCTTAATCTGGACTTCTACTCTGTAGGGGCAGCTGTCTTACTTATCCTATTCTGTGGACACTGGCAAAAAGATAGCACAGACATGTCTCTGAAGTAAAAACTAGAACCAGGAGAGGCCCAAACTTCCCATATCTGGCCCAGTGTCATGGGCTCCCAATACAAAGGATATTCATATATTAGAATTTAGGCTGAGTCTGTAACAGATCTGTGGAGATCTACACTCTTAGGATCATTCCTCGTATCCTGGCCTAGCCAAGCTCCCCCAAATATGGACAGCTAACCTTTATTAAGCAAATCTTGTACCCTAACATTCATTTATTAAACATTTACTACGTTAATGAAGGTAAAGTAAGTGGCAGGCATCAGGCAAATATAAAATTCGGCAAATATTATTTATTATCCCCATCTTAAAGATATGGGAACCTCAATTTCTCTAAGGCCGTCTAGCTGGTGAGTGACAGATCAGTCTGTCCTCTTTGACTTCCCCAGACTGACAATCTCATCCTTTCTGTAAACAACATATTTATAGAGGTCTGGTGTGGTCCCACTCACTTTGTTTGTCTTTCTGATAAAAGAAGAGTTTACATTTTAAAATGAAGATTCAATATGATGAATGGTGACTCAGGTGTATGTCACTTCAAGAAAAATCAACATAAAGAAAACCATTTTTTTTCCTAAATAGATGAGCGAGCAGAAGGGTATTCAAGTTTTATCCCAGAATACATCACAAGATATTACTAAAGATCAACTTTCCATAAGATATCCAGCATACAATTTGAGTTCCAAAAGTTTGATTGATGCAGGTTTTTGTATTATGTTACTACTTGACTAAAGTCAGTATAACATAGTGTATAGTCAATAAAATAGACACCATTAAAGACAGAAAAGAAACTGTATTGTTTCTAGAAGTATATCAATACAACCATAAATATAATTACTGGTTTTACTAATATTTTGTATCAAGTGTCAAGGCAAAAATACAAAATGAGGCCAGGCTTTCAACAAAAATGAGATTAGGTGAGGCGTAGGAGGCGACCACAATCTACCCATTCTTACTTGGCTCAGTTTTATGGGGAAATCACGGTGAGAAGACAGTTTGATGAAAATATCCCTCAAAATCAATAGACACATGTAATGTCTTGACCTAATAGCTTGGGTCATAGGACCCAGGAATGGCAGAAGACAGGAATGACATTAATATGTGGAGGGAATGTCTAGAAGACATTTCATGAACCAGTGAACATTCTTAGTCTGAATGAATTTGAAAATATGTTACAGAAGATATTCCATTCATTTGGGTAGAAAGGAACCATCTTTCAAAGATGATGTGACATGTCCTTGTCATATTCACATGGTTTGGGTCACAGATTTGCCAATTCCTGCACATCCTTTAAAGTTTTCATCCCTTATCAATTTTCTTCCATTCACACCTCAGGCTAGAGGTGGGAGGGTAGTATCTTTCTTTCCTTGTGGCCTTATACTGGGGAGCCCTTTCATCTGGGGGCAGGACAAAACAAAGGAGCACAGACCATAGAGCTGAATGTGCTGGATTCCCAGAGAAGCCCACTTTCTGTAGTATACTTTTCAATCCCGGAATTTATTTATGTTCTCTCTCTCCTTTCTGTGGTCAATGACACGGGTCAAAGGCATTTAATCAAACCCTTGTAGAGAGATGGGTCCCATCACCATGCAGTGCGACGATCTAATTTGTCTTCTGTCAAAAAATGTATTTTGGGAACCGAGCTGAATATGATAAGCGTGATGTCTTTTTACGGTCACTGCTGAAATATGTGTACAGCACAGATTTGCTAGGCTCATTATTTCATCTGCCTCTGGGTAAATATTGAAATTGTTGTTAGTGTGGATACTAAATACTGAGGAAACGTGGAGACATGTTTTCTTTATTCCGTTCTGAGTTTAGCTAGTGAAAGCCAAAACTACCTTTTCATCTCTGAATCAGAATAATTGAAGACCAAGAAGGCAATGCAATGACAGGAAGGTCTACAGACCAGATGCCTGATTGGTGCTGGAGAAATAATAATGTGAATGAAGCTTAGAGTGAGAAACAAAAACAAAAACAAAAACTCCTCCAGCCAGCAGGTGGTGTCACAATTTATAGTGTTTGGCTACTTTGGGTTTTATGAACAGCTTGCTAATTGCTTTGTCAATTAATTTAAGTGATGTAATTTAATTTCTTCTGCTATATCACATAGCAGTTTATTAAAGAAATCATATCCAGCTCCTTGGCCCCGGATGACCACCTCATTTGTTAATGTTGATAACAATTTCCAGGCATCCTCTGCTGAATTCTTTATCCACCTAACTCCAAGAGGAAGGTACAAGTTTGATCCTAGGTATTAATCAAGCGCAGATATAGACCTAGATTCTGAACTAGACCCTATGTCTCAAACTTAAATCTGAACTTGTAAGAAGACAGAATGATGCCCCACTCTCAAGATATTGGAGAAACTCTATCTTTGGTCCCATGTAGGATCTTTTCCCCTAAGACCATTGCAAATTTTTGCTGTATGACAGACGAAGCCCTGGTCAGTCCTCAAGTATTCTCTTGTGTATAATTTATTTTATTTTCTCTGCCAAAAAAGTAGAGAATAAAATTAACACATGAGACAAGGAAGGGAAGTGAGAAATTTACAAGAAACTTGACAAGAAGGGAAAATTCCACCTCTGAAAATAACTCCAGTCAGTGATACATCTCCTAGCATTTACAGAAGTCCCTAATGTCTGGAGCCCTGAAAGCTGTATTTCTAATGCAAATTAAAGAACTGAGGAACTTGGCTAAACTGATAAAAAGAAAAAATGTTTGTTGTTTTGGGATTCCCCACTTGCCCAGGTGCCAAAATTTACTTCAATTCTCTGCAGTGCCTTTTCTAGACATACCCAGACCAATACTTCCCTCTACTGCTTGAAAGCAATTCTACAACGAGTCAACCAGAATTATTTATACAAAATAGCATACCTTTTTCACAGGTGTAGAAACTGAGGCATAAGCATTATGTTGACTTTTGCAAAGTGAAGTCAAAAGAAAAGTTTAGAAATTATCCAAAGATCTCTCACCTCTGTGGAACATCTCTATGTAAGTGTAGGCACATTTACCTTTCTGAATGCAAATCCTAACCAACTGGCTCTGTTAAGTGAAGATATGAGACTTGGCAAAAATAAATCTTTGAAATAGATTTAAGAAAGGAGCAGAAATGACAAATTATCAAGGTATGTATATACCCAAGCTTGGGTCTAACATTTTAATCATTTCTGATTAAATCAGAACCTCTGTGGATGGAACCTGGACACTAGCATTTACTGAAATTCTCCAAGCAATTCTAATAACTACTAAACTACTAAAATGCAATGTTGGCTAGCAGGGTTTTTGAAAGCAGTGAAGAAGGGAATTAGAGTAATATATTTTTTATTAAATCATTATAAAATTGTTTCAGTTTGATTATTTGATATAAGCATGGAATAAATTAATATACACTGATTATATTGTGGTCTCAGTTATCTTAATATAAATATTTGCAATAGTCATAATTATTGGGCATATAAACATATAATTTAGGAATTCTGAGCAGATATTGGTATCTTTACATTTTTTCATTCATAATTTAGCTGCCCGATTACATTTATTGAATAGGGGCAGACAGGACAAAAGTGCAGTGTGTGAGGGTAATAGGATCTGTACGACCCACCAAGTACCTATTATACAAAGAGAGTCTTCTCAAGGGCAAGGTGTCTTCTAACCAGTCAAAACCTCCTCTTTCGATGAGAGGGGTCACTCTACTAGTGTCCCACGTGACTGGCTATGAAAATGACTTCTCAAGGAAACTGAGAGGCTAGTAGTATTGCAGCAAAAGGAATTGTGGGTGAGGAGGAGGTTTTGGGTTCATCACTGATAGGTTAAGAGCCAGATCGTGAGCAACTACCTGCCACGTAGCCATGGTGATGTCAAGAACTTCTGTAGGTAGGAATATTGGTGCTGCTTTTATTCACTGCAGAAAAAAAAAAAAGCTTGAACCATGGGGATAATCACTCATATCACCATCTGGGAGCCTGCTGCTGTATAGGGGAAAAATAACAGGCTATAAACACATGATTTACCTGCAAAAGCTTTAGAACTGCAATTTCAAGCCTTACAGACACAGCTCTATCTTTTAAACAGCCTTTTGTTTCCATCCAAAAAACTATAAGCAATTTACAGATAGAGCTGAACCCCAAGGTTCATAAGGAATATAATCTTGAGAAATATATGATTTAAAATCATGCAACTGAAAGCATTAAAATAACCTTAAATTAGTCCTGAAAGCATGACCTATTCATCATATTTTATGAAGCAAAATATTTAAATACAAAATACCACAATGCCATTAATAATCCTATTCAAATGTTTGTTATGAGTTATACTTTGATGAAGTTACAAATTAACAAGTTGCTAATTAATTTTTGTTACAAATGACATAAATGTTTTATCTATGGCTGGTCTTATTTGGCTTTGCAGGTAAGCAGTGGAAAATTTTCAGAGTCTGGGAGAGGGAGCCAAGGGAATTGTTGAGTGAATGAGCCTGAGAAGGGTGTAGAAGCTGGGATAGAAAGATCATTTCTGGGGACAGATGAGAGGCTTAGAGGGAGATAAGATCTTGGTGTCTGGTCCTGTCCCACCATTTACTAGCTGTGCAACCCTAAACAAGTTTCTTAACCTTTATGACTGCTATAATCTGAATGTTTGTGTCCCCCCTCTCCCCCCAAATTCAAATGTTGAAATCTTAATGCCCAATGAGATGGTAGTGGTAGGTAGGGCCTTTGAGAGATGTTTAAATCATAAAGGTGAAGCATTCATGAATGAGATTAATGTTCTCCAGAGAGATCCCTCACCCCTTCCACCATATGAAGATGCAGTGAGAAAGGCACTGGCAATGAACCAGGAAGAGGGATTCTATCAGACTCTGACCATGCTGGCACCTTGATCTTGGATTTCCCAGTCTCCAGAACTGTAAGTAAACTTTTGTTGCTTTTAAGCCACCCAGTCTGTGGGTTTTTTGTTATAGTAGTCTAAATGGATTAAGACAATGACCTTCAGTCTCCTCATTTGAAAGCAGTAATAGACAATATGTTATAAAATTGTTTTAGGGGAGGGGCGCCTGGGTGGCTCAGTCGTTAAGCGTCTGCCTTCGGCTCAGGTCATGATCCCAGGGTCCTGGGATCGAGCCCCACGTCGGGCTCCCTGCTTGGCGGGAAGCCTGCTTCTCCCTCTCCCACTCCCCCTGCTTGTGTTCCTGCTCTCACTATGTCTCTCTCTGTCAAATAAATAAATAAAATCTTTAAAAAAATTGTTTTAGGGGCTAAATTAAAATGATGCATAGAAAGTGATGAGCAAGGGGCACAGTAAGAACACAAAAATGGCAACAACAATAATTTATATAATTATTCATAGCTGGTCTCCACTGAGTTACTTAAGAGAATTGTTAGCTATCATTCAATAAATAGTTTGCTATTACAAATTACAGTGCATGGTACAAACAGATGACAATGTAAGGAGCAATGTAACTACAAGTCTACCTGGAACACCTACCCCGCAACTTTTAATTACTAGCTCATATTCCAAGCCACTGTCTTCTTTACCCACATCACAACTCTCGTGGTCTGCAGTTATGAGGGCCTCTTGTACATCAAGTAGCTATGTAGGATATTCTTGGCAGTGTTTCCCAGATCCCCCCAAAGTAAATCTTTCACACAGCTTGTAACAAATATTTTGAGTCAGTCTTTGATAACCACATCTTCAAATTTGGTGAAAATACATCCACCAATTTTCATTATTTGTGGTAACATGGAAGCAGAAATACACTTTTATTGGCAGTGGTTGAGAGTATTATTATTTCCTAAATAACACTAGACATCTATAACCTAGAGGGATTCAGGTTCCTGAGATTCCTCATTCTAAAATGAGGTCACAAAAAAGGCCCTCCCTTTCCTATTCAGAGATTTTCCACCTCATAGTCTTGAGATAGGGATTTGATAATTTTTTTTTAATTTTTTTCTTTTAAAGATTTTATTTATTTATTTGAGAGAGAGTGAGAGAGAGAGCCCAAGAGGGGGTAGGGTCAGAGGGAGAAGCAGACTCCCTGCTGAGCAGGGAGCCCGATGTGGGACTCGATCCCAGGACTCCGGGATCATGACCTGAGCCGAAGGCAGTCGCTTAACCGAGCCACCCAGGCACCCAGGGATTTGATAATTTGATGTCTTTATCAAGAGTAGTAAGAAATGCAAGAAAGGGGTTGAGATGTACCAAAACCAAATTTACCTATGTTTCAGTTTTGTTTCAGGCTGGTATATAACTCTCAATCCTATGATAGAAAGGAGGTATTTCTTTCTTTGGGAAGCATAGTGTATATGTCTATGCCTCTCCATTGCTACATTTTAGGAATCTGGAATGATAACCTCAAGATAGAAATCCAGGTTATAATCAGATCATTCATTTTCTTTTTATGGAAATACATGGTCTTAAAGTGGTATAGTAGGAGGTAAGGTTGTTAAACCAGAATGGACCAATGTATAAAGATAACGATTGCCACACTTTGGAATATGGACAATGCAGAATCTATAAGGGTTTTAATGGTATTGGAGTCCTGGTCTAAGAAAACAATCTGATAGCACTGTACAAAGAGATGGAAAATCAGGGAGGACATTTATTGTACAATGGTTCCTATGGGAATCTTCAAGGTCATGTGTAGTATTTGCATTAAAAGGACAGAGTTAACCTTTGTAGAAGGCTACTGGAAACTGACTAGAGGCCAAAGGGGGCCAATGAGGGAAGCATGAGAGACAGAAGAAAGATTAGGAAGATTCCAAGACTTCAGTAGTGGTTTACTGGCAGTAAGATGCTTCACCATACAGAATTAAAAGATACTAATTATAGTGGAAAGTGGACTTGATTTTACATATGTTGGTTGAGGTGCTAAATGTCACAGAATTGGTCCAGAATTGGTCACAGAACTGGTCAAGAAGCATTTGGCATGGAGATCTGGAGCTGTGTAAAGAGATTGGGGTTATATAAATATACTTACGAATCATCTATTAAGGAGATATTTGCCACCAAGAAATGCATTAATTTACAGAGGGAGAGAGTGTATATTTATAGGAGGAAATGGCAGTCAAAAAAGAGAGCCAGAAAACAACAATAACAGGAAAGTAGAAATTTCAGAAAGGATCTAAATAGCAGTGTCAAGGTTGTAAGGTCAAAGCAAATGATCACTGAAAAAAAGATGACTGAAAAGGAGCCAAGAGTATAGATTTTGTTTGACACTGAAGGCAAGGAGGAAAGAAAGAAGGCATCAGCTTGGGGAAGTGACAAGCTTAAAAAAAGCTTTGTTTTTCTTTTTCTTTTATTTATTTATTTTTTTCATGTGGGGAAGATGGCATAAGAATTATGTAAAAAAAAAAAAAAAAAGCCAGAGTAAGAGAATGGTTTATGGAGTAAAAGATTAACAGAAGCAGCAAGAATAGAATTTAACACATGAGAAGAAAGGATGAATTTTGGCAACAAATAGGAACACTTCTGTCTCACAGATGAGAAAGGAAGAGATGGAAAACGAGCAATAACTCGTGAAGCATAAGAAAGAAATTAAGGGAATTGTGTCATGTATGAGTTTATCTATTGAAACTGTGGAGAAAGAACTGAGAGTCCAGCTGTGAGACAATGGTGAGTGTTTAAAATCATTGCTGGGAGGGGTGCCTGGGTGGCTCAGTTGGTTAAGCGACTGCCTTCAGCTCAGGTCATGATCCTGGAGTCCCGGGATCGAGTCCCACATCGGGCTCCCTGCTCGGCAGGGAGTCTGCTTCTCCCTCTGACCCTCCTCCCTCTCATGCTCTCTGTCTCTCATTCTCTCTCTCAAATAAATAAATAAAATCTTAAAAAAAAAAAAAATCATTGCTGGGAGTTTGGCTAATGCCAACTAGTGGTGAGTAAGGGGACTGCAATGCAGCTATGATGGCTCAAGTGAGGAAGACCGTAAAAATGCTTTCTCAGCTATTCAGTGGCCCAGAAGTCAAAGAATCCAATAATCTTATGGATTAAAGACCAATAAGATGGGGGGGGGTGGAAGGTCAAGTAGGCGAGACATCCTTGTATCATCCTGATTCCAATGTTGAATTTTCTGAAAGGGAGTTCAAGCTAAGCAGAAAGTAGGAAAACAATGAGAAATGGGTAACAAACCAAGAAAATGAGGATTCAAGTACCAGAAAGGATGTAGAGGATAAACATCAGATTTAGGTGAAGGGTAGGAACTTTTTTTTTTTTAAGACTTTATCTATTTATTTGAGAGAGAATGAGAGAGAGCACATGAGAGGGGGGAGGGTCAGAGGGAGAAGCAGACTCCCTGCTGAGCAGGGAGCCTGATGCGGGACTCAATCCAGGGACTCCAGAATCATGACCTGAGCCGAAGGCAGTCACTTAACCAACTGAGCCACGCAGGCGCCCTGAAGGGTAGGAACTTCAGAGGTGAATTAGGACCATTTCAAATATGATGAGATCTAAGATACTGACTAAGTCACTGGTACCCAAGGCAGAATGAAAATATACGTTTCTGGAGCTGAAAAATTTGAGGAGTAGATATTAAATTGAGGGAGGAGCTTGAGCTCCCAGAAAGGAGAGTAACCAACAGATACTAACCAACCTAACTGAGGACATTAGAAAGTGTTGGTGAATCTTCAATGAAATAAGGGAGAAGATGTTATAAACACAAAGAACAAACATTTCAAAAAATATATCTACCAGATGTTGGTGGGGATATGGAGAAAGGGGAACCCTCCTACACTGTTGGTGGGAATGCAAGCTGGGGCAGCCACTCTGGAAAATAGTATGGAGGTTCCTCAAAAAGTTGAAAAATAGAGCTACCATACAACCCGGCAATTGCACTATTGGGTATTTACCCCAAAGATACAAATGTAAGGATCCGAAGGGGTATGTGCACCCCGATGTTTATAGCAGAAATGTCCACAATAGCCAAACTATGGGAAGAGCCAAGATGTCCATCGATAGATGAATGGATAAAGAAGATGTGGGGTGTGTGTGTATATATATATATATATAATATATATTATATATATATTATATATATATAATGGAATATTATGCAGCCATCAAAAGGAATGAAATCTTGCCATTTGCAATGACGTGGATGGAACTGGAGGATATTATGCTGAGTGAAATAAGTCAATCAGAGAAAGACATGTATCATATGACCTCACTGATATGAGGAATTCTTAATCTCAGGAAACAAACTGAGGGTTGCTGGAGTGGTGGGGGATGGGAGGGATGGGGTGGCTGGGTGATAGACATTGGGGAGGGTATGTGCTATGGTAAGCACTGTGAAATGTGTAAGACTGTTGAATCACAGACCTGTACCTCTGAAACAAATAATACATTATATGTTAAAAAAAAAAGAAGAAGATAGCAGGAAGGGAAAAATGAAGAGGGGGAAATCGGAGGGGGAGATGAACCATGAGAGACTATGGACTCTGAGAAACAAACTGAGGGTTCTAGAAGGGAGGGGGGTGGGGGGATGGGTTAGCCTGGTGATGGGTATTGGGGAGGGCACGTTCTGCATGGAGCACTGGGTGTTATATGCAAACAATGAATCATGGAACACTACATCAAAAACTAATGATATAATGTATGGTGATTAACATAACATAATAAAAATAAATAAATAAATAAATAAAATAAAGGCAACCTTCTGAATAGGAAAAAAAAAAAATGTATCTACTTCCATTGAGTAAATGAATGGTTGGATGGCCACTGATGAGATAGGGAGATAGGACCAACACTTCCAGAAACAACTAAATATGGTTCAGGTCTAATCATGGAGATCATGAAAAATCACTATACTGCTTAGTATTTGGCCAGTTAGAGAAATATTGAATCTGAAAGTATAATAAATTAGCTCCCGTGTTCCATTAAGACCCATTAACATCAGTAATCAGAAATTTAAAAAAGAAGTTTTTTAATGACAAAATGGGAGGTGAGTCCCTACTGTTTTCATTATACTCCATTTTCTAGTGAACATTGTTTCTAACTCCTTTGGAGAATTTCCTTTAGGAGACCAAGTGAAAAATGTGTCTATAAAAGAAATATTGATTAGTTTAACAATCTCATTAAGTTTGATTAACCTTTTAAGAGCATTAGGTAGATCTTTAAACTATATAAAGCTGAATAATACTTTTATGTGCAATGAAGGACACCTTTTGAACACCTCAGAAATTTATGAGAATTGGGTACTTACAAGACTAAAGTTAACATTTAGAATTTTAAAATGTGTCACTCTTCTGTATCTTATTTTTAAGGTGATTCAGAATTTAAAATGACTTTGTATTTGCCTTAGTTTTTAAAATATTCATGAAGAGAATGATAAACTATACTAGGCTAAAAGGCCAATAGAAAACAGGTCAAAAGGGGTCCTAGGGACCTTCTTTTTCTTCTTTTTTTACCTTTTCCAAATTCTACGTCATCCCATTTATGATCTCACAGATTCATGAACAAGACCTAGTAATAAGAGTTCTAACATAAATAGTAAAGGAGCCTGTAGGGAAAAGGACCAAAATCAATCCTTGAAATACAGCAGCTAGCTTCTCCATCTCTAGATCCTCAGTAAGGAAAGTAAGTTCTTAGGCATTAGTACAAAGTAGACTCAACTCTGTAAGTCTCAATTTACAACCAAGGCATTACATAGGCTTGAAGGGTTAATAGAACTCATCAGTAAATAGAAGACCACTTCTTCTTTCTTTTATTTTCCTTTCCTTTAAAAAATAATGTATAGTAAGAAACACTGATATTTCTCTGAATGGATGGTTGCAAGAATGATTATACAATTCCTTTAATCATACATGATCACAAGAATGACTTTCAGAATTTCTATTTCCCATTTAGAGCAGATTTTTTAAAATTTTATTTATTTACTTGTCAGAGAAAGAAACAGAGAGAGAATGAGCAGGGGAAGCAACAGGCAGAGGGAGAGGGAGAAGCAGGCTTCCCGCAGAGCAGGGAGCCCGATGCGGGGCTTGATCCCAGGACCCTGGGATCATGACCTGAGCCAAAGGCAGACGCTTAATGACTGAGCCACCCAGGTGCCCCTATTTGTAACTTCTTGAGGAACCTCCATACTGTTTTCCAGAGTGGCTGTGTCAGCTTGCATTCCCACCAACAGTATAAAAGGCTTCCCCTTTCTCCACATCCTCGCCAACATTTGTTTCCTGTCTTGTTAATTTTAGCCATTCTGATTGGTATGAGGTGGTATCTCATTGTGGTTTTGATTTGTATTTCCCTGATGCTGAGGGATGTGGAACATTTTTTCATGTGTCTGTTGGCCATTTGTATGTCTTCTTTGGAAAAATGTCTGTTCATGTCTTCTGCCCATTTCTTGACTATATTTGTTTTTTTTGGGGGGGGGTGTTGATTTTGGTAAGTTCTTTATAAATCTTGGATACTAGCCCTTTATCTGATATGTCATTTGCAAATATCTTCTCCCACTCCATAGATGGCCTTTTAGGTTTTTTTTTTAAGATTTTATTTATTTATTTATTTGACAGAGAGAGAGAGAGAGAGAGAGCACAAGCAGGGGAAGCAGCAGGCAGAGGGAGAGGGAGAAGCAGGCTTCCTGCCGAGCAGGGAGCCCGATGCGGGGCTTGATCCCAGGACCCTGGGGATCATGACCTGAGCCGAAGGCAGACGCTTCACCAACTGAGCCACCCAGGTGTCTGTCCCTAGAGCAGATTTTTAAAATAAAAATGGTAAGGCATCAGAAACTTAGCCCCTTATGTAACTGCCCTTTAAAAAATTCAGTATTTTTATTGACTGTCCATTGTATTTTCTTCCCTTGAGATTACTCGTATGGTAATCAAAGCATGGGAATACATAATCAAAGACTGGGAATCATCAAACATTATTACAAAATCCCAAAGGCCTGCTATCATGTGTAGAATGATTCATCAATTATTCTGTGTGTGTGTGTAATTGCTATGTGTGTGTGTGTGTGTATACAATCTCCAGATCGTTTATTGCATTTTGGGGATAAAAATAGGGAAATATGCAATTATTTTTAAAAAGGGGAAAATAATGCAATTATTTTAAATTATAATAACAGATCGCCAAATCCTTCAATAGCCATTTATCATGTAAAATAAGTTACAGTATTCATTGGTCATGTATGCCGAAAATTCCTCAAATTATCCATCAATAAATTATGCCCAAGACGCATATTACTTAACATGAAAACTTGTGAAGGCTGACAAGGACTTTTGACATATCTCCTATTTGTGACTTTAACACTGCTTAGACATTTCTTCTGGGCATTTAAAACTCCTTTTGTGACTCTTCATCAGCTGTTTTACAGACAGCAGTGATCTCTATAATATACATTTTAACTTTCTGCATGGTTGAGGGAGTTCATGTGCTATATCCAATTTTAGGTAGAGTGTAAGATTACATTTCTAGAATATAAGCCACAGCCATAGAAACTGCACTATTGCTGTTGATAACAATGCCTACTATTTACTGTTTGACGGACATTTGCGAAATGTAGAGAAGATGGTGCCAAGATGATCATCAGGCCACTGTAATAACTGGGAGTGCATGTTGTCAGCTGTAGATAGGCCTGAACCCCCAAGCACTGGGGTACTCAAGACACTTTGAAGTCAGCAGCTTCTTTGCTTTTTTGGAATGGAACTGACTTTGAAGAATATGTTCCAAAAATATATGAAATACCATTCTGGCTGACTTTCTTCGTCTTATTGAAGCCTTCATGTTGCATACTTTTGAGGCTTCAATTTTCCATTGCAGATTTTATTCAAGTTGAAGTTTTGCAAACTACCCTCCCTTTCCAACAGCCTCGCCATGAATTTTACATAGGATTTCAATGTACTTATAAACAAAAAGTGTAGGAGAGGCAGACTCGAAGAATAATTTTGAGTATCAACTTTGGATGAGGCTGACCTGAGATCAGATCTTAATTAGTCTTAGGTAAATTACTTAGGTCTCTCTAAACTTCAGTTTCCTCACATTTAAAGTGGGATCATTGTGTTTTCTACCACCCAGGATAGAATGAGGTTTTAATGAAATAATACACATGAACCAGGTAATAAAAGTTTCTGGCAAATAGGAAATACTCAGAACTGTTAGCTAGCATGATTATAGCTAGTATGATTATGAACTCACATACATATATAGGCCTTTTCTGTTAACTATTGTTCAGTTTACTGACCAATTCCCTATAAGGGTCTCTGTAAATGGTAGGGTACGGCTCATCTGCCTCCAGGGCCCAGCCTTGGTATCTGCTGGAAATATATTATAAGGTGATTTTCTAGCTAAGATGTTGTGCTCATATAATTTTTCAATTCTAAAGAGAAACCTCCATGTCTGGCCCGATGATGTTTTTGCTTGCCAACAACAACAAAAAAGACCACAAGATGAAAAGATCTAGGGGTAAAAGTTACTGATAAAATCTCACATAGTGCATTTCTCTGGCAGAGGAATGCTTTCAGGAGGCATCATTTTTCCCATGAAAGTACCAAACTCTGAGAATGGACCAGTGTTCACCTGTGCCTTCTGCAGATGTGTCCACCACCCCTCTGTTACAGAATGCTGAGCCCAAGGGATGGGAACCTCTTATGAGGAACTGGACCTCAGTGGATGTTTGGAGAATCTTGATTATGGTGGCTGATCCTTACACTAATTCAATTCCTGTTCTTCAGCCATTTTTTTTTTTTATTTGAAATCCAAGTGTTTCTTTAAGGCTGGGTGCAGAAGGAAGCTTAGTTTCTTTTCTTGTCCCCCTTGCTCAGAGGACCTTGGTAATGGATATGGAGGAATTTGATACTCTAAGGACAAAAAGAATCTTACTTGGCAAATAACTAAACCAAAGTTGGGGGCAAGACAACCATCAAAAACAAATGCAAAATGTGGATTCTTTCTTTCTTTTTAAAGGTTCATCATGAACTCTTTATAACTTTGTGCTTTTCCACCCAAGGGACCCCAGGTAAAGTTATGTCAGCGTTTTCACCATAAAACCCCTAGTGCCCAGGCCTTGAAAGCAACCTACAAAAATTTATGTGAATACAGAATACAGTATTCCAAGTCTCATTATCTGAGTATATTTTTAAAATTCACTTGAAATCAATATTTCCAGAGTTTTAAAAATGGTTAAAAGAAACAAAGCCACACTCAGGTTCTCAAGTAGTTTTTCAAAACATCTTTATAAATTGCTTGGAAAGGTATAAAAATACAGAAAGGGCTGTGTAAAAAATACACACAATTTAAGGTCCTGGCTAAAGTTCAGGGAGTTGGGACGAGCGCTTTGTGCATTTGCCTCAGAAATGTGTACTTCCCTCCCTTGTGGACCACACGTGGGAGAGAGCTTTTTAAGTATTAATCGCAGTTTTATTTTTGTTCCCTTTGCCAGGAATTGGACAGGCAATTCTGTATTTCAATACCATGGCTCAGTGGGATCTTATGGAAGATATCTCTGGTTTTTATCCTCTATCCTAACTTAAATTGAGTTTAGATTTATCTGGTTTTCAGTCTAATTTGGATTTTTTTTTTCTTTCATTCTGGGTAACTTCATGGAACAATATTTAAATTGGACATTTCTAATTTGGATATTCTTATGCTTCTGTGGCCAAAGTTACTCATGTGCTTTCTTAAATTAAGATGACCTGCATTCACTGTAGTCATAAACACTAATTAGGAAATCATCACATTCTTGAATTTCCACATCTTGCATTTCATGACAGATTCTAAAACTCTGAAGCCTAATATCCAGCACTTGTGATCAAGACCTCCCATTTTACAAAGTAATAGCTAACTATAACAGAAAGAAGCAGAACCCAAACGCATGAGTTTATGAGTTAATTCAACCAGTGGTTTGCTTGCTCCAGGGAGGGACAAGTCACTGCTGCATAAATGAGGAAAACTTAGAGCACTGACCAAAGAAAAAATGCATTACACAGAATGAGATTTCTTTGGCAGAAATTAATAACTAAGCTCATTTTGAAGTGAAATCACACAAGTACCTATATGTACACATGTATATGTACATATGTATGTATACATATATATATAAAATCTCAAATGGACAGGCTTAATTAGATGAACCTTAGTCTTCATTGATAAGGTATTATTGCCCTCTGCATGACTCTCTTTTATCTTATTTCAACTTAAAGTATAATAAGCTCACCACCAGTTCAATAACTAAAAACATTACCATTCACTTACATCTATTAATAAGCACCTCACCATTCCTTGCCTTCCCTAAGAAGTAAACAATACCTTGGATTTTGTGCTTATCATTTCCTGACTTTTTAAAGAATATAGTTTTGAAATCATACATACATGCATATATTTATAAATGATGTATTTCTTAACTCTACCTATTTTTTAGTTTTATGATGGAGTATCATGCAGTCTTCTTGGACTTGCTTTTCTTCATTCCACATAATATTACTAAGAGTCATCTCTGTTATCCATAACTCTGTTTTTTTTTCTCATTGTCATATAATATTCTACTGTGAAAATATATCACAAGTTATTTAGCCAGGCTCTTGTCAGCCTCTTGTCAAAGACATCTTGGTTGTTTCTACTTGTAGTATTATTTGAGAAGAAGAGGTATTATTGGAGTGTGAGGGTTGAGGACATTTTGTCATTTTACTGCTGAAAAATTTTTGTATATGCCTTCTCTAGTGATGTATTTGTGCAAATGTTTCTTCTTGTATGTATGTATGCATGCATACGTTCATGTCCATATGTATGTGACTTTATTATCTCACTTTATGAAATAATGCCAAGTTATTTCCAAAGCAGTTGCTTCGGTTTACATTTACACTAGAGATTTCAAAGAGACCTCACTGAACCTTATTATCTCCAGTACTTGATTTTATTGGATTTCTCAGATTTTTTTCCCCCAGTTTAAAGGGTGTAACTGGTATTGCAAGTTTGCATTTCTGATTACTAGTTAGATCGAGCATATCTTTATATGTTTATGGACCAAATGTATAAATGCATATTGAGGTTTCTTAAATCCATTTTTAAATTGTGTCTTTTGTATTTTCCTTATTTGTGTGGTGGAATATTTTATAAACTCTGAATATTAATCCTTTGTCAGTTGTATTTTTTTTTGTATTTTTTACAAATATCACTTTACTAGTTTGTGGCCTGTCTTTCCAATTTTTTAAGTGTCTTTTAGAGAACAGAAGATTTCCATTTAATGAACTCTAATTTATCAGTCATTTCTTTTATGCATAGATTTTATACATTAAATAAATACTGAGCACTCATTATATGCATGGGTTATAACAGGCCCTGGGAATACAAACATGAAAATAAAAATCATCCTTTCTTTTAAAGAGCTAAAAGACTACTAAGAAAGTAAAATGGGTAAATGATTATAACATACTGTAATACCTGCCGTTAGAGGCAGGAAAAACTTACTAAAGACAATTAGGGAAGCTTCGTAGAAACGGATGAAATATTTAAGCTACTACCAAACAATTGGAAGAAAGAAATTTTATCGGCATATGCCAAGGCCCAGTGACATAAAAACTCACAGTGGGAAACTGTGGGTAAAATCCACCCAACATGGCAACTGATAAGAGTGAAAAAAAGAGAAGCATTAAAGACTGTAAACCCCAAGGGTCCCACACTGATAGGTGATGTGTTGTGAAGAAATATAAGCTTACAAATGCACGACTTTTTTGTGTGTTTCTTTATCCATTGCTATATCCCCAGGACTTTGAACAGTTTTGATATATAGTGAATGTTTTCAACAGGCATTTGTTGAATATCTGAGTGAATGAATAAAAGGAAGCAATGCATATCAGTTTCCTAAGGCTGCCACAACAAAGTACCACGAACTTGGTGGCTTAAAATAATGAAGTTTATTCTCTCACTTCTGGAAACCAGAAGTCTAAAATCAAGATGTTTGCAGGGCCACGCTCCCTCCAAAGACTCCAGGGGACAATCCTTCCTTGTCTCTTCCAGCTTCTGATGGCTCCAGGTGTTCCTTGGATTATCCAAACATAACTCCAGTCTCTACCTCCAGTTCTTGCCCTGGTCTCCTCCCCTGTGTTTTCCTCTTCTTTGAATGACATTTATCACTGGGTTTAGGTCCCACTCAAGTAATCCAGGATGATCCCATCTCGAGATCCTTAATTACATATGCAAAGAGCTTTTTTCCAAATAAGGTCACATTCACAGGTATGTGGGGTTAGGACTTGGACATATATTTTGGGGGGACATATATTTTGGGACACATATAGCCACAATTCAACCCACTACAGAATGTCACTTATACGCTGAAAATCTTTTAATGACTCTACTGTTTTAGAGTAAAATATTAATTCTTTTAAATAGCCTATAGGACACTAAGGATCTGACTGCTGTCTATCTCTCTGTCTTCATCTCACTCCATCCCCTGCTCCACATACTATGCTCTAGGCACAATAGTCTTCTAGAATTTCTTTCAGGCCATGCTTTTCCATGCTCAGGCTGTTTGCACATTAGTCCTTCTGCTGTGGCTGTCTTCCTTCCTCTCTACCTCTTGTCTCCTCCTCCAGTTTCAGGCTTTCTTCTCTGATCCTCAAATAAGTTATCCTACTACAGCGCTACATGTTTAAATACTAGAAATCTGCATTAACTAAAACAGTGTCTTCAGAAAAAGAAGAGTAGATAAATATCTCATAGTATATCCAAACTATGGAATCCCATGTAGTTGTTTCAAAAAAAAAGGTCTGACTATGCACGGACATGAAAATACCTCCAAGAATGTGAAGTGACAAAAGCAAGCTGAAATCATATGTATAGCATGATCTTACTTATTGTAATAAAAAGAACATAACAGGTATGTCTATATAGCTTCATATACATAGGTAAACACATAGAGAAACCAGAATAATATGTCCCCACTGTTGACAGCTGGGAGGAAGGCAGGAGGAGTAATGAGGAGAACAAAGAGTCTTTTATATTTCCTCTGAATATTTCTGTACTCTTTCAACCATGTGTAAAGAAAAAGTTATATATTACTTGTATAACAAAAATAGTAATGACAGAAAAAAGAAGTAAAAAAAAATAGTATGATTTATTCAAGGATGTACAAATAGACCAGTAGAAAAGAACAGAAAGGCTAGTAACAGGTGCATACATATTGGAGATTTAGAATTTGGTACAGGTAGCCTCTCAAATCAGCCACAAATGGATCAGCTCTTCAATAAATGGTACTGAGGCAAGTGCCTGGCAAATAGTGGGGGCTAGGGAGAGGCAGATAAGAGATTCCTGCCTCTAACCAGGCACTGAAAGTCAGATGAAAGAAAGAGTAAAATATAAAGAGCTAAATTCTAGAAGAGTATATAAGATAATATATTTTACAATATTGGGACTGAAATAACTTTCATAAGCAACACAAACTAGATAATCATCATTAGATAACTACACCTGAAAAATACCTGCGTGTGTGCATAAAGAAAAATGTATAAAGGTGTTCACTGAAGCACTGCAGCTTAAAATTAGAAATAACCTAAATAGCCAAAAATAGGGGAAGGATTAGGTAAAATGTCCTATGTCTTTATTATGGTAGCATTTTACCATAAGAAGCATATGGAATGCTTTTTTAGCATTCAAAACAATGAAGTAGATCCACATTTAGTGACATAGAAGAGTCTTCAAATATAATGCAAGTAAAGAAAATTATAAGACATATAATGCAATTTATGTTTTTAAAAAGGAAGCTAAACACACACATATGCACAGATGTATGTATATGTGAGTGCGCATGTACATATGCATATGTACATACATAGCTGTGTGCATGTATATGCACAGATGTATGTACAAATGTATATATGTAAGTGCATTAGAAATGTGTGGACATAGGCTTGAAAAAACAAACACTAACTCTTATAATGGTGACCCCTTTAGAGACAGTGGGTTTAGAGGGAGGGACATCTATAGGTATTATCTGATTAGTAATCATTTCCTCCACTTTCCTTTAGGGAGCTATTCTTCCCCTCTTCTTTAAGGTTCTCATGTGGATGCCAAACACAATACACATTCTCTCGTACAGGAATTGATAAGGATGGTCATATGACTTAAGAAGGCCCAATCAGGGCCCTCCTCTGAGACTTTATATATGGATACCGGGAAAAGAAAGCATCCTCTTTTTTCTAGGGCCACTACCAATATGAGTATGATTAATCTTCAGCTGTCTGAAGCCATGTTACCAATCCCTGCCTTCTTGGACTAGGAGGAAATGAAAGAAGAGAGGAAAGGAAAGGGGAGGAAGGAGAGAGGCCAATCATTTGGGTCTTTGCATCTAGTTGTCTACTGAGTGGTCATGCCTTGTAGTCAGCCCATCTCTGAATCTCCCAGTTATATGAACCATAAATTCAACTGTATGTCTTTCACTTGGAACTGAAAGTCGTGACTAATCTAGGCACTTTCATTTTGAGTGTATGTATTTATACAGTTTAACTGTCTTTACATAGAAAATGTATTGTGTTACTTGTATAAAAATGTCACACTGATTTAAGTATCTATTTGTATATTTGTTAATACTACTTTGCCCATTAGACTTGAGGGCAAGGCCCACTGTAAAAACAGCATCCATTCCTGCTATATAGTAGTTGCTCAATGAATACTTATTTCTAAAAAATGTATTATGGAAATATCAAACTGGAAATATGGCTTTACCATAGGATGTTTAGGGAGTGGTAGGACTAATAAAGATGATAAGTATTTAAGGGACAAATTATGAAGGACTTTTTAAGCCACGCAATACATTCACAGTCAATGGTAGTATAGATTTAATGTTAGTGCCATCGATTACATTTCTAGTCTAAATTCTTCTCCCTATAAAAATGTCCAAACTTAGTTATACAGAGTTTTCTAACATCAAGAATTCATTAAAATATAATTGTACCCTCCCATGTCTTTTGCCAGTGGAAAAACTGGTTTCATTAGGGTGCATATGAGGGCAAGATAACAGATGTCATTCTTTGGTCGGTCTGTTTTCTTCATTGTAATGCACAGCCAGCTGTCTGGCAACCTACACAATGGGAATGGGTGATAGGGTGCTTCCAAGTTGGCACAGATCCACTAAAAAGAGCTCAAAACATTTTGGCCTATTGGGGAATATCAACATCTTCATCTTCCTTAATAAAAGACAACTTTACAAATGGGAGATCTTTTCCTACAATACCCTCTCACTGGCAGAATCAACATCAAAAGTCCAATCTTTATAAAATTTGTGTAACTTCTTTCATTGTTGTTCCTGCTTATGGTGCACATCTGTTTATTTTCTTGACGTAAGTTGCACATTACAAATTCACTTAGTACACGGATGGAAAATATTAGCAGGAACATTGACTGCAGCTGTCCTTTTCATAGTCTGATATTATTTGCAACTCTGCCTTGTATACCTTTTTTACGCTTTAACTAAAAATGAGTTCTTCAGTGTGACCCGTTACCTTAATGTGGACCTAGAAATATTGATCTGCCTGTTTTGCAAGTCAGTGACTCAGATTTTGACCACATAATCATATTCAGTTTAGTCATGGTGATACAGATATGGCATTTATGTAATCGGAGACCATGGTAAATCTATGTCCTCTATATCATGAAAGCCACATCTACACAAACTCCAATGTGAAGTGTTCTCAAGATTGAATATTCATATTATTCATATTATGTTCATAGTATTCTAAGATATGTTTGTCCAGTGTGATATGCTATAGCCATCCTCGTAGCCTTTGAAGAACAAATGGAAAAGGCTTACTAAACAACTTTTCAAATCTGACTCAGGGTTTATCTCACAGGAAATTGCATAGCGTTTTCTTCTCCCATCCCCACAACTGTACAATTTAAAACTGGTCTTCGAATTGACTACTCTCTTGGCAATGATTGGGTTTGGACTATATTTTTATTTATTGTTTATTGTTAGGGAATAAGGGACATAATTTTAAAAATGCTCAAGATATAAATAGTACAGGTTTTGCTTCCTTCTTGAATGCTATCATGAATTCAGAGGTTTCTGGGGACCGTAAACCTGATGGGATCCCATCATTTCCATGCCTGGGGACCCAGGTCTTCGGGGACTCTGACAACGGAATAAAATATTAGATTCATCAGTTAAATGGTAATTGTATTTTATATGCTTTTAAAGAACAACAGTCTTGGAAATGAAATTTTAAAAAGGATCCTGAGTTGTTGTGTGGCCGCTGCAACAGAATATTTAATCAAAACCAAAAGTATCCCTGAAACTACTCCTTTTGGCGCAAGGACTGTAATGATGTTACATAAGATGTGCCCCCAAAGTACCACAGAAGTCCCCCTGCATTGCTACTTAGGGGGAGGAATTTCAATAGTGCTGCACAGGAAATGTCTCTAACGGGTTGTTGATGGAGCAGGGATCTTTAATGATGTTACAGAGGAAGTACCTCTACACTGCTACTGCTGAGACAATGTCAAAGCACTGCCCGACGGGGAATGTTTTCAGCTTGGTGCCAGGCGTAAGATAACTCTTACTGCCAAAAGGAGACCGAAAACACCCCTTCTGCCACCAGAGTATGCTTAGAATACTACAAAATGCTGAAAAAGAATGTCGATTGTGCCAAAAAGAATGGAAAGAGGAGGGAGCCCTCCTGCATGAGAAGAGTTGCAGGGCCCAAGCAAATAGACCAAAGAAGCCATTGCAAGGCTAGCATGTAAAGCAGGCAGCCAGAATTTTGGTGAGCTGAACAAAAATCTCTGCAAAAGTTCAGTGCGAAGTGAACATTAAGCTTTTGCGGACAGGAAGCCCAAGAACTATCAATAAGAATCCTGAAACCAGAAACCCACACCTCCGTATGAAAGAAACAAGGCAGGGTATTTGCAGTAAAACCAAAGAGGCTCCAAGAAACAGGAACAATGAGAGAGGAGAGTTTAGAGTTGAGCCAGCACAGATACCATTCCTTTGCCATGAGAGTTGAGAGAGTTTAACAAATCCTTGCTGAGTAGGGCATGAAGATGGAAGTCTGAACACAAGCGAGTGATATTTATGGTCATTCTATAGTAAAGGTGGTCTGATGATAATTGAATGGTAAAATCCATATAGTTCCCATTCCAGAGAGTATCCCTCAACAAATCCTTTCATGGTCTTCAAAATGCCCTTAACTAAAAATCTCCTCCAGGTGTTGTTAATTGATAGAAATTTGAATAGACTATACTTAACTATTGCATTTAAAACTCTGGTGTCCTGAAGGGGCAAAATCAGACAATCTGCCCTCATTGTCCTTTGTAGCATAAACCTATCAATGCAAGCAACCTGAAGAATCCAATAGGCCAAATGTTCCTCACTACTCCATCACCATCACTGGAGGTTACCTACACTTTTCTTTCCTTTGCCAGAAGGCAACAAGATTAGGACAAGATTCAAGATGATCAATCTCTGGTCTCCTAAAAAGTCCTAACACATATCTCTGTAGCCTGCAGGGTCTATGGCTAGTGAGTCCCTATGATCAGAGGTAAGAAAATTAATTGTTAGTATTTCTTAAGTTGTATGGAGTTAACCTAATGAATACTCTGGCAGTAGGTCAAATGGTGAGGATCTATAAATGAATGACTCCTAATCCCCTCCATGCCCCCTGAATTCCTGATCATTCTTATGCTGTTATACACTTTTCTTTCTTTTATGGTACTTATCTTCTAATGGACTAGGTGATTATTTATTGTATCTACTGTTGGTTGTCTGTCTCCTGTCATCGTTGGAATTTATGACCCAGGCTTATTCACTGATGTATCCCAAACACCCAAAAAAGTATCTGGTACAGAGTAATCGCTCAAAATATATTTATTTAAAGTGTTGAATGAATAAAGTTATCAACCCCAATATTATATTTCATCCTTTCTCTAAGGCATTTCTATCTAGTTAATTACAATCACATGGAACTAAGCCTAATAGATTAATAAATAACTCATTTTCTTATCAAACCAAGAATTCCTCCCTCCCTTCTCTATTATATTCTTGTGACAACTCTTTGTAGTCCCTTAGAATTCTACATTTTCAGTCATTTTCTATTCTTCATTTTTCCTCATCCTCTATGTCTATGTCATCCTGTCAGCATATCCTACATATGACTTCTACATAATGGCTCCTATTATATCATTTCCACATGTTACACCATAGTCTAAAACAAGAATAGCATTTAGCTATCATCTAGCTTGCCATCTCAAATTGTTTGGTAGAGGTTTCCCAGAGGGTTATGCTGAGAAGGATTCTGGTGCCATTCTGAAAGAATTCTGCTTTTGAATAGGGATACCTGTCAGAGAACAGGTAACTATGACTTGTCATTCCTAGTCTAAGCCCTCATCAGCTCATGCATTTAATGTATCAAACTCCTTTATAGTGCCCAAATTTTAGATCTTTCCTCTCTAATACCTTTAATATAAAAGTTTTAAGACAATCTTCCTCAAAAATATTTTATATTTCTTCTCCCTCACTCAATAATTTATAATGGCTCACTTGGTCATTATGTCAAGTCATACTTTAGTCTAAATTCTAGACTTATCACTTACTGAATGCCTCCCTCCCCATTCCCAGAGTTTTATTCATTTATGATTTACCTACCCAGAATCCTTACCCTAGTCAAAGGATCTGCCTGTTTTCTTACATGTCTTGCTTGACACTGTCCAAGTCTCATTATGCCATGTTGCATGTTGTGCCTGAAATGGCTGCCCTCCCTTCCCAGATACCTCTCTATTGCTCAGAAAAAAAAGACTTTCTCTAATTAATGAGAGCTGACAGCTCATGCCTCAACTCTACCCTTCCCCGGACTACTATGTTAGCCTTACTTTGTTTCATTTTCTTTTAAACATAATTTTGTACACAAATATAGAGCTACACCTTTAATAGGCAGGGCTGAACTATACACAGCATGTACCTATGTTCCTCCCTTGGGTTTAGCATGTAAAGGGAAACAGTCTACACTGATTACAGATTAAGCCATACCACTTTCTCCCCTTTGTTCAGACCACTGCAGACATAGTCAGTAATGGAGCTCAACAGATTTGCAAGTTGGAGGTGACTGGGGTTGGCAGTGGCCTGACTTCACGGCCAGGTGTTTGGAAACTGCTGTGGTCATGAGTTAAAAAAGGCTTTTATCCATCAATCTCAACTTCTTGGAAACACTCAGTCAAGTCTAGTTCGAGAATAAGAACCACAGGAAATGTCCCAGTGCAAATAATTGGAGCTCAGTGTCTAAAAAAGCTTAAGAGTTTAAAACATTCACAACTCTCCAGAATCCACCCAAACTCCTTCAAATCTGCCAAAGGTACTTATCCTCTTCATGTACTTAAGTACAGAACTACTTTGTAGCTGTAAATGGGAGTGGCTGTGAACTTCAAGATGACAAAGCCCAGGCTGAACATAATTTTAGAGCCTGAAAACTGGAAGTGTTTTGTGGCTTCTCATCTCTAAAAGGTCTCTCAAATCTTATCTCAACTGCCCTCATCCACTATCTCCATCCTTATCAGGAAAGTGTCATGGATTTGAGCCCTTAAAAAAAAAAAAGTCTTTCAGAATGTACTAAGCACCTATAATATGGTAGATATGATTCTCAGAGGCTTAGGGAATTTAATACTATATAATTCCTTTGGGGGGGATTTTGAGTCTAATAGTGGAGACAGCCCTAGATTTAGAAAATTTCATTATGATGATATAGACCCAAGATGAAAGTATGAACAAAAGACAATGAGAAAACACAAAGGTGCACTTAACCCAGCCCTGAAGTTTTAAGAACTTTCTGCAAGAGGTGATATTTAAACTGGGTCTTCATAGTTAAGTAGGAGTTCACTAGGTGATAGGAGATAGCAGGATTGGGGGAAGTAAGTTTATTTAAGTTACTATGTTTTCATTATGAAGATACAATGAGAACTAGGATAAAGTGCATCACCATAGACTGTTACAGTGTTATTACAGAAATGAGTTGGATCTATAAATAAATAAATACATATAAGTAAGAATGGCACAGATAAGAACTTTTGGAGTTCTGGCAGAAGTGGAAGGCGGGGAGAGAAATTAGGTAAGGATGTGCCATTAGCGTGACGTATGAGGTAGATCTTAAAATAAAGGCAGAATTTCAGTGTGGAAAAATAGCTGGGATAGCATAAGCCAGAGAATGGAGATGAGACAGCTCAAGGAACGTCCAGGATACATGAAAAGTGCTATTTGAATTGAAATGCAGAATGTCTGCAGAAGAGTAGTAGGGGATCAGTTACAAACAGCAAGTTGGGCCCAGCTTGTGGGTACTTGTGACTGTCAGGATAAGGTGACTGGACTGTGTCATGTAGACCCAGAAAGCCACTGAAGGTGTTTTCATGGGACAGTATTGTGACCAAAGTTCCACATTAGATAGGAAATATCTATGCAGTACATAAAATACATTGGAGATAGGGAGAGATGGAATTAAGGAAGCTGCTTTGAAAGCATTGCTTTTCTCTAGGTGAGAAATAACAAAGAACACAGGCAGTGAAATAACAATGATGAGAACATAAGGAATTTAAAAAATGTTGCAATATATGAATTCACAGAATTGCAAAACATTTGCATTTGTCTTTAGATGTGTATTTTCATTGGGGGGGGGGGCCTCTTCTTACCCTGCATTCTTATTACTGGAAATGGCCCCTAGACCTAGTATATGCAACATTTGGTTAATAATAAAGGAATAATAAATTCCCATCTCAATTTACTCATCCCAAAGGTTGGTTTCTAAGACACTACTCTAAAATTTCAACTTATTTTACATAGTGATAATAAAAATCAGATTTCCCCCACCCCTTGTAAGACAACCTCATAGAATTGTTCTGATGAGATCAGAATAAAGTGTGTAGTGCTTAAAAGCTAATTGGTATATACACATTTATTAGTATTACTGGAGTTCTCGGGTGTCAGTGGCTGTGTATAGATTCCATAAAAGGTCAATTTCTTGGTACTTAGCACATCACGCCTGCCCCTCACTGAACTTGGAGGGGGACGCTGGACGGGTAATTCAGGACACTCTTGCTCATCAAATGGTGCTCAATGTACTAAGCATGGCAGAACACATGGAAGATTCCTAAAATGAAAGTTTGTACCTTGAGAGCTTATAACTCACTTGGTAATATGAAATTAATATACACATGAAATGACTTTCAGACCAAGACCAATCAGGGCTGAAGAATGTGATTCACACTTTGAAGCACGTAGACCGACGGAAAGGAAAGACATATTCATCATTTTTTGTTTGCCATCTGCTGTAGTCAATCCTTGTCAGAGCTCTGAAAAAGCCGCCATCATTCATGAAGCCTGGTTTTTGTTCTAGTTCCCTTCCTTGAATCCCACACTACCCCGGTTTTTTGCCCTTGGCCCTTTGCTTTTCCCTTCAGACTCCATGGTTGCTTTATAAAGGTCTAATATTAGCCTGATCCTTATGGTTAGCATCACTCTTTCTTTATGATATTTGTGGGACTTAACGATGAACCAGACAGACAAGAACTTTAAACTCCGTTATTGCCCTTCCTTGACACTTTGAACAAGTTAATTGTCTGTTTGCCTTCCTGTAATTACTTTAATTACATGCCATTAGTGACCATTAATAAATGCAAGTGTGTTTGATTTTCACAAATCTTACTTTTCTTATTCTCTGTAGAACTCCACCAAAGCTTTCACATGTGGTCAAAATAGAAAGCGAGGCAACTAAACATTCACATTTAACCTTTGGGGCTAAAGTGAAAAATAAAGGATAATTCATGAATGGGCTAATTGTTTTTCCCTGCTTCTGACACTGGTCAGCATTCTCTCTATAGTGGTTACATATATATGCAGTGTGTTCATTTATAAGACAGCAAAAGTTAAAAGGGGTTGAGAAATAAAAGCTGCCTAATTGCTGCTATTATCTCAACTCAGGGAGAGAATTGCTGGGTGGTATTATGAGGATCGAAAAACCATTGAAGATTTTATTGATGGAACACTTTTGCTCTAACTTCAAGCCCCAGAAAATGAAGGTCATAATTTCAGTTTTTATGAGCACCTGATTGGGCATTTACATAGAAAGAGCTGAACTATGAGGAGACTTAGCCAATATTCCCTCTGCTACAGTTTACTAGATTACATCACAACATCTAGTATAAAAACAGTTTATCCCATATTGTCTTTTGGTCAGCTTTGTCAATGAAGCCAACTGAAAAATATTTTCTCAAGGCAGCTTGGAGAATGAAATGTCTGGAGAATGGTTAGTTAGATGCTCCTCACTGTGTCACTTCAACAACAACAATAAAATCATTGGTAAAAATGTATAAATCTGTGGCTTTTTAATGCTTTCTGCATAATTCTCTTGCTTTTTAAAACATTAAATAGACTAAACTTATTTGTAATAATAGCAATATGCTTTTCTCCAAATATAAAACGATGATGTTAATCTCTAACTACCAGAATTTATGATTTGAGTTTTTTTTCTTGTAGTGAAAATGGGTTAAGCCAGGTCATTCGTGATCTTTCCCTGCTGTAGACTAATGACAACACTTGAGAAAGGCCAGGGTTGAGCCTGTGGGTTCTCTGAAGCTACAGAAAGGCAATTTAAATGTGTTACCCCATCCAGGTAAACCCAAGAAAGTGGTGTTATTAGTACTCCAGTGTTCCTCATCACATACTCTGCCCAGGTTATGAGGACAGGACTGATAATATAATTTACATGCCACTTCCTGTAGAGCTCATGTGGAGTAATAATTACTCATCTTTTTGGAGTAATAAAAACTCAATACTGTATTTAATTCCAGGTAAAAATATATTTTCCTAAAATTTTAGAAATACCTACTTTGTGATTCTAGTCAATAGATTCTGATTAAATGAAATAATATTCTAGGGAAAATAAAATTCATTCTGTATTATAAAATGTCAGTTTTCTTATTCATCCACATTGTTCTCACATCATGAACCTTTAATCATACAGTATGACCTTTTTAAATGACTACTAAGCATTACCATCCCCTCCTTCTTCAAATGCCAACATATTTTTGGATGAAGGGTAGATTTGTACTGAAAAGATATCTGCCCAAGACCTCTCTGCAAAGGAGGAAAGTGAAGTGATGCTAAGAAAGTGAAAGGATGGGAGTCAGGCAAAAAATTCTAAGGGATGAAACAGGAGTTGTCTGAGGCTGAGGTGAATGGGATGAGTCCATGGACAAAAAATAAAACAACTGACTGAATTAAATCAAACAGTATGCTTGGAGTGTGTTAGTTCATCTATGTCCATACTTCCCCACCCCCATTCCCACTGTTGGTTTCTTTTTTTTTTTTTTTTTTAAGATTTTATTTATTTATTTGACAGGGGTGGGGGTGGAACACAAGCAGGGGGAGTGGGAGAGGGAAAAGCAGGCTTCCTGTTGAGCAGGGAGCCCAATTTGGGGATTGATCCCAGGACCCTGGGATCATGACCTGAGCTGAAGGCAGACACTTAACGACTGAGCCACCCAGGCGCCCCCACTGTTGGTTTCTAAAATGACTTCAGGGGTTTTTTTTCACTCATTTTTTGTGCTTTTTTTTTTTTTTTTTTTGAGGAGACAGGAACATGGGGGAGGTTGTAGATAGGATGACAGGTAAATGGTACATAATTCATAATTATGTACATAATTCTAAGTTGTTTATAAGTTCCACCATTGATTTGTGTTTAATTGAACCTAAAAATAATGTGTATCAAATCCCCAGATTCCTAACATACATAAAATGAATACAATAATTAAGTCCATCTCCTTTTATCAAGTAAAAACTTATATTTTAGGGTTGTAAAGGTCATTTAAAATTCTCCTGCAATTAAACCTCCAAAGTAGCAGGAGAAAAAAAGCCCTTCCCAACCTGATCCTTAATAATTTTGCAGGCCATCCTATGAATTCACCCATGAAATTTATGCATCAACTAATGACCAGTGTCAACAATAGAGCTAAATGAAAGAATAAATGAATAAATGAATGAAGCCTTAATTTATCAAATACAGAAAACCCTTTCCAACCTCTTTGCCTTTTCTTAGAATGTTCTCCTACCTTCTTTGCCTAAAATATGCCCATGCCTCCATCAAGATCTAGGATCAATGTTACCTCCCTTGTGGCACAGGTCTTCCCCCCCACATTTTCTTTTTTCTAACCACCCTCTGTACAAACTCCCACCATAGCTCTGTTATTTAGCAGCATCATTTTGAGGTGCTTGAGGGAAGTGTTCACTACTTGCTTGGCAGTTGTATTAGTCAGGAGAAGCTCCATTATGCAAGTCACAAACTGAACCCAAAATCTTAGTAACTTAACTTAATATGACAGAGGCTTATTTCTTGCTCATACTTTATGTCCTATTTATGGTCAGCAGGGACTCTGCTCCACATAGCTTCTCAGAGATCCATGTTGATGGAAACTCCCATCATCTTGTAGTTATGCCATACAGAACATGGGCCTATTTGATTGTTATAAAATCATGCCATGAAATCATGCCACAAAATCATTAAAAACCTCATATGGGCTTTTACTCACTCAATCCAAATGCGATAAATTCATCACTTCCACTTACATGTCATTAACTAGTATTGGTCATAGTACCTTGCCTAATTGCCAAGGCGCCAATAAATACAGGGGAACAAAGGCAATATTTGTTGACCATTATGGTCTTTATCTTACTACTCTATTAAAATATTGTTAAAATGTCCACCCTCTGTGAAGGAATCTACAGATTAAATGCTATTCTTGTCAAAGACCCAAATGGCATTGTTTTTAAAGAAATAGAAGAAATAATCCTAAAGTTCATATAAAAAACCATATAGAAAACCATGAAAGACTCAGAGTAGCCAAAGTAATCTTGAGAAAAAAAGAACAAAACTTCCTAATTTCAAAATATATGACAAAACTACAGTAATTAAAACAGTATGGTACTGGCATAAAGACAGACATAAAGACCGATAGAACAAAATAGAGATCCAGAAGTAAACCCACACATATATGGTCAACTGATTTTTGACAAGAGTGCCAAGAATACACAATGGGGAAAGAATAGGCTCTTGAACAAGTTGTATTGGGAAAATTGGATATCCATACAAAAGAATGAAATCAATCCCCTGTCTTACATCATACATAAAAATCAACTCAAAAGGGATTAAAGACTTAAATGTATGACCTGAAACTGTAAAAGTCCCAGAAAACAACAACAACAACAACACAGGAGAAAAGCTTCATGACATTGGTTTTGGCAAGTATTTTTTGGATATGACACCAAAAGCACAGGCAACAAAGACATAAATAGACAAGTGGGACTACATCAAACTATAAAACTTCTGCACTGCAAAGGAACTAATCAACAGAGTAAAAGGCAACCATGGAATGGGAAAAATAGATGCAAGTCAAATATCTGACAAAGGATTACTTTTCAAAGTACATAAGGAATTCCCACAACTCAATAGCAAAAAAGAGAGAAAGAAAGAAAGAAAGAAAGAAAGAAAGAAAGAAAGAAAGAAAGGAAGGAAGGAAGGAAGGAAGGAAGGAAGGAAGGAAGGAAGGAAGGAAGGAAGGAAGGAAGGAAGGAAGGAAGGAAGAAAGAAAAGAAAAGAAAGAAAGAAAAAGAAAAGAAAAGAAAAAAGAGAAAAAAGAAAATAGCTCAATTAGAAGATGAGTAAAACATTTAATAGACATTTCTTCAAAGAAGACATACGAATGGTCAGCAGGTACATGGAAAGGTGCTCAACATCACTCATCATCAGGGAAATGCAAATCAAAACCACAATGAGATGCCACCTCATACCAATTAGAGTAGCTATCAACAAACAAACAAAAAACAAGTATTGCCGAGATTTTTTTTATTAACATATAATGTATTATTTGTTTCAGGGGTACGGGTCTGTGATTCATCAGTCTTACACAATTCACAGCACTCACCATAGCACATACCCTCCCCAATGTCCATCACCCAGCCACCCCATTCCTCCCACCCCCCTCCACTCCAGCACCCTCAGTTTGCCAAGATTTTGGAGAAACTAGAACTCTTATGTGCTATTAGTGGGAATGTAAAATGCTGCAGCTGCTATGGAAAACAGTATGGAGGTTCCTCAAAAAATTAAAAATAGAACTACCACATGATCCAGCAATCCCATGTCTGGTATATACCCAAAAATATTGAAATCAGAATCTCAGAAAGATATCTTCATTCCCATGTTCACTACAGCATTATTTATAATAGCCAAGGTAAAGAAACAAACTAAATGCCCATCGATGGTTGGATGGATAAAGAAAACGTGTTATATAAATACAATGGAATATTATTTAGCTCTAAGAGAGAAGGAAATCCTACCATGTGTAACAACATGGATGGACCTGGAAGACATTATGCTAAGTGAAATAAGCCAGTCACACAGGACAAATAATATATAATTTTACTTATATGAGGTACCTAAAATAGTCAAACTTACAGAAGAAACAAACAGAATGGTGATTGGCAGGTGATGGGGGAAGGGGGAAATAGGGACTTGTTCAATGGGTATAAAGTTACAGTTATACAAGATGAGTAAGTTCTAGAGATACACTGTACAACATAGTACCTATTAACAATAAAAATTTGTGAAAAGTGTAGGTCTCATGTTAAATGTTCTTACCACAAAACAGAAACAACAACAAAAAAACCCAAAAATGAATGGACATAAGGAAACTTTTGAAGGTGACCAATATGCTTATAACCTTGATTATGATGATGGTATCATGGATGTATAGACATGTTCAAACTTACCAAGTTGTATACATTAAATATGTGCAATTTTTTGCCTATCAATTATATTTCAATAAAGTTGTAAGGAAATATTCCATTAAGCACTGGGAAAAGAGAAATGAAAGACTTAGTGCCTTCTTGCATATAGCAGGCTGGATAGACACTGGATAGTTTTACTAAAGCCAGTACCTACTAGACACATGTTGCATAATTGAGCATTTAATTGAGGTCACACTAGTCTCTCTGAGAAGAATCATATTTTAAGATAACTTTTTGGAGTCATGCAACATTTGCTGTAAAAAATATACTCATAAATTTAAGTTTAATGCCATATACCCTTTGATATATGCAATGAGGTTTGGGATGCTTAGAAATAAGTGTAGATTATGTTTATGGTAATTTCATGGGAACATAGAAAGGATCCTAATGTATTGAGCAAACATTCCACAACTAATTAGGCCATTTACTCCTCAATCCACTTCTCCTCTAAACTGAAAGGAGAGAGGCTTCTGGCTAAGAGATTCTGACCCCAGTGGCAACAGGGAGGGTCTGTCTTCCTCAAGGCTCAGTTGTAAGCCTGTCTCAGGCAGCCCTCAAGCTTCTTCCGGAGCTCAGTTCACTCCACAAGCCCATAAACAAGGCGACAAGCTGACAGGAACTAAGCCAGGATTCTTGGCCTTCTATTCTGTTTCCTGAGCCAAAGGGAGAGGAGGCCACCTTCCGAGGTCCAGCCAGCTAGGAATTAAGCCTCCTCCTCCCCTCTTCCTTTACCCTCGCCAGACAGCCTGTGGACAGCCTTCTCAAGCTTCCGGCACTCCTGGCCAGCTGGGAAAGAAACGGCCTTTCCAGACCCTGTGAGCTCGCCAATAAGCCTTTTTTTCCCCCCACTCAAGAGCCAGAATTGGGAGATTACAAAGCCACTGTCACAAAATGGTCACTAATAGAGGTTTTAAGGGACCAAGGGGAAAGAAAGAGTTTCTGGGTCAAAGAAAAAGGAAGTGGCGAGTTTCTTGCAGTGTAGTCATGGTTTTCCATAGTCTGCTGATAATCAGAGAAAATCTTTTCCTTCCAAGGGACCCCAGGCAGGCTGGAAGATGTGTCTCTAAAATCTGTTCAGAGCCGTATTTCATTAGTTTTATTTTATGAGAAGCTTTCTTTTTGAGCATTAATCCCAATTCTCTAATGCATGAAAAATTTAAGTTGATATTTTGTGAAGAGGTGTAAACATTGGTACCAGATCCCTGTTTCACATGCAGACTTCCTGGGGACCTGGTGGGAAAGCAGCTTGAGACAGTCACTCATTCAGATTGTGTTAATGTGCATCAGGGGACTCAAGCATAATTGTTTGATTTGACTTATGATGTAGATCTTTTCCAAGGCTGGCCTTAGTGTGTCTTGGCCCAGGAACCTCCCTGGCCCTGGTCTCTCAAGTAGTGCTGACTCTCTGATTTAGTCTGGTATTATCCAGGGTCCACTAGGCTCTGTAAATTCCAAATATTCTCCAGGGCCAGGTTTGTACTGGAACCAAAGCTGCCTCTGCAGTGGCCAAGGGGAAAGGCCCAGTGCGGAACAGCAACTGCAGAGTTGTGTGGCTCAAGTGAGGCCACCATATCTTTCCATGGAGGACTGAACGTCTGTCTCCTCCTCTCACCATTGGCCACATACCCAAGCCACCAACAGTATTAGCAAAGTAATTTTTTCCCTCAGGCTGATCCTGGAGAAGAGGTACTGTCTGAATCTCTTTTTCCTAGGAAAGTTCCCATGAGTCTTATGGGAACAGAGCACTATCTAACTTCATTTACTTATACTTTCTAAGGCTAGGACCTACACAAGGCGAAAATGTACTCTTAAGCTCTCCCTTCAGAACAATGGATCTACTTACTCTATGTCTACATAACTATAAGCAACCAGGCAAGTAGTTCTTGACAAAACAAAAGCAAATTCAACCTTGCAAGTGAACTGACCTTCTAACTTAAACTGCAGAATCCAGTTCCAATCATCAAATCAATATTTTCCAGCTTCAACAATTTTCAAAAATCCAGTCTTCACCTATCAATCCTTTATATACATGTCTCATTTAATCTTCTGTACAAATATATCAATTGTTATTCATAGTTTTTAGATAAGGAAGCTGAAACTCAGGAGAAATCAAGTAACAATATCAGTGTCACACAGATTATAAAAGATGGATGCAAGATTTGACTCCAGTTGTCTTTGGCCACAAAGCTCCTTTTCTTCTACCATTCACATTCTTCTGGTACAGTCCTGGGGCCATTTCGGATGAAGAGGGCATGGTTGGGAAACAGGACTCTATTCTATCATCCTCACTATCTCTTCCATGTTTACTTTACCTGTTCTACACATTGGGTTTTCATAAAATATTTTCCTTGAAGGTAAGAAAAATTGGAACACAAAATACTATACCATTTGTCTCCCTATTTCAGACTTCTTAGTTAGGAAAATATAGAAGCTAAGACAGCAATATATGGCTGACGAGGTATCTTCATCTTCTAAAGATACAATTTCTGAGTGATCCTGTGAAACATTAATTGGTTATTATGTTACCTTACTAGACAATCAGAGATGATACCCCAAACTCCCTGGTGGCCCAAATTTTTTCTCATAGACCAAAATATTAATTAAGGTACATGAAAACAAATGCATTTCAGGCTCTTTCAATATCTTTTACATTTGGGAGAAAATATCAAATTTCCTCTGCTCTTGTGATTTGGAAAGGATAGGCTATTGACAATTAAGACAAGTGACCCTTCAATCTGAATAGTGTCTCTAGTTAAACTAAAAGAGTATGGGTAATACACATCACCCCCTACGGTTTTTGAAAATGCCATCTATTGTTAACATTTCCTGATTTCTCTGCACAATAGGGGGTACCAAAATGCATACCATTTGGTACCATTGTCTATTCCAGTGGTACTTTGACACCTTTAAGGATGGAAGATGCAATGCCAAGGTACGTGCCCTCAAAGCTTAGCTGTCACAAGTGGTTCCTGACCAGCCACAACTGCCTTCTGGCTTCTTGCTGATCTTGCTTAGCCTTGCTTTCAGATGATAAAATATGTTTGTCTCTTCTTACCTCTCACTCCTTCTCCTCCTTCTCTCTTTTTCTCTCTGTGTATGCAGTGTGCAGTGGTGTGTGTGTGCGTGTGTGTGTGTGAGAGAGAGAGAGAGAGAGAGGCAGAACTCTGATCAACTGAAATTGGTGTATTACAGGAATGATCTCCCTTTCTCTTGATTTATCAACCTCAGATGTGTCTATCAGGGACTTTGCTTAACAGTTAATGCCCCTTCTTCAGAAAGACACTTCCACATTAAATACAAAAGATATAATCAAAGCCCCTTACCTTGGTTGTCTAGCTCCTCCCACTAGGCCCACTCCCCAATCTGGCTCAAAAACCAAGTCAAATGGGTCTGTGTGCCAGGCTGCTCTCTACTGCCATCTCTTGGGGTGAGTCAGTCTTTTTCTGAGAATTAACCTCTCAGTTGGTACAGACCCTCCTAGACAAAGAAGACAAATTATGAAGGGTCCTATCCAACAGAAGAACAGTCTTTTAACAGATTGCTTAGACATAAGTTGAAAATAACTAAGGAATTACTGAATGAGTCATAGTTTTAGCAAGGAGTATATTAGCACCTGATTTGAGAAATAAGAAAACGTGACATAGGAAAAGGGGTATCCTGGGAAAGCAGCAAATTGAAAAATACTAGAGCCTTGGAGACATATTTATAGGAACTAACAGACTTAAAACTGCACCAAGAGTCAGTAATGATTTCTATACAATCACTAGGACAACCTACTGATGTCTCACAGGGTCTGTGTAGAAGTTCACAGTTACCATGATACTCATCCAGTCACTGCATACCACTGTCACTGTTCGAATAGAACTGCTTACTGATCTGACTCTGTTTCCTCAAATATTCATGAAGTAAAACAGTCACATGTCCCAGTCAATTAACAGTCTTTCTTTCATACTTGGTTGCTTCTTCTCTGATCACGTGGTCAAAACCAGTAGCATTTTCCTCTATACACATCATACGACTTGCCTTGCTCCAGCAACTGCCTACCAGACACGATCATTACAGTAGATATATTTAGTTCCTGAAAGCATAACTTTACATTGATTAAAATTTTGAAATGACTCCGTAAAGCATTTTCAGTATATGGCATACAGCAAACTGACCCAGATTGTTATTCAAATGGTATGTTTAAAGCAGTGTTTCTAATATTTATCTTTATTCTTCTTCTATAGTGTTTTTTCTAAACTGGCAAAGAAGGTTTAAAAATCAAAATAAAACTTGAATTTTGATCCATACTAAATCAAGAAACCAATCTGAAAAGCTAAACTAACCTGACTACTTAGTTGAGCATATCCAAGCCAATATAAGGCAAAAGTCCATATAAGATGATATATATTTCCCTAAGAAGAATGAAGCTTTCAAATTCAAGCTTAAATTAAATCATAGTATCAATCCATGTGGAAGAAACAGAATTGCAGAAGACCCATGCCTTACTGTTAGGAGTCTTGGTCTTCCTTAGGATTCCAGGCTGTCAATCTGTGGCTGAGCGATCCAGGACTTTGCATTCTATAGTAAATAGAAAAGAAAATGAACAAAAAGATATCAGGATAGCTACAAATGCAGCAAAAGTGCATTCCTTACAGATTACCAAGGAAATAGAAAATAAATTGGAATTAGGTTCATAATCCCTCTTTAAGCAATACTAGCCCTCCATCAAAAATATATATATATATTTCTCCACACAAAGCCAATATGTAAGCCAGTAGTTTTATACAGGGCCTTAGAAACTACACAATGTGCTTACTAAAGGTAACAAGACCATGTTAGGAGGAACAGGATAAGGAATGAAATAATGCCAAGGCACATATGACAACATTATTTCCTTCTCAATACTTCAGGGGAAAAGTTTTACGTTGGTTAAAGTGTGTCTCTAATCTTTGCTCATCTCTCTTTTAAACTAACCTAGGTCTTGGCAGACCACAAGATACTGCTAGAATTTACTAATTGAGTTCGTTTCCATTGTATTCATATTTACATCTTATATATTGTCACATGTCTTATATCTATTACAAGCCATAGGAATATCCATTTACCTACTTAGAGATAGTTAAGAGTGTGTCAATGTAAAGAAAATCTGAAGTAAATAATAGTACTTTTAATATACCAACACAGGAAAAATCATGAAGGTATTAAGTAGGTGACTAAGTTTGTGTAATTTTATTTATATAAATGATAAAGGTAAATATCTATGAGATACTGGAAGCTATATCATGATAGTCGAGTATTTGTATATTAACCTGATCTCCAATATCTGGCACAGTGCATAGCACATAGAAGGTACTTGATAAATATTTTCCAAAATAAAGAAACAGATAAATAGCTTCTGGAGAATCTGGAAGATGTTTAGATGTTTGAGCTTTTGGTAGGCATGGAGCAGGGCTTGCCCATCACTATAATTCTAACACCTAGTAAAGGTCCTCAATCTAACAGGACTCCACAAATACCTATTGAATATATAACTAAACAGGCTTAAGTCTCTTGACTTTAAACCCCGATGTTTATAGCAGCAATGTCCACAATAGGCAAACTGTGGAAAGAGCCAAGATGTCCATCGACAGATGAATGGATAAAGAAGATGTGGTATATATATACAATGGGATATTATGCAGCCATCAAAAGGAATGAGATCTTGCCATTTGCAACGACGTAGATGGAACTGGAGGGTATTATGCTGAGTGAAATAAGTCAATCAGAGAAAGACATGTATCATATGACCTCACTGACATGAGGAATTCTTAATCTCAGGAAACAAAATGAGGGTTGCTGGAGTGGGAGGTCGGGTGGAAGGGATGGGGTGGCTGGGTGATAGACACTGGGGAGGGTATGTGCTCTGGTAAGCGCTGTGAATTGTGCAAGACTGTTGAATCTTAGATCTGTACCTCTGAAACAAGTAATGCAATATATGTTAAGAAAGAAAAAAAAGAAGAAGATAGCAGGAGGGGAAGAATGAAGGGGGGGAAATCGGAGGGGGAGACGAACCATGAGAGACGATGGACTCTGAAAAACAAACTGAGGGTTCTGGAGGGGAGGGGGGTGAGAGGTGATGGGTATTGGGGAGGGCACGTTCTGCATGGAGCACTGGGTGTTATGCACAAACAATGAATCATGGAACACTACATCTAAAACTAATGATGTAATGTATAGTGATTAACATAACAATAAAAAATGTAAAAAAAATTTCTCAAAAAAATTCAAAACATAAAGACCATTTCTTTCTTATTATTCTTTCTCACTACCACCACCCCCCCCCAAAAAAAAAACCAAAAAAACTTTGGAGCAATATTTTCAGAAGTCTTTTGAGTTTTTACAATAGTGTTCCAAGGTGGGGGGCATCTACTGAGGTTCAGAAAATAAGAGGATGCATTGCTGTAGATAATTTTAGAAAAACAATAATACATCCAACTAAAAATTGATTTGCTTTTTATCATTGCCATGCACTGACAATTCTCAGCCAAGTCAGTAATAAAATACTCCCCACCAGGCAGATAGCTCCAATACCTCCCACCGGGTACATACACCACAGAGTTCAGAAAAGATGGGCTCTTTACCTAAACTAAGAAATTATGGTGATAAGGAATTCGTCAGTGACAAACTTTCTGAACCCAGAGACCTCAAGAGTTCCAGGGCGGATGGAAAGGGAAATCTAGGAAAGCTATCCTACAGAGAAAATTCCAAGGCATCCTAGACATAGAGCATAGAGAGGTTTACTTGGCAATCATCCTAAATGGCTTTCCATTGTGTTGGTGAAGGTAAATGGATACAGCCCAAGGACAGGACTACTTCCTCTGGCCTGAGTGTCTACTGGTTATGGGACAATTTTAACTGTGCCATCCAAACCTTGGATACTGGATACTGGTAACTGCTTTGTGTTTTCTTTGGTATCATTGCTATAGACAATAACCAAGAAGTGTTGTTTTAATACCTGTACAGCCTTATCAATAGCAAATAATACAAAATCAGGGGTTTTGATCAGTAAGTGGTCTTATGGAAAGTCTTGAAGTAACTTGATAACTCTCTCTTGCTCTGAACTTGCTCTCCATAACCCAGCTCATTTCATATCTAGTGTTAACTCTTCCAAGGTTATCATCTCAGCTGGATGTGGGCCTTGCTGAGTTGTCTCCCTTTTCTGATGCCAGCATTCACTCTCTTAAACTGAGGCCATGAATCTGATAATTCTTGCTTCTCACTGTCTGCTTCCTGGCTGAGTTAGGACTCAGGGTTTAAGCCACTGTCTCCAGAACATCTTATTTCCTGTTCAATTACAAAAGTTGATGTGGTCTCCACTTCTCAAGCCAAACCTGCTATTATGAGAAAACCCCAGTGATTGGGTACTGTCAGCTGTACCCAATTTGTTAACAATGAAGAAACATAGATATGAATAACATATATATACACATACATACACATACACATGTATATGGGTACATGTATATATATACATAGTGTCACACAGGATTTAAATTAGAAAGGAGGCTGAGGTTGCTGATTTCCTTGACTACATTCTTTTTCCAAAAAGAAGACAACTCTAGTGCAGCAAGTGACAGACAATGATACAAGCCCATTATTTACATAACATATGTACTTGCCTATGCTTCACCAAGTATTGTTACATAAACCTTCTCATCTGAATCTAACAACACTGCTGATATTATTTTTCTCATACTACAGATGAGAGAAAACACTAAGGACCATAGAAGCAAAGAAACTTTTCCCAGATCACATAGCCAGTAGGGGAAGGAGTTCAAACCTATCTTCTTTCTGCCTGCTGCCTTAGCAAGCACATCTACTAAATGACACCCATACTGCTGGATTAGTCCTACAAAAACCCATGATGATAAAGAATTCTATCAATTTTCTCTTAACATCCCATCATGGAAAGAAAAGAGACAATGTCCTAAAGTGAAGCAAAATGCCATGATGTGTAAAAGGGATGTGATGAAGGTAGAGAAGCAATCCCACTCCCATTTCCCACATATCTAGATCAAGTCTTACAAGTTTTTCCCTAATTAAACAGCCTTTTTTTATTCTTCCATCCCTTCCTCTACTTATCAGTTAGCCATTTAACTAACATTTTCAAATTATTTTTTTTCCCACAAATTTGCCAGCCTTCTTGCATTTTCAGCCTTCACATGTTTAATGAGAACACACTGGGTATAGGCCTTATGTCAATCCACCTAACTATAGGTTGCATTTTCTAGCAAGCATTAGCATAAATACCAACATGTTTACATCATAATTACTTTAATTCCCTTGGCCCCTACTAGACCTGGAGTGTGTCATTCCACAGTGATTTCAGGGGTAAGAGATGATTACTGGTCCATGAAACAAAAATTACAATAAATGCTTGGAAACTTGGCACACTGCTTCTGAAACCATCCCAACTTTGCATCAGGGAGGGCATAGTGCTTTTATGTTGATGTGAGCAAGTCACCATTTTCTAGGTCTTCAGGTTCTCATTTATAAGACAAGGATCAAAATTCTTATCTTTACCTTTTCTCCATGAACAGTTGCAAATATGAACATTTTGTCATCTGAAAAGCATGTCAAAAAAAGCATGTTTTTCCCTGGAGAAAACCACTAGGTAAATATTATAGAACTGGCAAGATCCTTTCCTGGATTTACAACTTACAAGCAGGGACCTTTCCCTATTATAGGTAAAAGAGTTTAGCACAACTAGCAATGTTGCAAAGTGTCTAGGAAGTAAGGATTTTAAATGGCATGTGAACAATTACTTATTACATAATTACATATGAATATACAAAGGTCTATATTTGGGGCTTATTATTAATAACCAGATAATTAACAGTAGTAGAGGTTGAAGTCAGAAGTCAGAGGCCCATTTTAAATGATTGCAATTTTATGAGGGATATTTCCATTTTTCTTACAGAATAGAGATTTATATATTCACTGGTAAAGCATATTTATTGACTATGCAGGCAAAAGCACTGTGGATATGGGATAGAAAAAGTCTTGTATTTATTGAGCACCTATCATATTGTAGATGCTGTGCAAGGTGCATTTACTTGTGTGTTTGTGAGTGGTGGAGGTGGGAGGATGGGTAGGAGAGAAGGTGTAAGAGAAAGAGAGGAATGGAGTATTCTAGCTGGAGTCTCAGCTCTACACATCACTGGGATTCATACATGTCTGGCAAACTTGTGACATTATCTTTCTATTTGCACAAGGGAGATAAGAACCCCTTAAGAGTACTAATTAAGACAAACTGGCTTGGTCCATGACAGTACGTCATTTATTAATGGGGTATGACAATCCATGGGACCACCACTTTGATTTGTGTTCCGACCTAACTGTGCATGGACTCATATATATGGTACTTGTCTATTAAAGAGGTATTTAAGTTAAATCAAGAGAGAGAAGAAATTCTCCATTTTGGCAAGGGTGCAGGGTAGTTCGTGTACATGCAAGACTATGAAGAACACAGTACAACTTTGGCACCTTGAGAGGTTGAGTAACTCGGCCACACCACAGTGGTGGCAGCACAGAGTCTCCATGGCAGCATGCCGGCGGCTCCTCAAAATAATAGTCTGAGAAGAGTGAAAAGTAGACCTGGCTGTGGAATATATTCCTGGCAAATGGGGGGGTACCAGGAAGCAGGGCCCTTGGCGTAGAACTGGGCATGGGCAGCAGTGGCTTGGCATGAAGTTGAGAAGCTAGGTATCACCAAAGACACTTGAAGCAGGATGTGATGGTGGTGGTTGGGAGCGGTGGGAAGGCTGATGTCATCTGATAACTGAATGCATTTTTTAACGAACACATATGAGACACCCCTAGGGACAAGGTGCTGCAGGGGCTGAATTTATTACAATAGCAGTGGGTGGTCCATCAGAGAAATGCTACTTACCATTTATGTGACCCTGCAAGATACGTTTTACACAAAATATACATTTAACTGTGGTAATGGAAGGTCACTGTCCTCATCTTACTGACCAGAAACTGTAGCTCAAAAAAGTGAAATCTTGTTAGGATTACTATATAGGTTGAGCAGTGGCCCCTAAAAAGATACATGCATGCTCTAATCCCTAGAACCTGTGAATATTACCTTATATGGCAAAATATATGATTAAGATAAGGATCTTGAGAGGAGGAGCTTATCCTGGATTATCCAAATGACCTCCAAATGCAATCCCATGTATCCTCACAAGAAAGAAACAGAGGGAGTTCTGGGGCACCTGGTGGCTCAGTTGGTCTGACTCTTGGCTTCAGCTCAGGTCATGATCTCAGGGGTCATGGGATCAAGCCCCAGGTAGAGCTCTGCGCTCAGCAGGGAGTCTGCTTGGGGATTCTCTCCCTTTGCCCCTCCCCCATCTTGCACATGTGCAAAAGCGCACATTCTCTCTCTCTCCCAAATGAGTAAATAAATCTTTGAAAAAAAAAAAAAAAGAAGCAGAGGGAGTTTTGAAACACACACACAGAGAAGACACAGAAAAACAGGAGGCAATGCGACCACAAAGGTAAAGATTGGAGAGGTGCAGCCACAAGCCTGGAGCCATCAGAAGTTGGAAGGGGCAAGAACGGCTCTGCCAACACCTTGCTTTCAGCTCTGACCTCTGGAACTGTGACACCATGCATTTCTGTTTTAAGCCATCCACTCTGTGACAATTTGTTACCACCACCATAGGAAACTAATACAGTCACACAATTATCTAGTAAAAAGAGGAAACATGTTTCAGACCTAAGTTTGTCTGACTTTAAAGTCTGTCTCTTTGGGCCTTGCTGGGACGCCTCCTATATAACATCAGTACACGCTGCAGCCACAAACAGGTCTTGGGTCTTGCAGAATACTTACCATCCGCTTTAGTCAACACGACCTTTTATTTGGAAATGCACTAAAACTACTGGATATTTTAAGATTTAAATGAAAAGTATATGCAGTAATGGCTATAGGAACTGAATCAAGAGAACTCGTTATGGTCAAAAATGATCAGGAAAGACTTTACAGAGAAGGCTTTGAATTGTGAGGGAAAGGATGCTCATAATTGGATAATTGTGAAGGACCAGGTAGAACATTGCAGAGTCTTTGAAGAACAGCTTAAGCAATATTTCAAGGGAAAATGACATGCTCCATGCAGAGTACACTGTGTAACCCAGCTTGCAACTGAAAAACTTGTACTAAAACGAGAAACTAATTAGATTTAGATCCTGATTGTTTCTGTTATTGCTACAGTGGATTGTCACTATCCCTTCTGGAATCTGAGGTATTCTTATTTACTTACCGGAGATCCTTTTCTTAAAAAAAAATCCTTCCCACATCCAAATTCATTATTGAATTGGTTTTGTAGCTACATCACTTTGTGGCCAGGCATTTTCTTTCTGTCCACGTGCCTCTTTCAATGCCATCTGTTTTGCTAAAGGATTTAATGAATTACAAGCCAGGCCAGCAACTGTATGTACAGGGCCACAAAGATCCAGTTCTTGAAGAACAAGTTTTAGCTTTACATCAGCATTTCCTTCTCCACCAAGGTGAATTAAGTAATCTTTACAAGAGATGAAATTACCTGCACTCTTGCCTAACATAATAAAGAAAAAGAGAAGGCCTTTTATCTATTCATTGTAAACAGAGTAATCACAATTTGCTATGGCTCACAGAAACAGGAAAAAACAATAACAACAAACCACCACAACTAATGTGTTTTTCATTTTACCTGAGAAACTTAAGAACTTGGTAGTCTTAACTCTAGTTCATTATATCCAACGATTTAATCTCTGACAGCAGCGTAGCAAGAAATATGGTTATGTCTCAGGTAACAACAGCGTCACCCCAGATCAATATTCACAGAGACTGTGGGAAAGAGGTTCAGTTTTTGCAAAAACACCTATGTATGTCCCACCTGAGAACAGAGAAGCTGAGATGGGGCACTGGGGTGTGGCATCCACTCTCTGGAATCGCTAGTCAGGCAACATCTGTATTGCCACAAAATATGGAGTATTAAGAAGGTTTAAAGCATCATCTCTGCCTTAAAAATTTAGTTAGAGAGATGAGACACAGGTCTTAAATTTTAAATAATAGCCCCAAACAATCAAAACAAAAAGAACCAAAAGGAAGAGTTTAAGAAAGCAAAAATAGCCCAAGACAGGACACATTTAATTATCAGTAATTGCTACAGGATGTCAGAAAAATAGAGAGAACAGAAGTCATCTGGAAAAGCTCCATGGCAGTACCAAGATTTGAAATGAATCATGCTGGATGAGTACAAAAAGCCAAAAAAAATCAATATCTAGAATCACCAAATGGTGCCTTTATGAATATTCAGAAAACTCTGGTAATACACAAGGACTGTCTTGCTCATGTGGCAGGATCAAATCTAATACACATTGACTTGAACCAGTAAACATTTATAGCCTTTTTCATCCATCCCACCATATAAATGTGAAGATGCAAACAAAAAATTTATTCCTCACTTATTTTAAATGTGTTCTGCAAGTGGAAACTCTAATCTTATGGATTTTATCCTTCTAGGACTAGGGTGTTTCTACTGACCTTAGTTCATCTTTCTTAAATTAACATGCAAGGACCAGATTTTCTATTCCAAAGAGCATGCATGACTCATCCAAGGACAGAAAGCAATTAAATTTCCAAGAAGAAGCCTCTTCCTAACATCCTGTACACCTCACTTTATCAATAAGATCATGATACTTAGAATCATGATACTTAGAATCATGATTGTGATTATGATTACTACTACCACTAATTTTAATGATGGAAAGACTCTGGTTCCATGCCCTCTGTGATACTGTCATATGATTATCAAATCTGACAGACACACCTCAGATTTCTTGTTCTGCATGTTTCAACCTAACCACTTGCCCAATAAATATTCCAGAATGTCTGTTTCATACATGGCAGATATAATGGTGAAGAGGAAAGCTATAAAGTCTATGTGTTCATGCAGTTTACATCCAAGCGTGTGTGTATGTGTGTGGGGTGCATGTTGGGGGAGACAGACAATAAACAAGTAGTTCAAATGAATAAAAGCAATTTCGACTGTGAGGTGTCTGCTATGTAGAAATGATGGTGTGGTAAGATGGACAGTGACTGTGGAGGGTGGCTGTGAGTGGATGTACAGTTATTTTAGATGGTGTGGTCACTAAAGGCCTCTCTGAGAAGGTCATATTTCAAGAATTGAATGAAGGCAGCGATGTAAAGACCAAGGGGAGAGTGGTCCAGCCAGAGAGAAGAGCAAGTATAAAGGCCCTGGGACAGAAATGAGCTTGTTCAAGGAGGCAGAGGCCAGGAGGGTTGGAGAATGAGAAGGGTACTGGTTGGAAAAAGGCAGGAAGAGGAAGTAGGCAGGAGTTAGACCATGTGGGGCCTTGTGGACCACGGAAATGACTCAGTATGCTTGGTTAGGGCAAATATTAATAGTGATTTCATAAGATCAAGGCAAATTTATTTGAATTAATTTCTAGGTCATTATATCTGCTCTTGTATGTTGTGATACTTATTGATAAGAAACATTTTGTATATTTATTTTCAATATTTACTAGAAATATAACATTTACCAAAACTGAGATTTGTTGTTTACACAATCTTATTATCCTATTTAAGCTTAAATAAGAAATGATAAGATTTTTGCAATATATTTTAATGTTCCCCACCCTCCCTCACAATACTTTCTACACAAAAGTTTGGAAAACAAAGGGAAAAAGCTATGACCACATAACACTAACAAATCACTTATTTTCAGGTGTCTTTGCTCCTTCTTACATCTGTCCTCAAGCATACAGCATCGTGATGTAGCTTTAATCATGGCAGAAATGTGATTTTTCTTCACTGCTTTCAAAGCACATTTAGAGTAGGGCACTTATTATTTTGTAAGATTTGGTCATTGGCAAGATTTCTTGGCAACTCTAAATAAGCCTGGCAAACCAGGCTCCATTGATCACTGCTTGCAATGATTTCTCGCTCTCGTTGACTCAGATCTCCACTTCTTATCAAAATTGGCCTTTCAGGGTAAAAAAGGACTTGAGACGAAAAGTAATTTCTGATAAGCAGTAATGAGCCTGACTCCTTCTTACAAGGCTCCCTGGGTATAAAAATTAGATTCTAAGTAATTCTAAATAATTTTTGAGAATTCACAGGAGGAGAATTCCTCCTCTTGGTTGAGTGTCATTTGGTTGCAAATGAGAAGACACAGCTGTGGGATGCCTAATTAGAAGACTTTAACCTCACCTCACTATGTCTTAACAAAACCTAGAAAATAGACATTTTCCTTAGTCTTTATGTAAGATTTTAAAGCTCCCTGACATGGGGATTTGAATATAGGGATCTAGAGAGCTTAAAAGGTCAAGGAGGAGTTACTGGCATTGATTTTTTAAGGAATGGATTTTATTTCATAAATTCATGTGTTATTTAGAAAATTGAAGTAGAAGGACCAAATACAGTATATTCTGCACTACTCCACATTTTTCCCCAGATAGTTATCTCTGATATTGCCAGAGAGATGAAATCCTTTTAAATAGAACTTAATAGAGTTTTCACAGAAATTGTTAATAAAATTTAATATTGGTTTAAGAGGAAAGCTGTAGGAGAAAAAGGGAGAAAAATCTATCATTTGTTTTGTGGTTATTTTACAAGTTTTTAAATTTAAATATTTCCCCTTGCATGTATCACAGGCATCTCAAAATTAGTACAATCAGTACAGAATTCTTGATACCCACATTCACTTCCTTTTGTTACTCCATGATCCTTCCTAGCTTAGTAAATCATGACGCACCCAGTGCCAAATCAAACTAGATCATACTTGATTCTCCTCTCTCAGAGCCTCCTTCAACTCCATCCATATCCAATCCATCTGCAAGTCCTACAAAATATATCACAAGGCTGCAATCAAGGAGTTGCTGGGCTGTATTCTCCTCTGTAGGCTCAACTGGAAAGAATCTGAATCCAAGCTTATTCAGGTTGTTCACAGAATTTATTTCTGTGCAGCTGTTTGACTGAGGGGGCTGGATTTTTGCTGACTATTGGCTGAAGGCTACTCTCAGGCCACATAGTGGCCACCAGAAGTTCCTAGAGGCTGTCTATATGCCCTTGCCACATAGGTTTCCTTCAACATAGCCACTCACTCCATTAAGCCTATGAGAATCTCCAATTCTCTTACTTCTATCAGTTTCTGTTTCATGTTTTCTAAGCTCTGTTTTTAAGTGCAGAAATATTTAAGATTGTTATGTTCTCTTGATGAATTGACCTCTGTCATTATGAAATGATACTTCCTGGTCATTTTCTAAGATCAATATAGCCACTCATCTTTATTTTAATTAGTGTTATCATGATATAACTTTTTGTATAATTTTACTTTTAACCAATTTTGTTTTTATATTTGAAGTAAGTTTCTTATTTTCTTACAGGCAGCATATCTTGGATCTTGTTTTTTTATTCAATCTGATGATCTCTCATTTTTAATCAGGTGTTTAAACCATTTACATTTAATGTAATTATTGGTATCATTTCATTTAAATCTACCATGCTTTTCTTTTTTTTTTTTTAAAGATTTTATTTATTTATTTGACAGAGAGAGAGAGAGATAGCGAGAGCAAGAACACAAGCAGGGGGAGTGGGAGGGGGAGAAGCAGGCTTCCCGCGGAGCCTGGGACTCGATCCCAGGACCCTGGGATCATGACCTGAGCCGAAGGCAGACGCTTAATGACTGAGCCACCCAGGTGCCCTACCATGCTTTTCTTTGTTTTATATGTATCCCATCTCTTCTTTACTCCCTTTCTCCCTTTGTTATGGAATGAATGTGTCCGCTCTACCAAATTCATGTTAAAACCTTAGACTACAATGTGATCATATTTGGAGATAGGGTTTTTGGGAGACAGAGTTAGATTAAGTTATGAAGATGGGACCCTCATAATGGGCCTTATAAGGTGGCCCCTATAAGAAAAGGAAGAGAGAGAGATCTCCCTCCCCCTCTCTATATGCCCACACAAAGGAAAGGACATGTAAGGACATAGCAAATAAGTAGCTATCTTCAAGCCAGGAAGAGAACTCTCACCAGAAACTGTGCATTGGCTGGCATCTTGATCTTGGACTCCCCAGCTTTCAGAACCATGAGAAATAAATTTCTGTTGTTTAAGCCCCCAGTCTATGATATTTTGGTATGGCATCCTGAGCAGATTAAGACTTCCCTTTTTTCCTGCTTTCTTTTAGATTAATTGAATATATTTTAAAATTATTCCACTCTATATACCTTGTTGGCTTATTAGCTATACCTCTTTTTTTTTTTTTTTTTACAGTGGCTGCTTTAAGGGTTTACAGTATATACATCTTTAAAATATAGAACTTCAAGTAATATTATGCCATTTCATACAGAGTGTGAGACCACTACAAGAGTATACACCCATTTCTCCTCACCCATTCTTTCATTTTTTTTTTGTCATACATGTTAATACTATATTATAAAGCCCCTCAATATGTCATGATTATTTCTGCTTTAAATAATCAATTATATTTTAAAGATAATTTAAAAATAAGAAAACATATTTTAATATATGCCTACATGTTTACCATTTCCAGTGCTCTTCATTTCTTTGTGTAGATTTAGATTTCAGCTTTTTTCTGAGAGTCTTTATTTTGGTTTTTGTGCTTGAGAGATACTCCTGTTGAGTATACATCATTTTAGGTTGACAATTTTGCTCTTTTAGTACTTTGCTCTTCTGTCTGGCCTGCATTGTTTCCAATGAGAAGTCTTCAATCATTCTTATCATTTTGCCTCTGTATTGGCTGTGCCTTTGGCTACTTTTAAGATTTTCTTCTTATTACTTACTGGTTTTGGCCATTTGATTATGATATGCCTTGGTGTAGTTTTCATCATGTTTTTATGCCTGGGATTTATTGAGTATATTGGATCTCTGGGTTTATATTTTTCATGAAAATTGTAAATCCTCACCTTTATTTCTTCAAATATTTTTCTATGCCCTTCTCTTTTTTGAGGACTCCAAAAACAAATATATTAGTCTGATTGAAAATTTCCTACACTGCACTGATGCTGCTTATTTTTCAGTTTTCAGTTTTTTCTTCCTCTCTGTGTTTCATTGTGGCTATTATCTATTGCCATGTCTTCAAATTCACTAACCTTTTCTTTTGTAGAGTCCAATGTTCTGATAATTTCATCCTATTTACTTTTAAATCTGTTTTTTTTTTTTAATCTCTATGTTTTATTTGGGTCTTTCTAAATATCTTCCATGTCTCTCCATAATGTGTTCATGCTTTATTTTACTTTTTTGAGAATATGGAATATAGTTTTAATATCCTTGTATGCTAATTCTTTCATATGGATCATTTCTGTCTTTTTGTATTGATTAATATTTTCTCTTATACTGGGTGTATTTTCCTGCTTCTTTGCATGTATGAGAAAATTTTTATTGGATGCTTAATATATGAATTTTTAATTTTTGGATGCTGGATATTTTTAAATTCTTTTTAATATGTTTAACTTCATTCTGAGACTCAAAGAAATTATTTGATAAGCTTTTCAAGGATTACCTATACATTTTGGTATGGAAAAATCAGAGTAGTCTTTAGGGCTAATTTTTCATTGCTGTTAAGGCAATACAATTCTGAGTACTCTACCCAATGCCCCATGTATTACAAAGTTGTTCCACTCTGTCTGGTAGGAACAAAAATTATAACAAGCCCTGTATAATCACTTGTGACTGTTTCACCTGATCCTTTATAGGTTTTTTCTCCAGATGTAGTGATTCCATCACATCCTTGTGCTGAGCAAAACACAGTAGAAGACTTAAGGAGAACACTTTGGAGACCTAAAATGTCCTCTCTCTATGCAGCTCTCTCTTCTCCAGTACTCTGCCTTGCAAATTCTTGCCTCTTTGGCCTCCCTGAATTCTCAATCCCATCTCTTCAGTTCAAGGAAACTACTGGGATCTGGTTACAGCCTCTTCCTGGAAACTCTTGAGGCAGCAAGCTGAGATCATCATAGGGCTTGCCTCTTTTTTTTTTTTTTTTTTAACTTTCCATAGATATCATTGTCTTATACTGCTTATTGTTCAATATTTAAAACTAATTTTTTAAAAACTGTCTATTTTGTTTTCATTGTTTAAGGTGGGTGAATAATGTAGTCTTGGTCCCTCGTCATTACTAGAAGTGGAAATGTGCAGGGATCCTTTCTTTTTATTTTGTGCCATGGCCTCTATTGGCAGTCTGGTGAAATCTATGTACTCTTCTCAGAATATTGTTATTAGATTCATATAACCATAGCAAAGTAAGCCAATTATCCTAAAATACATTTATCAAAATATTTTTATAAATAATTGTGTTACTGTAATTTTGTGCTTCTTTATTAAAACATTTAAAAATTCTAGCAGCAGGTCTAATAATTACCAAAATCTGAAACAGTGTTGGGCATAAATAATATTTCCAGATACCTGCAGCAACTGCATGTATTATGAAAATATTTTTAATTTCTATTGGTGACAAAAAGAATTGCTAATGCTACTCAGATTTGGATCCTGCATTCATAATAGAAGGAATGCTAAATTTCAGTTAGAGGTTAGTGAAAATAGAGATGCATTTTTTTTTCTTATCCATGTTCATGGGCCTCTGCATTGTCCATGAACATCACGGAGGTCTGTGGACCCTATGATAAAAAATGCCCCCCAAATCTTTGATTGTGGAGAGTAGGTCATGACAGAATTTGCTGCCTCCAACACCCTGGTTTCTCAAGCTTGCTGCTAGATCTTTATCTTCAATGTTACTGAAGTCCTAATGAACAATAGGATTAAATGGGATCATAGGTAAAGCCCTTACCATTGTGCATGGCACCCAGTAAATGCACAATAACCACAATAACATTAGCTATTAATCATCATCACCATATTTATCACGGTGGGAGGGACCACTTTTGGGGCAAGGAATAGGCCAAAGCATATATAATGTGAAGGGCCCCTCTTAAAGAAAATCAATAAAATATTTTCCTTTTGCCAGCTTTATGAAAATTTATGGTTATGTGAATGCATTACTCGGGTCTCTCCCAGGGCCTCAAAGCCACCTGGCCAAGTAAGGATTCCTGAAACCTGAGTTTCATTAACTTCATGGTAAACCTGCTTCTGTATGACATTCTCCTCTTCCTTATCTTCATAAATATTATCAGCTATCCATGATGGCAGAGTGATCTCTTTGTCCTCATTAAGGTGGAGGTAGTCATGTTTGGAAATATGGAGGGGTGGTGGATATAAGAGAGAACCACCACCAGGCCTCGCTTCAAACTTTGGAGCCCTTCACTGAGTGTTTGACTCCTGGGGAGATTATTTTCCATGTTCCCAACAACAGGTATATTAGAGCGAACCAGTGACAAAGAACAGAGAGAACCTCTAGAGAGCCCTGATTATGTTACTCCTTACTCTATTGCCATCACCTAGCAAAGTAATAATAGCACATGGTGGATGCTCCATGCAAATGTATCAAAACTATGAATAAATGTAATTTTATTTTCTAGGAACCCTTTGAAAATGAAAATAAAGTAAAAAAGAAAAGATAATTAATCCAGAGACTGCTACAAATTTTTTAATTTTAACTACTAAATAAAATATGTTCTCATGCTAGAAGGTAGAAAACAGAGCTATATTGGGGTGAACAGAGAAAATGACCAGTTTAATTGTTCTTTAGTGCCTTTCCCACTGCTCTACCAACTGCTGTCATCCTTCCTCCAATTATGCCCTCTGAACCTTCCCCACTTCTAGTGTGTTATTCCTATTAATCTTTGGTTGCAACTGAGGTGTTTGTACATAATTAATGATGGTAATAATAGAAACAACTAAAACTTATTAAGTGTTTACTATGTGCCAGGCTCTCAGATGTAACTGTATCATATCCCAATCAATCCTTTCACAATCCCTAAATATAGGTACTATATTCACTCCCTTCTCACAGATTGGGAAATTAATGTTCACAGGACCCAGGTAATGTGTTCAGTGTCACACAGTTAATGACTAGCAGACTCAAGGTTCAAACTTGAGCATTCTGACTCCAGAACTCAGGCTTAAAACTACTTAATCACCATACCACTGTATTGTAGTAGAATAAAATTCGAAGGCTCACTCAGAAAGCAACTGCATTTTAAAAAGGGTCATTCTACATGAACAGACATTTTTCCAAAGAAGACATCCAAATGGCCAAGACACATGAAAAAGTGCTCAACATCGCCTAGCATCAGGGAAATCTAAATCAAAACCTCAATGAGATATCACCTCACACCAGTCAGAATGGCTAAAATTAACAAGTCAGGAAACGACAGATGTTGGTGGGGATGTGGAGAAAGGGGAACCCTCCTACACTGTTGATGGGAATGCAAGCTGGTGCAGCCACTCTGGAAAACAGTATGGAGGTTCCTCAAAAAGTTGAAAATAGAGCTCCCATACAATCCAGCAATTGCACTACTGGGTATTTACCACAAAGATACAAATGTAGGGATCCGAAGGGGTACATGCACTGCAGTGTTTATAGCAATGTTCACAATAGCCAAACTGTGGAAAGAGTCAAGATGTCCATTGACAGATGAGTGGATAAAGAAGATGTGGTATATATACACATGGAATATTATGCAGCCATCAAAAGGAATGAGATCTTGCCATTTGCAATGACATGGATGGAACTGGAGGGTGTTATGCTTAGCGAAATAAGTCAATCAGAGAAAGACATGTATCATATGACCTCACTGATATGAGGAATTCTTAATCTCAGGAAACAAACTGAGGGTTGATGTAGTGGGGGGTGGGAGGGATGGGGTGGCTGGGTGATAGACATTGGGGAGGGTATGTGCTATGGTGAGCACTGTGAATTGTGTAAGACTGTTGAATCACAGATCTGTTCCTCTGAAACAAATAATATATTTATATGTTAAAAAAAAAAAAAGAAGAAGGAGATAGCAGGAGGGGAAGAATGAAGGGGGGGAAATCGGAGGGGGAGATGAACCATGAGAGACGATGGACTCTGAAAAACAAACTGAGGGTTCTAGAGGGGAGGGGGGTGGGGGAATGGGTTAGCATGGGGATGGGTATTAAGGAGGGCATGTTCTGCATGGAGCACTGGGTGTTATACACAAATAATGAATCATGGAACACTACATCAAAAACTAATGATATAATGTATGGTGATTAACATAACATAATAATAAAAATAAATAAATAAAAAGGGTCATTCTATAATGAAAAGCTGTCAGTATTCACAGAAATATAAATAAAAGCATGACATATTAGGAGATTGAGGTAAATAAAAATCCTCTCATATAAACATCAGCATGTCCCATGTATAAATAAGAGAATCAAAAACTTTGTGTGTGCACACACACCTGCATGCCAGGATAGTGAGCCCTTCCTATGAATGCATCCTCAAAGCTTCATCTCAAGATAGCTCATTGCTTTCTTGCTGAGTAGTCACCATACATGACAGGCAGTCTCACGAACAGCGATCCATCTATTGCTCCAGAAATTTGCTTAGCAAAAAGAGTTCAATACACATTTGTGAAAGGAAGATTATATTCTGGTACCAGGAATAAAACCAGGGAACATTAAAATGACAATTTGAAACAAACAACCTTAGAAATTAAGCTACCTGCAGGAAAAAAGACTGTTTCATTATAAGGATCATTAATGGGCAAGAACTCAGTTACCAAAACTAGACCATAAGTTCTTGAGGTGTATTATAAAACTTCAAGAAGGTAGGGATTCATAGCCTTTGATTCATATTTGAATGTTACTACTAAAGATCCTACTATATAACCAACAGGCTCTCTATAAATGCTCATTGAGTGCATGAAAAAGCTATACTGTTTTAAACTATATGTTCTCCGCTGACTGCACTACAGATCTTGCATTACTTAGAACATTAGTTGGGTAGCAGCAGGCTTTTGCTCATTTGTTCTTTAGTCCTATGAAGCAATGGTTGCCACAAATGACTGGGATGTCAGATACTCATGACCAAAGAGAACATCAATGGGGAATGAGCTTTGTAAAGAGCATGGCTCTCTGGGCTTCAACTGAGGAAGGCTCCTATTTCCAACACATATGTTTAGGATCATGCTATCTTACAGCTTCATCTGCAATAGCTCCAAGTTTGTGTATAGCTTGTCAGAAATTCTGGCCATGGGATGGGACTTGCACTGGGCTCTTGATCCCCCTCTTATGCCATCTTTTTGAAAAGAGTTGTTAGATGTGGTTCCTCTGATAAAACAAGATGTTTTGAAATAGATCAAACCAGTGACATTTGATTCTGCCTCTTTGTGGAGTGGGGCTATTTGTTTTAGTTCATGTAATAAAACTGAATACTTGCAGACATGCTGTTACTACTTAAAATTGGACTCTTCTCTGAACATGACATAAACATAGGCCCTAAGTACCATTCCCAGCTCTTTCCTCTCAGTAGGATACAAAGCTTTTGTGCACATAATGAACTCAGATATTTTAATAGCTGATTTGTACCCTTCTGGCCGCTGTTGTCATAACCTCTACTGACTCACTGTGGATTATTATGTGGGCTTAGCATTGTTGATTTACTTTTTTTCATATCTGTTCCCAAAGCAATAGAAATTGTCACTTCCGTTTAAAACACATTTGTTGAAATGGTGTTTTTCTTCTAAAGGGCATTTAAGGCTTTTTTATTTAAAATAAATTAATTAAATTTATCTTCCTCATTTGCCTCTATGTGACCTTTTGGGAACTTGGAAATTAAATTTTCTCCTAATATTTTACTTTCCAACTTGGCAAACATTGACGTTGTTTTAGGTTCTGAGCAAAGTTGAAAAAGCACAGATTTCTTTTCAAAATCACTTCAAGTTTAAAACAAGAAATGATAATGAATCTGGAAATTTATCTGCTGTAGTATAAGCTTTACTTTTTCTTTTTAAAATAAATTAAAAAGAAGGTAATGATGAATGTAAAAAATAATGAGATCATTAAAGAATCAACTAAAACAAAAGCCACCCATGAGGGTGATTTCAACTGTAAATATATTCATTTAAAAAATGTAAAACTGTCCATAATGCCATTTAGTAAATATTATTTGATGTTGATAAACATAATAAATTACTGAACAGAAATTTATCTTTCTTTTTTTTTATTCTTATGTTAATCCCCACACATTACATCATTAGTTCTAGATGAAGTGTTCCATGATTCATTGTTTGTGCATAACACCCAGTGCTCCATGCAGAATGTGCCCTCCTCAATACCCACCACCAGGCTAACCCATCCTCCCACCGCCCTCCCCTCTAGAACCCTCAGTTTGTTTTTCAGAGTCCATCGTCTCTCATGGTTCGTCTACCCCTCCGATTTCCCCCGCTTCATTCTTCCCCTCCCGCTACCTTCTTCTTCTTCTTTTTTTTTCTTAACATATATTGCATTATTTGTTTCAGAGGTACAGATCTGAGATTCAACAGTCTTGCACAATTCACAGCGCTTACCAGAGCACATACCCTCCCCAGTGTC
>NW_023270839.1:23545140-23640558 GCF_011800145.1 Mirounga leonina | reverse complement strand
GGTAACTATTGAAAGATAGGAATTTAGTGCCATTGTATTGCCTGTAAGGTGACTGTTACCGTATATTGTCTGTGTTCCTTTCTGGTCTATGTTGCTTTTAGGGTCTCTCTTTGCTTAGAGGACCCCTTTCAAGATTTCCTGTAGGGCTGGTTTTGTGTTTGCAAATTCCTTTAGTTTTTGTTTGTCCTGGAAGCTTTTTATCCCTCCTTCAATTTTCAATGACAGCCTAGCTGGATAGAGTATTCTTGGCTGCATATTTTTCTCATTTAGTGCTCTGAATATATCCTGCCAGTCCTTTCTGGCCTGCCAGGTCTCTGTGGATAGGTCTGTTGCCAATCTAATGTTTCTACCCTTGTAGGTTACATATCTCTTCTCTCGAGCTGCTTTCAGCATTTTCTCTTTGTCTATGAGACTCGTAAGTTTTACTATTAGATGTCGGGGAGTTGACCTATTTTTATTGATTTTGAGAGGGGTTCTCTGTGCTTCCTGGATTTTCATGCCTGTTTCTTTCCCCCAATTAGGGAAGTTCTCTGCTATAATTTGCTCCATTATACCTTCTGCCCCTCTCTCTCTTTCTTCTTCTTCTGGGATCCCAATTATTCTTATGTTGTTTCATCTTATGGTATCGCTTATCTCTCGAATTCTGCCCTCATGATCCATAGTTGTTTATCTCTCTTTTTCTCAGCTTCTTTATTTTCCATCATTTCATCTTCTATATTACTGATTCTCTCTTCTGCCTCATTTATTCTAGCACTTAGTGCCCCCATTTTTTTTTTTGCACCTCATTAATAGCCTTTTTGATTTCTACTTGGTTGGATTTTAGCTCTTTTACTTCTCCAGAAAGGGTTTCTCTAATAACTTCCATATTTTTTTCAAGCCCAGCTAGTATCTTTAAAGTGATGATTCTGAACTCTAGATCTGACATCGTACTAATGTCCGTATTGAGTAGGTCCCTGGCAGTCGGTACTACCTCTTGTTCTTTTTGTTGAGGTGATTTTTTCCGTCTTGTCATTTTGTGCAGAGGAGAATAGATTAATGAGAGAACAAAATGCTAGCAGAGTAACCACGTCCCCAGAAAATATACTCTAAACAAATCAGAAAAGACCTTCCAGAAAGTGGTCGCTTTTCTGATGAGAGAGTTGTTGCTCTTCTTTTCTTCAATCTCCTGTTGAGTTTGTACGTGTTCAGAATGGTTTGATCCCTATCCAGCTGAATTCCTGAGAGGAGACGAAATCCAGGTCTCCTACTCCTCTGCCATCTTGCTCCGCCCCCCCTGAACAGAAATTTAAATATCTGTTTTTGAGTAGGCCAAATAAAAATTACTAACGGTAATAATGCTAAGCAACCATTTCCAAAATATACCAAAATACAGAATAGATCAAACAATTTGCTATTTATAACTTAAAATATTTTTTCATGCTTGATCACATAATCATGTAATAAAACTATTCCAGGAACTTTAAGAAATGTTTTAAAAATTTAAAAAAAACCTTTCCTGTTAAAGTTCAAAAATGAAGATTCATTTTCCCTAAAATGCTGAGCGAAATAAGTCAAACAGAGAAAGACATGTATCATATGACCTCACTGATATGAGGAATTCTTAATCTCAGGAAACAAACTGAAGGTTACTGGAGTGGCGGGTGGGGTGGGAGGGATGCGGTGACTGGGTAATAGACACTGGGGAGGGTATGTGCTCTGGTAAGTGCTGTGAATTGTGCTAGACTGTTGAATCTCAGATCTGTACCTCTGAAACAAATAATGCAATATATGTTAGGGAAAAAAAAAAAGAAGAAGATAGCAGGAAGGGAAGAATGAAGGGGGGGAAATCGGAGGGGGAGATGAACCATGAGAGCCGATGGACTCTGAAAAACAAACTGAGGGTTCTAGAGGGGAGAGGGGTGGGAGGATGGGTTAGTCTGGTGTTGGGTATTAAAGAGGGCACGTTCTGCCTGGAGCACTGGGTGTTATGCACAAACAATGAATCATGGAACACTACATCTAAAACTAATGATGTAATGTATGGTGATTAACATAACAATAAAAAAATTTAAAAAAATAAACTGGAAGGGGCAGAAGTAATGTAGATACATCACTCAGGAATCTATTATGTCATTCAGACAACCAAAGATAGTGGTTTGCACTAAAAAAAAAAAAAAAAAAAAAAAAGTCAGTATTTTCTTAAATGAAAGAAGAAAAGTATTTATTGTTGACTAATTGCACACTATAAAAACATTAATTACATATAATTTTATGACTTGTGGAGATATCTTCATACACATCTCCTGAAGAGGTAGTTAAAACAGGTATTTCTTATACCTCCATTTAAAGACATAAAGCTCAGAAAAGTGAAGTAACTCTCCCAAATCATATAGAAGCTAAGTGGCAAAGCTGGGGCTTGAATACAAGTCATCTGACTTTGAATCCAGTTTTTGAGTAATCAAGAAACATACCCTTCCCCAATCCCTTCAAAAGCAATTTGACAACTGTCTTCTATATGATTGGGTGACATTGACCGGCTTCATTCTTTAATTTGCTTCAGCATTGCTATCATCAACAGGTATTTCTTTAACATAGTGTTTGTTGCTATGGAGAACTCAGAGAAGAGAAAAGAGCAAGCCATGGGCCAGGCCTTCAGGATCTGAGAGGTAGCAGGGGAGCGAGCCAGGAAATGAAGTAGACAGAAGGTCTATGTGTGCATAAAACAAGGGCACCAATTCTAAGTACTAGTGGCCTTCACAAAAAGAAGTGATCACTTGGCCACTGGGATGAACAACAAACAGTTCAGTTTTTGGTTCTGGTCTTAAGTCAACTACATTGAGGTATAATTTACATACAATAAAATGTATCTGTTTTCTGTATACCATTCAGTGACCACCACAGTCGAATCCAAGAGCATTTCCATCCCCCCACAAGTTCCCCTCCAGCTTTTCTGCAGGCAATCCCTTCTTCCACCCTCGGTCTCAATACATCCATTGATCTGATAGAATTTTCAAAATCTAGAAAGTGGAGAAGGTAAGGGCAACAGTGAGAACACAGGGAGGACATAAATCAGATGAATTTCCCAACTCTTAGAATTCCAGGTTGGAAGTCTAAATAAAATGTCCAGACAAGGAAGGAGATGTGAGTTGGGTTTGTGGGGGGAGGGACAGCCTCCTGCTCACCTATGTAACTCTATTCCTTTCAACTCTATTCCAGCAATCTTTTCCCAGCTTCTCACCATCTTATCACAACCCAGGCCCATCCACGCATATATTTATAGAATGAAAATGATACCTGCAGAGCCTGCTGTATTGAGGAGCTGCAAGCTGGACCACACTGGTAGCTCTAACCAGCATCCTATATCCATGAATCCTAACCAAGACTCTGCTCAAGTGGTTCTTAAACTTTGAGGTATCACAAACATCTCTAAGGAAGCTTTTGATATTCTCCCTGGTAACATGCACCTTGGCACACAATTTTCGATTCAATTTCAGGTGGTATTGGGACCCCTAAAACCCATTCCTGGAATCTAAGGACTGTCAAAAGCTTCCCATAATCATGCATTTTTCTGCACCTTCCTACTTTGAGCAGACCAGGGACATATATCTCACCATGTGCAAAAAGAATCAGGAACGTCTCTGCATCACCCCTTGTAAGTGCTACATTAGTATTTTCTCTGAAAAGCATTTTTCTTTGGATTTTATAACACCTTATCTTTCCTTGTGTTAGAGGTGGAGACATCCCACTACTTTGCACAAGGAAATGAGGTTCTGAAGAAAGACTTGTGGGGTTAGGGAGTGATATGTGGCTTGTCAAGAAAAGATGCAGCAAAGGTGGAGAGAACACAAGACATTCCACAGTTCCTCTTAGTCTTCTTTTCCCCCGGTAGATATGGGCCTAATGTTGAGAAGGTCACAAACCTCGCTGGGTATCCCTAGTATGCTCATATTTCAAATGAGAAGGCACTGGGTTGGATAATACCTTTGAGCTCAGTATTCTAAGGTTCCATACTGCCTTCCCTTATATCATACTACCCTTTCTCTTTTATAATTGTTATAAACTATGCTGGACACTTGAGGTCATAAAATATCCAGCACACACAGGCAAGCATCCAGATATCTGAAAAGCCCATAAAGCTGCGAAGTGATCTGGAATGTACATAGCCAGGAGGAGGCAGTTTCTGAGGACAGAACTTGCCTCCTCTAAGTCATTCTCTCACAGAGGACCCCTTCTAAGGGAACTCACAATAAAACAGTGATCTGCTTTAGGGACCAACTGTCTGTCAACACACTTACAAAGTAACATTGACAAGCACAGGAATGTGTGTGACGAGCGTACTGGGGTGGATAGGTGGCAGCTATGCCAAGGAATATCATTCCCCAAATCGTCTAGTATATCATGTAAATACATATGTCTTGAATGAATGCATGAAAAGAGGGAAATTATGTTACATAACCTGGGCACAGAAAGGAGAACAGGGAATGAATGAGTTAGATATTTTGAGTTATTTTATCTGGGGTTATCTGATTTATTAAATGTGCATTTAAGATAAGCCTGTCTTGGGAGGTTCTTTGCCTGTGCAATGAGCACTGAATTTGCTCTATTTGCTTCATGTCTAATCCTATTTTTAAAAGACAATTAAAACAGTACCAAACAGCCCCTATGCACAAGAGGTCAGCCACTCTTCAAAACAACTTTCTCTGGCTTGGTAGTTGTAGAAACTGTGATACGTCTCTTGGAGTTTCCCTAATTCTTTGTAACATTTTAAAATAAGTACTCTGGGACAGCTAAACACATAACTTGTCATCTAAATATGTATTCAGAGACTTCTAATACATATTATAAATATGTATTTAGGGATTTTCTTACAAGGAATAAAGAGCTTTATAATAACTCCTTTGGAAAGATTGTGCTCTATTGCATTATATGTGTTCAGTCTCTTAAAAAATTCATGCTATTTCCCTGATAGACCAGGATGTATGATAAGAGATGGTAACAAGACACTGTCAGGGAGGCATGGAAATTCTCAAATTACACATATGAAGCGAAGCCCCATTCTTCGTGAAAGACAAGGTATGCGGTGAGGAGCTCAGGATACTTGTTTTCCTTATAAATAATGCAATACGGTTGCTCACATGTCAGCGCATAAATGGACAAACACAATGCACATGAACTGGGTCAGCCAGGTTCAAGGCAATCTGTGAGCAGAAGCCTGCCCACAATTCTAGGAGGGAGATAGAACCTGCCTCTTTATGCTGCTGGCTAAATGCAATGAGTTGTTTTGTAGGATCCTGCAACCCTTCCCCCAGTCAGATCCTTTTGACTCTGGACATATATACCTTATATTGTCTAGTGCAATGGACATCAGCATTTTTTACTATGTACTCCATTAGTAAAATATTGTTATATCTCCACTATATGTATATTCATCAACTCATATGCTATGTATATTGCCTTTTAGTAAAGCCTAAACTATGTACATGAGTATGAGTGGGGATATTTTTCTCCACTCCTCAATAAATTACTGGGTTCTTGGTTTTGGAGAAGTTAACTCAAATTAGGAAGCATCCTCACAGGAAGTATGTCTTGTCTAGACCTTTCTTGCTTCATGATGGTCTCCTCATAACGCAGAGAAGGGAGTCAAAGCATGCAACCATACCACCAATTCTCTTTGACCACAAGAGAAGCAATGAGGGGCAGAGGGTGAGTTTTCATCTGCTCATTTCTTAGAATGAGATTCTGGATGGACAAAGCAACATAACCCCCTGCAAGATTAGGCCAGAGTGAAAGGAGAAGAGGATTTGCCATGCCCCTCTGTTTGAAGCTCTGGCAGAAGCTATCCCATGACAAAGGTAAAGACTCTTGTCTTCTCCCTGGAAAAAATGTATCTTCTAGTCATCACAGGTCCCTCCACAGTGATTATCTTCTAAAGCAAGACTCTTCCTGCAGCTCTACTTGTTTTTCTCTGCAAACTTTTCCCTTCTCTGGTCTCCATATTAAGTACCCAGAGTCCTCATTTCTTTCTCCTCACAACAATAAGGCCATGTTATGCTATTAAGAAAATATTGTGATAAACAGATTTCATCTCCTTTTTATTTGACAAATGTTATTGAGCTCCAACAGTCTTCCAGGTTGAGAAACAAGTGATTGATCAGGCACTACTCCTCCAAGAACTACCTGCTTCAAGAGTGTGCCCCATTGCTAATGGTTTAGATGTCAGTAGGCAGATCTCTTAAGCATTCCTGAGGCAATTCCACATTCCACTCTGCCTCCCAGAACAACCTCCACCTGCAGCCTGGCCAATCAGCTAAGTCAGATCATACTCAGATTATTTTTTACTGAAAAAGAGCCAGTTCATCTCCATTTATTTGTCACATAGGTATAAACAAAAGATCATGGCCTAGGATTCATGATACACTGGAATTAATACCTGGATTTAAGATCTGTAGAAAGGAGTCCAGAATGATGGAAGGGTGGCAAGGTAAGCAAGAGAAGTACAAAACAAGATCAGCAAGGCAGCCTTCATGAAGCTAATGTTAGTACATCTGTGGCAAGTGTACCTTATGTTGCCCTCAAAAGTGCAGTGTAATTGGGTGAATTTCTTGGTTTCTCTGAGAGTGCCTTGCAGTTTTACACCCACACTGAGAAGGCAACATTGGGCACATTCTTTTGGAGATGGAAATGTTCCATGTAGTTTGGAAAGTGTAGGTGTGGGGTCTACCTTAAAGTGGACATTGGCTTTAAGATCCAGATAAATTGCCTGGTCATTAATCCATCAAACATTCATTAAAAGCTTCTCTGGGAGGAGAAAAGATGGCGGAGGAATAGGAGACCCTATTCCAACTGTTCCCCGGAATTGAGCTGGATATCTACCAGACCACTCTGAGCACCCACGAAATCAGCCTGAGATGTAAGAAGATCTGGATCTCTACAAACAGAATATCGCAGGTGGTTGGTTTTGAGGTATGAAGCAGGGAGCCCTGATTCCGCGGGCAGATATTGGAGGATAAACGGCAGCAGGAGGGAGCCTGGCCATGGGGATCCTACACTGCCGGTGAGCAATAGACTCCTGCACTGGGGACGGTGCACAGACTTGCACACGGGTAGTGTTGGGGAAAGGACTTTAGGGCAATCCCCTGGATGGAAACCCTGAGCAGTGGGGTCGCACGTTTGAACTGGGACCAGCTAGTGGTTTTAGAAGCACAAAGGGAAGAGACGTGCCCCGACCTGGAGGCAGGACTGGAGGCACTGCGGAGGGCCACAGAACCCAGGATGCTGCAGTTTGGAGTGGACAGAGATGGAGATAGTGTGGCCTGGAAAGCTCACTGAAGAACTGCTACAGTTTGGAGCGGACAGAGATGGAGATAGTGTGGCCTGGAAAGCTCACTGAAGAACAGACTGCGATCTCTCTGATCTGAGGCAGAGGGTTGGAAACTGCTTCTTCTGCTCTGACTCTCGGAAAAGATGTGGAAAGCTGCCAGGGAAAGCCTCCAGAGAACAAAAGCCCCCCAAACTGGTTCCCACTGAGCCCATCCCCCGCCACAGTGGGGTAGGGCAACTCTGCCCAAACAGAGTTGCCTGAGTAACCATGCAGCAGGCCCCTCCCGCAGAAGACAGGCTGGGAGAACAAGAGGCCAGCAACCCTAAGGTCCCTAGTAAACAGGTGCATCTTGCTTGGGTTGTGGTAAATAATTTGGACTCTATACATTCCCTCAACCACCCATCAACAGAATGACTAGAAGGAGGAGCCCCCAAAATAGGAAAGACTCAGAGATTATGACTTATGCCACAGATGTACAAATGGATGCAGATATAACCAAGATGTTGGAGATGGAATTCAGACTAGCAATTGTGAAGACAATAGCTAGAATCGAGAAATCAATTAATGGCAACATAGAGTCTCTAAGGGCAGAAATGAAAGCTGAATTGGCAGAACTTAAAAATGCTATCAATGAGATCCAATCCAATCTAGATAATCTTAACAGCTAGGGCAAGTGAGGCAGAAGAATGAATCAGTGACCTAGAAGACAATTTAATAGATAAAAAAGGGAAAAGAGGAGGCCAGGGAAAAACAACTCAGAATCCATGAAAATAGAATCAGAGAAATAAGTGACACCATGAAGCGTTCCAATGTCAGAATAATTGGAATCCCGGAGGGATTGGAGAGAGAAAGAGGACTAGAAGATATATTTGAGCAAATCGTAGCTGAGAACTTCCCTAATCTGGGGAATGAAACAAACATTCGCGTCTTAGAGGCAGAGAGGACCCCTCCAAAGATCAAGGAAAACAGGCCAACACCCCGGCATGTAATAGTAAAACTCGCAAATCTTAGAAAGGAAACCATCTTAAGGGAAGTTAGGGGGAAGAGATTACTTACGTACAGAGGGAGGAACATCAGAATAATGTCAGACCTATCCACAGAGACCTGGCAAACCAGAAAGGCCTGGCAAGACATATTCAGGATACTAAACGAGAAGAACATGCAGCCAAGAATACTTTATACGGCAAGGCTTTCATTTAGAATGGATGGAGAGATGCAGAGCTTCCAAGACCGGCAGAAACTGAAAGAATATGTAACCACTAAGACAGCCCTGCAAGAAATATTAAAGGGGGGTCTCTATAAGGAGAAAGACCCCAAGAGTGATATACAACAGAAATTTACAGGGACAATCTATAAAAACAACGTCTTCACAGGCAACATGATGACAATTAATTCATATCTTTTAATAATCACTCTCAACGTGAATGGCCTAAATGCTCCTATAAAACAGCACAGGGTTGCAGTTTGGATAAAAAGACAGAACCCATCCATATGCTGTCTGCAAGAGACTCATTCTGAACCTAAAGATACATCCAGACTGAAAGTGAAGGGATAGAGATCCATCTTGCATGCCAGCAGACCTCAAAAGAAAGCTGGGGTAGCAATTCTTATATCAGACAAATTAGAATTTAAACTAAAGTCTGTAGTTAGAGACACAGAAGGACACTATATCATTCTTAAAGGGTCTATCCAACAAGAAGATCTAACAATTGTAAATATCTATGCCCCCAACATGGGAGCAGCCATCTACATAAGCCAACTGTTAACCAAAATAAAGAGTCATATTGCTAACAATACATTAGTTGTAGGAGACCTCAATACTCCACTCTCAGCAATAGATCATCTAAGCAGATAATCAACAAGGAAACAAGAGCTTTGAATGACACACTGGACCAGATGGACCTCATAGATATTTACAGAACATTCCACCCTAAAACAACAGAATACTCATTCTTCTCGATCGCACATGGAACTTTCTCCAGAATAGACCACATACTGGGTCACAAATTAGGTCTCAACCAACACCAAAAGACTGAGATTATTCCCTGCATGTTCTCAGACCACAATGCTTTAAAACTGGAACTCAATCACAAGAAAAAATTTGGCAGAAATTCACACACTTGGAAGCTAAAGACCACTCTGCTCAAGAATATCTGGGTCAACCAGGAAATCAAAGAAGAACTTAAACAATTCATGGAAATCAATGAGAAGAAAACACATCGGTCCAAAACCTATGGGATACTGCAAAGGCGGTCCTAAGGGGGAAATACATAGCCATCCAAGCCTCACTCAAAAAAATAGAAAAATCCCGAATTCACCAACTAACTCTACACCTTAAAGAACTAGAGAAAAAGCAACAAACAAGGCCTAAGCCACGCATTAGAAGAGAAATAATTAAGATTAGAGCAGAGATCAATGAATTAGAAACCAGAAACACAGTAGATCAGATCAACAAAACTAGAAGCTGATTCTTTAAAAGAATTAATAAAATCGATAAACCACTGGCCAGACTTATCCAAAAGAAAAGAGAAAGGACCCAAATTAATAAAATTATGAATAAAAGGTGAGAGATCATGACTAACACCAAGGAAATAGAAACACTTTTTAGAAATTATTGTCAACAACTATATGCCAATAAACTGAGCAATCTGGATGAAATGGATGCCTTCATGGAAACTATAAGCTGCCAAGACTGAAACAGGAAGAAATTGACAACATGAATAGGCCAATAACCAGTAACGAGATTGAAGCAGTGATCAAAAACCTCCCAAAAAACAAGAGTCCAGGGCCTGATGGATTCCCTGGGGAATTCTACCAAACATTCAAAGAAGAAATAATACCTATTCTACTGAAGCTGTTTCAAAAATAGAAACAGAAGGAAAACTTCCAAACTCATCCTATGAGGCCAGCATTACCTTAATCCCCAAACCAGGCGAAGACCCCATCAAAAAGGAGAATTTCAGACCGATATCCCTGATGAATATGGATTCCAAAATCCTCAACAAAATCCTAGCTAATAGGATCCAACAATACATTAAAAGGATCATCCACCACGACCACATGGGATTTATCCCCAGGATGCAAGGGTGGTTCAACATTCACAAATCAATCAATGTGATAGAACACATTAATAAGAGGAGGGAGAAGAACCATATGGTCCTCTCAGTTGATGCAGAAAAAGCATTTGACAAAATACAACATCCATTCCTGATTAAAACTCTTCAGAGTATAGGGATAGAGGGAACATGCCTCAATTTCATAAAATCTATCCATGAAAAACTCACAGCAAATATCATCCTCAATGGGGAAAAGCTGAGAGCCTTTCCCTTAAGATCAAGAACACGTCAAGGATGCCCACTCTCACCACTATTGTTCAACATAGTACTAGAAGTCCTAGCAACAGCAATCAGACAACAAAAAGAAATAAAAGGTATTCAAATTGGCAAAGAAGAAGTCAAACTCTCTTTTCCCAGATGATGTGATACTTTATGTGGAAAACCCAAAAGACTCCACCCCCAAATTACTAGAACTCACACAGCAATTCAGTAATGTGGCAGGATACAAAATCAATGCACAGAAATCAGTTGCTTTCTTATATATTAATAAAGCAACTATGGAAAGAGAAATGATTCCATTTACAATAGCACCAAAAATCATAAGATACCTCCGAATAAATCTAACCAAAGAGGTAAAGGATCTATACTCTAGGAACTACAGAACACTCATGAAAGAAACTGAAGAAGACACAAAAAGATGGAAAAATATTCCATGCTCGTGGATCGGAAGAATAAACATTGTTAAAATGTCTGTGCTACCCAGAGCAATCTATACCTTTGCCATCCTGATCAAAATTCCAACGACATTTTTCAAAGTGCTGGAACAAACAATCCTAAAATTTGTATGGAATCAGAAAAGACCCCGAATCGCCAAGGAAATGTTGAAAAAGAAAAACAAAGCTGGGGGCATCATGTTGCCCAATTTCAAGCTATATTACAAAGCTGTGATCACCAAGACAGCATGGTACTGGCACAAAAACAGATATATAGATCAATGGAACAGATCAGAGAACCCAGATATGGACCCTCAACTCTATGGTCAAAAAATCTTCGACAAAGCAGGAAAAAATAACCAGTGGAAAAAAGTCTCTTCAATAAGTGGTGCTGGTAAAATTGGACAGCCACATGCAGAAGAATGAAACTCAACCATTCTCTAACACCATACACAAAGATAAACTCAAAATGGATAAAAGACCTCAATGTGAGACAGGAATCCATCAAAATCCTAGAGAAGAACATAGGCAGTAAGCTCTCTGACATCAGCCACAGCAACTTCTTTCAAGATACATCTCCAAATGCTAGTGAAACAAAAGCAAAAATGTACTTTTTGGGCTTCATCAAGATAAAAATCTTCTGCACAGCAAAGGAAATAGTCAACAAAATAAAGAGGCAACCCACAGAATGGGAGAAGATATTTGCAAATGACACTACAGATAAAGGGCTGATATCCAAGATCTATAAAGAACTTCTCAAACTCAACATCCATAAAACAAATAATCAAGTCAAATAATGGACAGAAGACATGAACAGACACTTCTCTGAAGAAGACATACAAATGGTTAACAGACACATGAAAAAATGTTCATCATCAATAGCCATCAGGGAAATCCAAATCAAAACCACATTGAGATACCACCTTACACCAGTTAGAACGGCAAAAATGGACAGGGCAAGAAACAACAAATGTTGGAGAGGTTGTGGAGAAGGGGAACCCTCTTACACTGTTGGTGGGAATGCAAGTTGGTACAGCCACTTTGAAAAACAGTGTGGAGGTTCCTCAAAAAACTAAAAATAGAGCTACCCTATGACCCAGCAATTGCACTCCTGGGTATTTACCCCAAAGACACAGATGTAGTGAAAAGAAGGGCCATATGCACCCCAATGTTCAGAGCAGCAATGTCCACAATAGCCAAACTGTGGAAAGAGCCAAGATGCCCTTCAAAAGACGAATGGATAAAGAAGATGTGGTCCATACATATAATGGAATATTACTCAGCCTTCAGAAAGGATGAATACTCAACTTTTACATCAACATGGATGGGACTGGAGAAGATTATGCTGAGTGAAACAAGTCAAGCAGAGAAAGTCAATTATCATATGGTTTCACTTATTTGTGAACATAAGGAATAGCATGGGGGACATTAGGAGAAGGAAGGGAAAAATGAAGTGGGTGGAGAATTGGAGGGAAAGATGAACCATGAGAGACTATGGACTCTGGGAGAAACAAACTGAGGGTTTTAGAGGGGAGGGGGGTGGGGGGATCAGTTAGCCCGGTGATGGGTATTAAGGAGGGCACGTACTGCATGGAGCACTGGTGTTATACAAAAACAATAGATTGTGGATCACCACATCAAAAACTAATGATGTATTGTATGGTGACTAACATAGCATAATAAAATTTAAAAAATAAATAAATAAAAAATAAAAGCTTCTCTGGACCATGAACAGTATCAGAGCCCTGAAGCAAATAAGGCACAAGCTCTGCCTACAAGAAGCATGCAGTAATTTAGAGGTAATAGAAGTTAAGTTCATAGTAATAGAGAAAGAAGTGTAATAGCGGATGTATGTCATGTTCAGTAGAGGCAAACATGAAAAAGAGATAAATTTTTTAAATGCGAATGCTTCAAAAGGGAGAGGCTGACAGAACTGAGATGGCCTTGAAGGTTGAATGGCAGTGTAAGCATGTTAACTGGGTGAGATATTCCACTGGAGGAAACAACCTGACAAATAGCATGACATAAATAGAGTACTGTATGTAGGTCCACATGGTTATAGCATGGGGTGTCTGTAGGAATAGGGGTGGCAAAAGAGGACAGGCATGTAGGCAAGGAAAAGATCATGGAAGACCTTGTGTGCCATGCTTAGATTTCTGGAATTTATCCTGTATGCAAGGATATTATTATTATTATTATAATTATATTATATATTATAATTATTATCGGAATTATTAAAAGTTTTCAAGAAGGGAAATGTATTTTAGAATGGATTGGGCCTGTTGAATTCCTTATCACTTTGCTGAGTATTTCAAAACAGGAGTTCTCAAATTCACTACAATACACATGACATATTTCCACTTGCAGCATGCTTCCACGAAACATTATTACAAGTAACGTAGGTGATGTTATATTTAATTTCTGGCACACTAGCTGTAACTCCATTGTTTTCTCTCTCTTTCTGAAGGAAGCTTGTCAGATTTTAAGCAAAGGAGGGGTGGATTTATCATAAAGATAATATTAAAAAGAAAACAAACGATTTGTGAAGTTCACTACTGAATTACTATGAGTAACTGAACACTGCTCTACACCAGATTAGGGCCTGCCAGTGGGTTATAACAATGAGTGACCACCACTGTTATAAACACATATTTGTAAAGATGGTAGTTCTTATCTTAAAAAGTCTAGGTAATGTAGGAAGATGGCTGCAGAGTAGGAGGACCTTAGGTTCAACCTCATCCCATGAATACAAGTGCAGAATGCAGTTATAGGAGAGAAATAGACCTTGGACACTGTGGTAGGGAAGAAGCCACAGTCAATGAGAAGGAAAGAGACTAGCACACACGGGAGCCCACAGGGAAGACAATTCCCCATAGCAATTGGCTTGAAAAACAACAGGAATGCATTTTGTGAGTTCTTGCAACCAGAAGGACTTAAAGCCTGGAGTTTTAAAGGTCAGCAGGCGTGGCTTGGGGAGAGCCCTGAGGCATTGTGCTGCTCTTGGAAAGAAGGCAGGGAATAGCCTGTGGACATACAGCAAGGAAACAGTGATGTGAAGAGCACCTTGGGCACAAACTAGGGAGATTATCCACTCATCTCTCAGTGTGTCCCAGAGAAGCAGCATTCATGAAGACATGCCTCTGGGAACAAAGAAACTGGCAGGTGCCATCCCCCCACCCCCACCACCCCTCAGCATAAACACAAAGCCACCTGTGGGAATGAGCTCAATGCCTACACTCACAACCTAACTTACACCAAGAATTGTCCCCTCCCTCCCCCTAACTTTACCCCCCCCTTAGCCCAGCTCTCTGGTGGAACTGCCCTTCCCAGTCATGCTTGCCTCAGTCCCAGCACAGCAGAAGACAAGCCCAAACCACTGCTCACAGCATGTCTCATGACCCAAGAGTTTCTTCTTCATAAGGCCATTACCCTCAAGAACAGGAGAAGTAGCTGGCTTTGCTAACACACACAAACAGGCACAGAGACTTAGACAAAATGATAAGACAGAGGAAATTGTCCCAAATGAAAGAAAAGGACAAGGCCATGGCCAGAGATCTAAGTGAAACAGATATAAGTAACATGCTTGATAGAGAATTAAGGCAATGACCATAAAGATACTCACCAGACTTGAGAAAAGAGTGGAATACATGAGTGAGACACTTAACACAGAGATAAGGAATAACATAGCAGAGTAAAGGGCTCAATAAATGACATAAGAAACACACTTGATGGAATGAACAGCAGGCTGGAAGAAGCAGAGGAATGAATTAACGACCTAGAAAACAGAAAGTAATCAAGCTCAAAAGAGAAACAGACATCCAGATCTAGGAGGCACAGAGAACTCCCAACAAAATCAACAAAAGCATATCCACATCAAGACATATTATAATTAAGTTGGCAAAATATAGTGATATAGAAAAAACTTTAAAATCAGCAAGATCGAAAAAAAGGCAAAAAAAAAAAAAGGCAGCAAGACAAAATAAGACAGTTACATACAAGGGAAACTACATGAGGCCATCAGGAGATTTTTCACCAGAAACTTTCTAGGTCAGAGTGGAATGGCATGATATATTCACAGTGCTGAACGGGAAAAATCTGCAGCCAAGAATACTCTATCCAGCAAAGATATCATTCAAAATAGAAAGAGATGAAGAGGGGTGCCTGGGTGGCTCAGTCAGTTAAGTGTCTGACTATGGCTCAGATCATTATCTCAGGGTCCTGGGATTGCGCCCCGCATCAGGCTCCATGCTCAGTGGGAGTCTGCTTCTCCGTCTTCATTTAACTCTGCCCCTCTCCCAAGTTATGCTCTCCCCTCTCTTTTTCTCTCTCAAATACATAAGTAAAATCTTTTTTAAAAATAGATGAAGAGTTTCCCAAACAAAATCTAAAGTTGTTCATGACCAGTAAACCAGCCCTGCAAAAAATACTGAAGGGGACTCTGAGTGGACAAGAAAGACAAAAAGTGATAGTATGAAGGTAGGAAACAAAAAGCAATAAAAATAAATATTTCTGTAAAATATTGGCCAAGGAACTCACAAAACAAAAGGATGTAAAATATGACACCAAATACCTAAAATGTGGGGAGGAAAGGAGTAAAGAATGGGTTCAAACTTAAATGACCATCAACTTAATATAGACTGCTATATGCAGAAGATGTTATATGCAAACCTAATGGTAACCACAAATCAATAACCACTACTAAATATGTGAAGAATAAAGAGAAAGAAATCTAAATATATCATTAAAGAAGACCAAACCATGAAAAAGGAAGACAAGACTGTCAGAGAAAAATCTGCAGAAACAACCATAAAACAAGTAATGAAATGGCAAGAAATATGCTCCTATTGATAATTACTTTGAATTTAAATGGACTAAATGTTCCAATCAAAAGGCATAGAATGACAGAATGGATAAAAACAAGATCCATCTATATGCTATCTACAATAGAGTTATTTAGGATGTAAAGACACATGAAGACTGAAAGAGAGAGAATGGAGAAACATCTATCATGCAAATGATGTCAAAAGAAGGCAAGAGTAGCAATACTTATATTGGACATAATAGACTTCAAAACAAAGACTGTAACAAGAGACAAAGAAGGACACTATACAATAATAAAGAGGACAATCCAACAAGAAAATATAACAATTGTAAATATTTATGGACCCAACATAGGAGCACCCAAATACATGAACAGTTAATAACAAACATAAAGGAACTAATCAATAATAATACAGTAATAGCAAGGGACTTTAACACCCCACCCACATCAATGGACAGATCATCTAAACAGAAAAACCACAAGGAAACAATGGCTTTGAATGACACACTGGACCAGAAGTTTTTAACAGATATATTCTGAACATTCCAAACTAAAACAGCAGTATGCACGTTCTTTTTCAAGTGCATATGGAACATTCTCCATAATAGATCATATTAGGCCACAAAACAAGCCTCAATAAATTCAAAAAAAGTGAAGTCATACCATGCATCTTTTCTGACCACAACACTATGAAACTAGCAGTAAACCACAAGAAAAAAATCTGGAAAGACCACAAATACACGGAGGTTAAATAATATGCTTCTAAACAATGAATGGGTCAACCAGTAAATAAAAGAAGAAATAAAAAAGTACATGAAAACAAATGAAAATGAAAAAGAACAATTCAAAACCTTTGGGATGTAGCTAAAGCAGTTCTAAGAGAGAAGTTTATAGCAATACAGGCCTACCTTAAGAAGCCAGAAAAATCTCAAATAAATAACTTAACTTTACACCTAAGGGAGCTAGAGAAAGAACAACAAATGAAACCTAAAGCCAGCAGAATGAAGGAAATAATAAAGCTTAGAGCAGAAATAAATGATATAGAAACTAAAAAAGCAATAGAACAGATCAATGAAACTAGGTGTTGTTTCTTGCAAAACTCAATAAAATTGATAGTCTCACCACACTTATCAAGAAAAAAAGAGAAAAGACTCAAATAAACAAATGAGAGAGGAGAAATAACACCACCCAAATACAAGCAATTACAAGAGAATATTATGAAAAACTATATGCCAAAAAATTGGGACAAACTAGAAGAAATGGATAAATTCCTATAAACATATAAATTACCAAAACTGAAACAGGAAGAAATAGAAAATTTTAACAGACCCATAATCAGGAAAAACATGAATCAGTAATAAAAAAAACTCCCAACAAACAAACATCCAGGACCAGATGGCTTCACAGGTGACTTCTACCAAACATTTAAAGAAGAGTTAATACCTATTCTTCTCAAACTATTCCAAAAAATAGAAAAGGAAGGAAACTTTCAAATTCATTCTGAGGCCAGCATTACCCTGATACTAAAACAAAAACAAAAACAAAAAAGGAGAACTACAGGCCAATATCACTAAAGAACACAGATGCAAAAATCCTCAACAAAATACTAGCAAACTGAATCCAATAATACATTTAAAAAAATCATTCACCACAATCAAGTAGGATTTATTTCTGCATTGCAAGGGTGGTTCAGTATTCATAAATCAATCAATATAATATATCATATAAATAAGAGAAAGATTAAAAACCATATAATCATTTCAACAGATGCAGAAAAGGCATTTGACAAAGTACAATATCCATTCATGGTAAAAACCCTCAGCAAAGTAGGTTTAGAGGGAACATAATGTGATAAAGACCATTCAGGAAAAACCCACAGTTAACATCATCCTCAATGGGGAAAAAACAGCCTTCCTCCTAAGGTCAGGAACAACACAAGGATGTCCACTCTCATCACTTTTATTCAATATAGTACTGGAAGTCCTAGCCACAGTAATCAGACAACAAAAAGAAATAAAAAGTATCCAAATCAGTAAGGAAGAAGTCAAACTTTCACTATTTGCAGACAACATACCATATGTAGAAAGCCTAAAAGACTCCACCAAGAAACTGGTAGAACTGATAAATTAATACAGTAAATCATAGAATACAAAATCAATGTACAGAAACTGGTTTCATTTCTACATACTAATAATGAAGCATCAGAAAGAAAAATTAAGAAAACAATCCCATTAATAACTGCACTAAAAATAATAAGATACCTAGGAATAAACCTAACCAAAGAGGTGAAAGACCTATACTCTAAAAACTATAAAACATTGATGAAAGAAATTGAAGATGACACAAACACAGGGAAAAACATTCCATGTTCATGGATTGGAAAAAGAAATATTGTTAAAATATCTATAGTACCCAAAGCAATCTATACATTTAATGCAATCCCTATCAAAATACCATAGCATTTTTCACAGAAGTAGAACAAACAATCCTAAAATTTGTATGAACCACAAAACACCCTGAATACCCAAAGCAATCTTGAAAAAGAAAAGCTAAGCTGGAGGCATCACAGTTCCAGACTTCAAGTTAAATTACAAAGCTACAGTAATCAAAACAGTATGGTGCTGGCACAAAAATAGACACATAGATCAACAGAACAGAATAGAAAATCCAGAAATAAACCTGCATTTATATGATCAATTAATCTTCCACAGAGCAGGAAAGAATATCCAGTGGGAAAAAGACAGTCACTTCCATAAATGGTGTTGGGAAGACTGGACAGCAACATGGAAAAGAATGAAATTAGGCCACTTTCTTACACCATATATAAAAATAAATTCAAAATGGGTTAAAGGCCTAAATGTGAGACTTGAACCATAAAAATCCTAAAGAGAACACAAGCAATAACCTCTTTGACATTGGCTGTAGCAACTTTTTTCTAGACAGGTCCTCTGAGGCAAGGGAAACAAAAGCAAAAATAAGCTATTGGAATTTCATCAAAATAAAAACTTCTGCACAGCAAAGGAAACAGTCAACAAAACTAAAAAGCAATCTATGGAATGGAAGAAGATATTTCCAAATGACATATCAGATAAAGTATCCAAAATATATAAAGAACCTTACAAAACTCAACACCCCCAAAACAAATAATCCAATTAAAAATGGGCAGAAGACATAAGCAAACATTTCTCCAAAGAAGACATACAGATGGCCAACAGACACATGAAAAGATGCTCATCATCACTTACCATCAAGGAAATGCAAATCAAAACTACAAGGAGATATCACCTCACACCTGTCATAATGGCTAAAATTAAAAAACATAAGAAACAACAAGTGTTGGTGAGGATGTGGAGAAAAAGGAACCCTCTGGCACTGTTGGTGGGAATGCAAACTGGTTCAGCCACTGTGGAAAAGAGTATGGAGTTTCCTAAAAAGTTAAAAATAGAATTGCTTTACAATCTAGCAACCACACTACTAGGTTTTTACCCAACAATACGAAAACACTAACTCAAAGGTATGCATGCATCCTTATGTTTATAGCAGCATTATTTACAATAGCTAAATCATGGAAGCAGCCCAACTGTCCATCGATTGATGAATGGATAAAGAAGAAGTGTTGTATATGTATACAATGGAATATTAATTCAGTCATAAAAAGAAAGAAATTTTTCTATTTGCAACAACATGGATGAAGTAAGAGAGTGTAATGCTCAATGAAGTCAGTCAAAGAAAGACAAATACCATATGATTTCACTTATATGTAAAATTTAAGAAGCAAAACAAATGATCAAAAAAAGGGAGAGACAAATCAAGAAATAGACTCTTAATTATAGACAACAAACTGATGGTTACCAGAGGGAGTGGGGTGGGGAGATGGGTTAAATAAGTGATGGATATTAAGGGTGCATTTGTTGTGATGAGCACTAGGTGATGTATGGAAAGGTACAGCTGAAACTAATATAACACTGTGTGGTAACTAACCAGTTAAAAGAAAAACTTAAAAATAAAATAAATCTAATAAAAACTTAAAAGAAATAAAAATAGTAAGTCTAAACACCCATTTTGCTAATTGAAGAATTGGAATGTATGCACAATTTATATTGTGTAATCATACAAATTAGTAATGCAATTAGAGATCATAATACATACACAAACACAAATATATTCATGTTCATCCCAGTGACCCACACACGGAAGAGAGCATCCCATGCACACCCCCAGTTGTACAGGCCAGCATCCCCCAAGGCTAGTGGTTTTTCCTCCCAAACCACCCTCACAGTGGCCAAGGAGAAATCACCCCCTCGCCTGGAAGTGATCAGTGCCCCAGAAGGGGTTGGGAGGACAGTGTCCCAGTGAGAAGTACACCAACAAGGTTGATCACTAAGGTGCAGGTGGAGACTATCAAGAGCAGAGACTGGGTGATGAATGGAGGAAATTTTCATGTAGGAAGGGAAACATTTGTGTATGGTCATTTATTTTCTCTTGCATGAGGATTGTATATTTCCCTTTAGTGAGAGGGAAGTGGGAAGTGGTCATTCTTTTTGAGTTCAAAGTACTTTTATGCTTAACTACCACCCTCTAAGTACATTGTCATGATATAACTTGTATCCAAGGTGAGCCACTTCACCCTTTGAATATAATCTTTTGAAACAAGTGGTATTTGTCATTTATATGGAGCTTGACTAGAGGACACAAAGATATGCTTAGGGGGAGAAGGACATGCTTTGATTTCTGAAATGCCATCTGTTGTTTTTTTTTTTTTTTTTAAGTTGAAAATTTGAGCCAAAATAGTTAAAATTAAAATGTGCTGGAAACAATCTAAATAGACTACAAAAGGGAAATGACTTGGTGAATAGACCCAGGGCAGCAGGTGCTACAGTAGCTAGGAACTGGTTAGGCATCTCTCTGTTCATGTAGTCTCAAGACCTCTCCATGTGGTCACTCCACAAGGGCTAGCTTGGGCTTCCTCACACTATGGTGATTTTAAGTAGACTGTATGAATGGTAACTCTGTAAAAGAGTTAATTCCACCGTGCAAAGTGAAAACTGCATTGTCTTTACACCCAAGTCTTATAAGTCATTTTGAACTGTTCTCTTTTGGCCAACATGATAACTTGACAAGTTTCAAGAGGAGGGAATATAAGACAAACCCCACCTCTCAATGGGAGGAATGTAGGGATGGGAGCTAGTGTTGTGACCATCTTTGGAAATGCCATCTGCCACAAGGTGATATATGTATCATTATATATATATATATATACAGGGAATCAACATCCAAAAAAGATGACTCTAGTGTTACAGTGGAGGACTATGGCAAATACACTTCCTTTCCTGACATTTCTGATGTAGCTAATAACAGTAATGTAGACCTCTATAGCACTTTCCCACCCTGGAAGGTGGCTCTTAACCTAAACAATGTCAACTTATAATATTTAAAACTTTAAACTTTTGGTAGCACTTCCACAGATGTTTCCTTATAATACAGCTATCTAGGGCAGGTGTTACTTTCCTTTGAATGATGAAAAAAGGGAGAGATAAGGAGATCAAGTGGCATAGGTTATATGGCTAGCTGGTGGCAGAGTGGGGATAAGAATCTAGGACCCCCAATCACAGCCTAGGGCTCTTCCTGCTCAGCTTTGAGGAGTAGAACAGGTGTAAATTTTTCTGTGGCTGCAGAGACGTAGAAGAGGTAGCTGAGCCTCCCTTTTCTGTACATCACAAAGGTATCCTTTATGTGTCTGTTAGCCATTTGTATGTCCTTTGGAGAAATGTCTTTTCATGTCTTCTGCCCATTTTTTGACTTGATTATTTGTTTTATGGGTGTTGAGTTTGAGAAGTTCTTTATAGATCTTGGATACCAGCCCTTTATCTGTAGTGTCATTTGCAAATATCTTCTCCCATTCTGTGGGTTGTCTCTTTGTTTTGTTGACTGTTTCCTTTGCTGTGCAGAAGATTTTTATCTTGATGAAGTCCCAAAAGTTCATTTTCGCTTTTGTTTCCCTTGCCTTTGGAGACATGTCTTGAAAGAAGTTGCTGTGGCGATGTCGAAGAGGTTACTGCCTATGTTCTCCTCTAGGATTTTGATGGATTCCTGTCTCACATTGAGGTCTTTCATCCATATAGAGTTTATCTTTGTGTATGGTGTAAGAGAATGGTCGAGTTTCATTCTTCTGTATATAGCTGTCCATTTCCCAGCACCATTTATTGAAGAGACTGTCTTTCTTCCATTGGATATTCTTTTCCTGCTTTGTCGAAGATTAGTTGACCATAGAGTTGAGGGTCCATATGTGGGCTCTCTATTCGGTTCCATTGATCTATATGTCTGTTTTTGTGCCAGTACCATGCTGTCTTGGTGATGATAGCTTTGTAATATAGCTCGAAGTCGGGCAACGTGATGTCCCCAGCTTTGTTTTTCTTTTTCAACATTTCCTTGGCGATTCGGGGTCTTTTCTGGTTCCATACAAATTTTAGGATTGTTTTTTCCAGCTCTTTGAAAAATGCCAGTGAGGGGCATCTGGATGGCTCAGTTGTTAAGCATCTGCCTTCGGCTCAGGGTATGATCCCAGGGTCCTGGGATCGAGCCCCAAGCCGGGCTCCCTGCTCAGCGGGAAGCCTGCTTCTCCCTCTCCCACTCCCCCTGTTTGTGTTCCCTCTCTCACTGTCTCTCTCTCTGTCAAATAAATAAATAAAATCTTAAAAAAAATTTTTTTAAATTTTTTTAATTTAAAAAAAAAGAAAAATGCCATTGGTATTTTGATCAGGGATGGCGTTGAAAGTATAGATTGCTCTGGGTAGCATAGACATTTTAACAATATTTATTCTTCCAATCCATGAGCATGGAATGTTTTTCCATCTTTTTGTGTCTTCTAAGTGTCTCAAAGACTGTCAAGTAGGTAACAAATCTAGGAAACATCAGCATTTGATGGGTACTATGTAAATAATACTGTTAATAGATTTTAACCAAACTTTTTTTTATTATGTTCAGTTAGCCACTGTATAGGACATAATTAGTTTTTGATGTAGTGTTCAGTGATTCATTTGTTGTATATAACACCCAGTGCTCATCACAACACATGCCTTCCTCCATACCCATCACCCAGCTTCAATGGAAATATTGCTGACGTATTGTGGATGCAAGGTTTGCTAGTCATTCAGAATCTCTTCCCAAGCTATTTATGCCCATTATAATATAATGAATGAAATTAGGATGAATTTTAGCTGCCTTTATAATGCTAGAAATTGTACACAATGAGGGTGGTGTGGTAAACTTGGAGGAATATGTTCATAATTTATATATTTAAAACTTGGTAATTATCTCATTCAGTTGTTTCAATATCAATAGTAAACTAAGGAATTTAGGGTTATAAGTGATCTCAGTATAGAGATGTGGCAGTGCCCTCCTGCACTCCATCCCTCCCAACCAAAGGAGCTATAGGGAAATCAGCCTTAGATAGACTACAAATGCTTTCTCTGCTTTATTCCTTAGATTGAAATATTTCATATTAACAGATATTCATAATATATTATAGTTTGGAACATATTCAAATCAACCTTATTTTAAAAATAAAATGTATTTGCTATGATTCTGTAAAACATTTCAGCATATGGAGTCTTCAAAGGCCTTTTGGGGTTTTTTGTTTTTGTTTTTAGTCAACTGGGATCTGCTGTTGCCAAAAATCATGCAATGTCTATAGTTGAAAGACAGGTATGCATTTTGAGACTCCTGCCCAGGGGCATCTGGGTGGCTCAGTCAGTTAAGCGTCTGCCTTCTGCTCAGGTCATGATCTTGGGGTCCTGGGATCAAGCCCCGAATCGGGCTTCTTACTCGGCAGGGAGTCTCCTTCTCCCTCTACCCCTTTCCCAACTTGTGCTCTCTCTCTCTCAAATAAATCAATAAAATCTTTAAAAAAAAAAAAAAGAAACTTAAAAAAAAAGAAACTCCTGCCCATAGACATTTAAAAGACAAATGGTATACCAAATTATTATATAAATGACATTGTGTCTGCATTTCTTTATAGTAAAAAACATATCATTTATCTTGCTTGTTGTAAGAGGAACATTCCATTTTTGTCTTTGCATTGGTCATTTCTCACTACATCTTTTCCCATCCCCTCCATCTGCATTACCATTTTTGTTGCATCCGACTTGTGTCCACTTTAGTTTCTTTCCAACATTATTTGCTCTGTATTTCCCTTCTCTGTTTAACTTGACTTTCACTTTCCAGATGATTATTTTTCCATTAAATGCCAATTACAGGGTGAGGAACATATTTTGGGATTAGGAATGATTACCCAGGAAAGAGAGAGATTGGAGAGCATGTGATCTACATAGGTGACATAGTTTATATATATATATATATATATCTATATATCTAAGAAAGACCAAATGAGACTTATAAAGAGATACAAAATAGTATTATATAAAGTGAGTTTCTAAAAGCTAACAGTACCTATGATTAACCCCACAGGGCTGCCATGTAAAGGTAAGTGTCAAGCAGAGTATCAGAGGGATGGTGGCATTTTAAAGGCAAAAGAAGGAGCAAGTTACATACAAGGTGATGACAAATAGATGACTTAGTTGTAGTGTTTGGTTTCCTAAAGTTCAAGAAAAGAATAAGTGTGAGCCCCAGCAATAGGTTCTCCTGCAGGTCCCATAAATTCATCACAATTCTCCTTCCTTTTTCTTTTTTTTCCTTGTCATGTACTAAACAATCTGAATGCATATACTTTAAATTGTCTCCATGTCCTTACCACTAACTTCTTTCATGTCAGACAACCTGGTTGCATTTCGTTTTGATCAACAAAAAGTCCTCAGAGATCACCAAAGACCTGAACTCTGTCTGTTTCTGTTCTTGACCTCAGCCTCTCCTATATTAGACTTCATTCACCACCATCTTCTTGACTTTATCTTCAGGGACATTGTACACTTGCTTTCCTTTGTAAATTGAGGTCTGCCAAAGCCTTTCTTAAAAAGTGGTCCTCCCATCTCCTTCATGCATAAATGGCAGTTCTCTTCCAAAGTTTAGTTGGGGTCTTGTGCTCTTTCTTCAATGCTCTGTTCTTCTCCAGCCAATAATTCCCACATGACACTCAATACATGTTTCCATGTAATTCTCCCAATGCAATCCTCAGCTCAATATTTCTTACTGATTATAGGTTGTCATCGCAGATTTCTTGCCAATAACAAGTGAAATATAATCACAGCCAAGTTCATTATAAAGTCCCTATTCCAAAATCATGGCAAACCCCCACTTTCATGTCATTTTCTTTGAATTTATCGATGATGAGGATAATTCCTTGCCTCCTTGAGCCCTTACTCATGGGAGGACATCTTCAGGTTCTCTTTTTTGTTTCTTCATTCTGCCAAGTCCCGATATTTCTCTCTCCCTTGTAGGTCTTAGACACATTTCTTCCTCTATTTCTGAAACTACAGTCTTCATCTAATCTCTAACACATTCACAACTGTTCAAGGGTATTCATCACTCCTGTGGTGTCCATCTCTCCTTTTGTTCTCCCAAATTCAACTTATATGTGAGCAACTTGCTTTTCTGTAAGTCTCCGGACTCATCACAAAGCGTGTGCTCAATAAATGTTGAGGCTGACACTTCCTGTCACTTGAGACTATACCTTAGATGCATTGTATTTTTTCTTCCCTTTTTTTCCTTAGTGCCTGGAATGCTTTTTGAAATGAAACTACCATCCTCCTTGTATTCAAATTCCTCTTGCTGATTGTGATATTTTGGGGAACAAATTTTAGTAGTATCTTGGTGAAGGATTTTTAAAGATTTAAGTGAGTTCTTTCTTCCTTTCTTTCATTCTTTCTTTCTTTTCAGACCTTACAGTTACTTTTTATCTGATTTTTATTGTCTGCTTAATTTGACCTCTAAACCTGGAGGGCAGAAATTAGGTATAAAAGTGTTCAGTCATGAGAACAGCATCGGCACTTAGTCAATAATGCACTGTCTACTTCTAGCTCTGCCTTTGCAAAGTGAATGAGAAATCCCACATGGAAAAGGCTATAATGAAAAGATACACCATGGCCAAGAGGATATTGTACAGATCATATTATCACTTAGGTCACATGATAAATTTTCTCTGTAAAGGAGAGTTCACACATTCAGAGAAGAAAGTACATCCAAAATTACAGTGTTGGCACAGTTCAGGCCAAATTGTTTCGGTTGTTTCTAGTAACCATATAAACAGAAACACAAAATCTTCAGTAGTGTATAATTAAAGACTTCTAGAGAATTGATCTGTATAAATACAGAGATTATAAGTATTCAGTTTATATAGGTTTTTAAATAGAAGTGAGCTGACTCACAAACATTATTAAAAATGTACACAAACTACTCACTTCTTGGTACATAGCTATTATTTGATTACAAAAATAAAACATTGCTAATGAAATAATTTCCAGAGTATATGCTCAAATTAATTGGCTCAACATTTATTGAGCGCAGTGGTCTAATTATAACATGCAAAAAATACAAGGTGATCCCCTTCTTTCATTTCATAGGAATCACGAATTAAAAATCCACAAAACCTCCAGTTCTCACATGACTTTTTAGTTTCTCTCTTTAAATTGGTAGACTCAAATGTTTTTATTCTTCCCTCTTCCACTCTTTTCTAAAATGTCACCCCACCACTCTAGCTGCTTACCCATTGCAAGGTACTGAGATAGCACCACATCAAATGCATCCACTAAATATGATGCACATCTGTGTTACAGATACTCTTCTAGGCATTTGGCATATAATAGTGGGCTACATCAACAAAAATCCTCTCCCACATGGAGTTTACATTCTAGAGGGGGAAAACAAACAATAAATGAAATGAAGAAGAAAATTATGTGGATAAGCAGAATTAGGGGTACCCAGGGTGAGGGCAAGGACAAATGATCATGGTAGGCCTCATTAAGGAAATAGATGGGCAGACTTCAAAGAGGTGGAGGAGTTAGCTATCTGTGGAAAAAGCATACTTGGGAGAAGAACAGCAAGTGCAAAGTTCTTGGGGCAGGAGCATTTCAAGAGGGTCTCAGGAATGGCAAGGGGACCAATGTGGCTAGAGCAGAGAGTGGTGGGAGGTTTTATGAGAGGAGAGGGGAGACATAAGAGTCAAATCTTATAGGACATAATGAGCTGTTAAAAAGGATTTTGGCTTTTACAGTGTGTGAGATGAAAATCCATTATGGGATTTTGAGTGGAAGAGTGACAGGGTCTTATCTATATTCTAAAAGATCACCCTGGCTGCTATGTTGAAACAGCTTCTAGGGAATCAAGAGAGGAAGCTGAGAGACAATTTAGGAGTATTTTGCAGTCAAGAGATGATGGCAGTTTGTATCAGAGTGGTTGCAATGGAGGTGGAGAGAAGTGGTAGGATTAAGGATATATTTTGAATATAGAGTCAATAGGACTTTTCTGAAAGATTATATGTGAGATGTGAGAGAAGAGAGGAGTCCAGGATAACTCCAAGGTACTTTGGTCTGAGCAACTGAGATGGGAAAGACTGCAAGTTGAAAAAATTAGGGGGTGGGGAGAAGATCAGAAATTTACTTTAGGACATGTTAAGTCAAACAATTCATTCACATTATCCAAATTCTGTAGCAGTTATAAATTAAAAGTCCCAAGAATGAGACAGCTTTTATAAGCTACCTCCTAACTTATCCCAGATTTTGCTAGAAACTTAAGTCACAGCAAGGGCACAGAGTGAAAAAGAAAACTTGTATAGTAGGGTCATGAATCAAAGAGATTCTTAGGCTATTATTTTTGGTGCTTTCAAAGCAAACAGTATGGAGAATGGAATGCAGTATGTTGTTTAGAAGAAAAAACAAGCCCAAGGTTTTTATTTTGTCTCACCTCTAGGAAAAAAAAAACACCTCATCATTATAGTAAATTAGCTGAATCATCTTCACTGGGCTATGACTCAGACAAATCAATGCTGTTCAGGTCTCTTGAAGGAGGTTCTCCTTTAGTTGGAGGAAATGAAATTGACTAAGAGCCAGTCAGCAAGGTTGGTATCCAAGGTGGGAGATCACTTCTTTTTCCTCTCAAACTAGACACTGCTTAGTTACTTTGCTTATTTCAGACTGTTGTGGGTGGGGAATGATTTGGAATGAAGGAACAGAATTAATATTATGTAGGCAAATGTGTAGAGGGAAATGTATACAATTTATTTTCAGTTAGACTATAATTGATTATTCAAAAACTTTCCTGATGTGCTTGTAGATAACCAATAATTTTGACACATTGATTCGTTCAACAGTAAATATTTAACATTGCTCACTAACATCATGGATTGTATTAGTGGTGGGGGTAAAAAACATAGTAAGATATGACCCGCACCCTCAAGATCACTGTAGGCCTTCCCAGCCTATATGAAGGTTATTTCTTACAGTAATATGAATGGCATATATCATGATTTGGAATGGCCACAGGACATCAATTGGATAATGAGGTATTTGCCTGAATAAAACACTGGAAACTCCTCTTGTAGGGTGAGGAAAGAAATCCTCTTTTAAGTGTCAGTGAGGGACAGACAAATGAACCATCATTTTTAATGTTTGTTCCCAGCATTTTTCTGCAGTGTTTTTCTACATCATAGGATTTAAAAAATTGAATTTCTACTTTAGAAAAATATTTAAAATATATATTAATCATTTAGGGTCTATTAAAGCATCACAAATACTATTTGTATTAGTCAGGTCAGACTAACGATGATGTGTTAATAAACAACCCCCAAATCTCAGCACCTTAATACAGAAAGTCAAGTTTTTATTTACACTGTGTATCTAATATGGTAGGGGGCTCTCCTCTTTAGAGTCACTTTGAGATCAAAATGCTGGAACACTTAGCCTCCTTAAGGGGATGAGATAATGCTTCACTGAGCACTGGTTTCTTACTGCCTAAACCTGAAAGTGACTCATACCACTTACCTTAATAGCCCTTGGGCCAAAGCTTATCATATCACTCCTACAAAACTGAAAGAATCCTAGGAATATGAGAAATATTTGGTGACTAGTTTTCTTTTCCATACCATCTTTTTGTTTATTTTTAAGGAAATGAAAACACAATAACATGACTTGAAGATAGCGTCTTAGTGACCCAAAGTATGATTCTTCTTTAAAATGTATATAGAAGTAAAATAAATAAATAAATAAATAAATAAATAAATAAATAAATAAATAAATAAAAATAAAGAATAAATAAATGTATACAGAAGTCAGTGAAAACCATTTAAAAAAAACTTTCTCAATTCTTAATAAAAGTAAGCAAAAGGATCAAATTATTCTGGTCAGTAGTGTTTCTACCTAGAAAGAGCCCCATATGAATCTTGCCTCTCTCAAGAGCCAGACCAGAGCACTGAGCCAGAGCATTCTGAGAGTCTAGCAGACAGCAGGCTCAGAACTTCCCTTTCTTAAAGTGCTCACAAAGAAATTAATCTGGTCCAACCATGTAGGGAACCACAGCCTTAGACTTGCCATAAGCAGTTCATTGTTTCTCATCAGGGTCTTTGAGCATGTATATTACAGGACACAAGGCATATATGGAAAACAGTTTCTACCATTCCATGAAGACAAATTTTATCATGGAAGATGGAGACAGAGTGGAGGGAGACCATAATCAATGTGGCAAAGAGTTTGAAAGATTATGGATCAAAGATAGGGACTGATGGTTCACAAACCAGGCTGCTTCTACCGCAGCAACCTCACGGTTTAGAATACTTCCTTCTTCATTTGGGAAAATGGTCTTTTCAAGTATGACTTTCCAAGAAAAGCCCACCTTCCCCACCACCTAATACAAACCACAAAGTCTCTGAAGAATAAGGCAAAGTATGAAAAGGGACTGAAACTTGAACTGATTTCCAACATGGTTTAGTTTAAAATCTGGTCATTCTCCACTAATTTACAATCCAGTGATTTTCTTTTTTTTTTTTTTAACATTTATTATCTTCCTTTGGGATCAAGATAAAGCTGTTCAAGAACTGTGGTCTCTGTCTCTGTCTCTCTGTCTCTGTCTGTCTGTCTCTTTCTGTGTGTGTGTGTTTCTGATAACCAGCTGTGTTTAGTCCCTCTTAAAGGTCAAAGGAAGGCCCCTTTTTCTTCCCATCTGGCATATTTCTTACAAAGAACACACTGATATAAACACACATATTCCTCTTGTGCACCAGGTCTTGCCCTTGGATTGATTCCGGGTTAGTCAATGGGCCCTCACATATGATTCAGAGGGAGCTATGCCATGTGGGACCACACATTACCTATTTATAAAATGGATTCTATATTCCAGACACTATTTATGTGCTGTGTAGGCTATAAAGTGGACCAAACACAGACTCAACTCATGAAGTAGCTTTAGTCCAAAAGTTTATCACCTGCATTTAGTTAATCTTCCTGAAAACTGAGGAAAACAAAGTTATATTTATATATCACTGCTCATGGAGGCAATAAAATAAGGAAAACAGCAGAAAATTATCAGGATGGCATGTAGCAAGAACAGGGACAGAGGGATGGAAGATAGAAGAAGGAAAATATATCTGCTTTGACCCAGTTTATTCCTTTAGACCCAGGACCCTGTTCCCTCTGCTTCAGTCCCACTTCACAGTCAGCCTGTAGGGTATTTCAATGTGAGTGATCTAGAATGCAGCCATTTCAACAGGAGTAAACACTTACTCCTAAACTGCTTCCTCTAAACTTCATTATTTTTGTCAATCTTCTCAATATTCATCGCCAGACATGAAACTACAGTTATGGTGTTTTCCCCCTTCTCCTTCAGCTCCCAAACATAGTTACTCTGCCCAATTTTATCACACATCAATTCTCATTTTCTATTATCAATGCCACCATCATAAGTGAGGCTTCATCTTTCCGTACCCAGATTGTCATCATTGTTTCATACTTGGCTTTCTCACTTTTACTGAGCAAACTCTACACCATCATTTATGATTTTAGCTGACTTTGTTGGGACGTTGGAGTTTATTGAGATAATGAAAACTTATGTTCCTGCTAAAAATCTTAACATTCAGAATTTTGATGTAATTACTGAATGCCTATCTCATAGCTTGCATTTTCAAAAGCATAAGGAATCTGTAGACAGAATGCAACTCTCACAGGGCAAAGGTTTTCTTTCTCTTAATCTTTTTCACATCTTCTAATTGAATTGATTTTGACATCTAAGCCATATTTTACGTTTACCCTATTATGCTTTGAAAAGAGACTAAGAGTTATCCAAGGATTCCTAAGTTGTGATGTGTGAATCAGGCATCTCCCATACTCCACACCTTCAGTGAGTTCTTTGCCTAATTAATTTTTAACCTTAAAGAAAATTCAGTCCCAGAATGTGTGATCCATGAAACACTGAATTGTAATGTTTGACAGAAAAAGATTTTGGCAAAATAAAGTAAAAGATACATTAAATGCAGCCAATTTTTATTAAAATCTAAACCCTAGTGTTTTGAGGCAAAACCATTATTTATTTAGCTGGAGAAGTTGACTAGTTAATGAAAAGCCACTGAAGTCTCCACTGTTGCTTTTATTGCTGTTATTCTGCATGACAAGCTGCTGTTTAAAAGACACATTTTATAATGGTAAGGTATTTGGATATATGCCTACGAATCAAGAAATGTAAAACCTTTTATTAATATTCTAATAATGCAAGTAACTCAAGGGCCTGATGCAAACTTGCATTTGCACTGTCCACATAAAAGAGTTCAGCAAAAGATTATAAAAGATTAAGAGTATAATTACATGAGAAGTGATAATATCTAAAATACTGAAGCACAAGTAGCATTTATCACAATTGGTAATTATAGATTACAATTTATTAACAGCTTATAAATAGTGATTTACCACGGTAATCTTAGTATGTAGCCCATTGTCCAGTATAAAAGCTCAGAAAATTTTTGTGGAACGAATCAATTCTTTTGAGTACCTTACAAACACTCAAAAGATCCACTCACAAGTAATAGGTGAATCTCTTTACCCACTCTTTAAAAATAGCTCATTAAGTTTTTGACAATCACTGATGGCCCAGTTTATTTTAGGGTTTTAAAAATAATTTTTCACATCTTAAAAATTCACACTTCTCACTAAAGCAAAAAGCACTTTCATTTGATCATTCAGATTTTTAGTTTTTCTAAGCTGAATTGTTTTAACTTGGAAAACACAGTAGTTCTCCCAAGAGATGCCCAGAACAGCTCATAATTTGGAGTGGTTAGTTTTAGAGCTGCTTTTTCATCTCAAGTGTGGTCACATGATCTTTTCAGCATATTTGCCTATCATGCTTCCTCTCAGACAAAGCCTAGTCATTTCACCTTTTATTTTTTTGGCTGATTACTTACCAACTAGCTGTGTATTTATATACATATATATGTATTTTATTTTTATTTTATGTAATTTATTTTATTATATATGTATATACTGAGAAAAAGGGGGAGATGAATCAGAAAACCGTCAACTTTTAATAAGAAAAATTTTCCCACCTTCTAACATTCATCGACCTAAACATAAACTGCTCTGTATTTTTCCTATTGATTCATATTTACAAGCCATATTTATTCAGGGTAATACTTTAACCCTCTCTTCTTATCGCTATATTGTAAAAATAGAGGATGTAAGAATCAAATCTATATACTTTTGTAGAGTGGACATTGGCTATTCTGCCATTTGTTTTCTCTTTTTTTTTTAAGATTTTATTTATTTATTTGAGAGAGAGAGAATGAGAGAGAGCAAGCACATGAGAGGGGGGAGGGTCAGAGGGAGAAGCAGACTCCCCGCCTAGCAGGGAGCCCGATGCGGGACTCGATCCAGGGACTCCAGGATCATGACCTGAGCCAAAGGCAGTCGCTTAACCAACTAAGCCACCCAGGCGCCCCTGTCATTTGTTTTCAATGAGGGCATTAACAGGTTGGAAATTGCTCTTGGCTCTTTGGGATTCATTAATGATTTTCATGAACACCCCATTCCCCTCTTAAAGAAGAAACATCTTTTAGGGCTCAGTGGTCTCATGCATTGCTTGATGCACTGGAACATCACCCTTGTCGAGCCATGTATCATTGCTGGTGGTTGGCGTGAATATTTAAAAGAATGAAAAGGAGTCATTATGACTTTTAACACATTTCAAGGTTGTCTCAATGAATGCAAAGTCTTGTGCATACACAGGATATTTATAAAATAAATAAGAGGTTTATTTATAATTATTATCCTTATTTCAACAGAAACACTAAGACATCCATTAGTCACGTTAGACGTCTTGATGTCAGAGGCATTTTCGACTATACTGTATCTGAAATCTAAACTGTTCATTTCTTTTGTGCATGTGAATCAACAAGGGACATTGAAAACATCACACAGAAAGTGTTTTTGTGGGTGCCTTTGGAATTGGGGTCAGCATGATTCACTCACATCCACATGCTGGACCTTTAGGGGCAATGACAAAACTGTCCCTGCTGTCCATAGCTCCATCCATCCAACTAGCAAGATGTGGTTAGTGGGCAATCTGGGATCACTGTGGCAGGATATGCTTGCTGAACAATGGGAAGAGGAGCAGAGAGAGAATTGTGCTTGTAATGAGGACACAGAGCAAGGAGTAGAGATTTAGATTCAGAATAATTTAGGCTCTGTGCAATGTTAGAAAGGGAGAGGGATCATGTTTCAACTGGTGTTATGTCGAAATTGTGCTTTGAAATGTTAGTTGGATTCTAAAATATAAGATTTTAGTTTATTATTTTTTATTAAATTTAATTTAATATAATATGAATACCCAACCATATGGCAAAAGCCTCAGAAATCAGTTTTTGAAGAGGAGGCTCAAGACTCACATTATAAATTGCCTTACATGTAAATAGCCATCCATCCTCAAAAGAAAAGCCTAGCATGAGGTAGCGGAAAAAAGTGATGCCCAAACCTCATAGCCACAGGTACCTTTTCATACTAGAAAGTTACTATTGCCAGGTGTTCACAACATGAACCTGACAAATTTCATTGTGTTTTTCAAGAAAAAAAAAGTAAATATTTGGTTCAAGCACGATGAGGAAAAATCATATTTTGAGACCCAAACAGAGTCTAATCCGCCTAGAGGTTACTGGTTTTTTAATAGTTGTAGAAATGACCACCATCTGCTATCCAGAGGACCGGCCTGAGTGATTTGCTTCATGAAAGGATTCAGTGGCTAGGGGTCCTGACCAGCAGAGCTTTGTCGGGCCTGACATGTGCTTCCAGGCAAAAGTGCTTGCTTCTGCTATTCAGCCCCCTACCCTCACCCCATCCAAGAGGCTACATTGCTAACATGGCAGAGAGATGAGAAAGAGTGAAGAAGGGTGGTAGCAGTTGATATGGTAGTCTCATGCATTTCTTTCTATCTCAAAAATTTTGCATTTTTATAGACAACAAATAGAATGTGTATCTAAGTTTCAGAAAGTATGTAGCTGTCTTCCTATCTTACCAATGTTCATCTGGACTTTGAGACGTTACCTTGGGTCTGTGGGGAACTGGGGTGGGAACAGAGGTGGGGGGGGTACATTATAACCCTGAGAGGAAACATATGTTCCTTCTTTTCCAGCATTTTACATGTTTTCTTCCTGTCTCTCTGCTCTGCCTTAGTACCTCCAGGCAGAGACACATGGGTTTGACCTGCTACGAGGGAGATTCAGCTCACATTATCCTGTCTCTGTCCCATTGTTTCTGCCTCATTAAAAACCATACATATTTTATATTGGAAGAGGCACAATTAACTTGCTTTTCCCAAGCCAGCCCCTAGCTTGATGAAATGCCAAAGAAAGAAAAATACTTCCTGGATGATCATAGACAATAAGCAAAAAAAATGCGTACCAAGAAAGTGATAGTTTGCAGTAATTGTGCAAGTAAAAATGGGCCCCCAGGCAAAGTGGGAATACTCCCCTCCTCTTTTGCTGTAAGTTCCCGTGCTAGAAAAAAGGAATTCTCTTTTTTTTCCCCTCTTTATATCAGAGGAAATGGTTTGGTCTATGAAGGAGACTTTTTGGAGAATGTTGTATAGTAGGAAAGGAAGAATAAGGATTTAATGCTAAAACCAAAAAGTATCTGGCACACTGCACTTTTCTTACTCTCCCTCACTCTATCAAAGTCCGACACCTCCAGCTACTCATGTAAATGGTCGCTAAATCAGGTTGGAAAGCTCACCACAGGAGCTTCTCACTTGCAGATATAGTGATATGGGCCCCTTATAATGATGGGCTCCAGACCAACATAAAAGATACTTTGGCTGTGTTATATTATTTAAAGGTGCAAAAAAGTGAGAAAACTTTCCGTGGATGCCTGCTCAATTACAGTAGGTAAGACCAGAACTTTCTAATCACTGGGACTGTCAACTGATGTGGTCACAAAAATCTGAGAGCTTTAAAACTCCCTGGGACAAGAACAGACACTTTTTTTTTTTTTAAGAAAAATCCTCTTAAAAACACCCTTGAACCATTTTAGTTATTGACGGACTTTGTCAGGACAGAGCATGGTGGCCTTGGCCAGACAATACGACAAAAGTTGATTCAGAAGGGTACCATCTGCAGGTGTTTCCTGTAGAGCCAAGTGCTTATGGTCAACGTACAACTTTGTTAGTATTCTACTGCCTTACCAAGAAATATGCAGTATGGTAACAGCACAGTATACTTCCCTTTTTTTCCTCCTTCCTTTTCTCCCTCCCTCCTTCCCTCCATTCCTTCCTTTTCTCCCTCCCTCCTTCCCTCAATTCCTTCCTTTCTCCCTCCCTCCCACTCTCGTCTATTCATGCAACTATATAACACATCTGTATTGAGTATCTGAGTACCTACAATATACAATGTACATAAATACCAAGTGATGGGAAAACAAAAATCATGGCACACATCTTATCCATTTTTAAGGACCAGTTCGAGCCCAAATCTACACTTGAAGACTCTTCTACCTCCCCATTCTTAGAACCCTTTTGCTCTTGTAAGTCAAGTGTGCAGTTGTAACTGGAAATACTTTGGTCTCCTGCAAATCCTGTATTGATTGATTTCTATTTACACCATGTGTTCATATTAGCTTCACAGTAAGGTTGTAAGATTTTTTATTAACATGCACACAACATGCTATTCACTTTATCTCTCATGGTCCTGGACCCGTTATATTAAATAATATGTACTAAGTAAGTTCTAAGTGCCTGATTTATAGGTACTTTGACTCTATTGTAATATGGCAGGTAGATAGGCCATTTTACACCTAAGTTCACCTATTTATTATGATATTAATAATGCTCAGCTTCTCTCTTTTTCTATATTTTTTTTAGGCTAAGTCTCTTATGTAACCTGAAAAAATATCTGAATCTTGGACCTCCTCTGGGGAGCTAATGATTTCAAAGTAATTTGTCTGAAAGCAATTATTCAATTACCCTATTCCATATATCCCATTCCATTTTTCTTTTTCCCTAGGAAGAATATACTATTTCACTTAGTCTCCTCAAAGAGGGATGGGAAGAAAGTTTAGTAAATCAGAAAGGGCTCCAGTATGATAAGTAAGAGTTTTTCACTGCTTCTGAGACACAGCTCCTAGAGTTATTATGATTATTATTACTAATTATATATTATATAATAATACTACCATTAATGAGAGCACCACCTCTTTTAGAATTTGTATCCAATAGCCCCCTCAGGGTTAGAGATGATATCACTATTCCCATTTCCCAGCAGGCTTAAATGATATCCCTAAGCCCATATATTTAGCAAAGAGCAGACAATAATCTAACATAGGTTTCCTGATATTATATTCAGCTTCCTTTCCTATGTGTATATTATCCCCTTTTTAAAATAAATGTATTTATGGTAAGTAAAGGATAATATCATCGAGCCCAATGTTTTCCAAAGTGTTTTCTACAGAATCGTAATTTATAAAATGTGGTAGAAAAAAGAGGGATCCAATAAGTTTGGGAAATGCTAGGTTTAAAAACTGTTAAGCTTCAGTATTTCTCAGAGCATCTACCGTGCTGTTATGCACCGTGATTCAACACGAGCCTGCAGCATCTCCCAGACTCATTAGACTGTGGAGCATATAGCACACAGCATGTATGTGTTCAGAGTTTCTCAAACTTATGTGAGCAATGGCTCATTACAGTGATCAACAACTCCTGAGATTTGTGTCCCAGGACACATACTTGGGGCAATACTGATCTCTACCAATGCCTCTTTTCTCCCTATTAAAGTGTTTCACTATCATGTCTTTAAATTAAAGGAAATGATGCTATCACTGAATATGGATCTTACTTCAATAAGATCACAAAAGAAAATGCAAATATGTCTTACTACACCCTACTGGCATTTGAAATTGCATTTGGTACCTGACTTATTAGTTTCTTTTTACTACAGTTTAGCCTGTATAAAGAAGAATGTGATTTCTACCATTTAAACCCTATCTGCAAAACGATCTTTATATCTTTTTAACTGAAAACGTTCTCTTTGGATTTATGACTTGCATCTGGCAGAGAAAAACTATGTAATTTATACAATTCATTACAACAGTAGTAACAAGAATAAGAGTCACAGCAGCCCTTAGGATCTTACAGAACAAATTTGAAACTAGTCCTTGCTAATGTTAGGCTTTCATTTGGAGAAAAACTATTTGGTATTATATGTGTATGTGAAAGACAGGATTTGAGTTTCTATACCCTATAGGAAGTACACATCAGGGATGTGCTTTTATATGTTAAGAAGTGTTAATAAAAGACCAAAATCTATCTTTAAATATTTCCTTCTGTATTCCCATGCCTTTTAACTAGAAACCCCTGGGAAGAAAAATTTTACCAGCAATGATCCCCAGGCCCTATCTTTCTCTCTATAAAGACCACATTCTCATGTGCCCCACATGATAGGATCAGAATGGAGTTGGTTCAATTAATCCAAATATTTCCATGCAGGATACTGATTATCAAAACTGAATCCACTGTGTGTTTTCCTCTGCATCAGAAGTTCTGCAGGTTCTTGTGATAAAATGGCCAATCATTAGACAAAAATGAATAAAACAGAAAAAAAATAACAATTAAAACTCTTGCACTAAGCTATCTCAGGTGCTAGGTGAGTATGTTTATATTCCTGGAATTGGGGATCATAGCAAAAAAAATGAAGAAAGGCTTTCAAGGGATAAGACAAGTAGGCAAAGCAACATTTATTAGTATATAATAGCATAAATGTGAGTTTCTTATAGGTTCTTTCCCCCAGTTATTATGGAACACCTGCCATTAGCCATATACATACAAAAATCTCCAGCAGAGAATGATTAAAAGTAATTAGAACAGGTGTTTATTGGGCTGGGAAATTAGAAGGGAGAATTTAGATTATTCATTGAAGAGAAGCCCTCAAAGTGTCCTTGGATCCTGTGAAAACTTGGAAGTGGAAGGAATGTCTCTTTACTATGCAAGTCCAGTGAAACAAATTCCTGTTGCTTTCAGGGAGAAAGTAAGGATATCAAAGCACAACATACCAGTACTATTCCAAAGGGTAAAAGAGCTAAACCACGGAATAAGGAATTAGTGTTAATTAGCCTCCGTTAGCCCATTAGCCTTGTAGGCCAATATGGAGGTTAAAGATAGAATTCATACATCTTATTCAGATTTGCTCTGCCTATATCATATAACAACATTACCAGTTTTCCAAAGCATGAGAAGGTTTAACATTGACCAATATTGTTGTGGGGTATCTCTTATATACAAAGTGTTTCTAGAAACTGGTGCCTATATATAATAAGTTAGCTTGCAGTGATCTTTTTACTTAGAAAGTAAAAATAAAGAGGGATTAGTACTTCATCCTGACCTCTTCTAACATTTATTCACTCCTTATATCATGGTTTATAGTCTCCTCTCTCTCCTATTCAAATGAGAGCTCCTTGTCAGTAGGATCCATCTCTGATTTTCATTTTAGGTTTCTTAAGCTCTACTACTTGCTTTGCCCAAGAAGTATTCAGTACATGGTCAGTGAATGAGTAGATGAACAAATAAATTTAAAAATAAATAAATTGAAGACAGAGATAGTGTCTCAGACATTTACTCTGAACATATTTTCCAACTAATTATAAAACTGATAGACTCTAATTTAATCTAGACTTAAAGTAGATAAAAATTTTATTCCATTAAAATTGTTTTATTTCATCATAAATGATCTATGGAAGCAATTGAAAGCGCAATGCATTTTTTTTTAATTTTCAACACAAATTTCCTTTTTTTTCCTATTACTTAGAATATATGCAATATTTTAAAGCTCCATATATGTTCTAATTTCTTCTCTTTATATTTCCATGATACACATCTATTTTTGATTCCCAGCAGGAATTAGAGGTTTTGGCAAATAGCACTCTTCTCTCTAGACATGGAATGTTTTAAACGCACTTTCCTAGATAGTACAGTTATTCTCTGAACAAATAACACTGAGCAATATCACAATTTAATAATACTCTCTATGCTGTGTGCCGTTTGCTGCTTCAGATGTTGTTTCCTTCTCTAGGCTTTCACTGATTTTCTGCTTAAAATTTAGTAAAGCTGCAAAATTCTATGAAGAGCAGAATCATTCTATGAGCTTGTTTTGTTATATTAGAAACAAGTGGAGACTGTGAGTTCCTTGCCTGTCAATTACAAACAACTTTTGCCTGGTCCCAATGGTTGGTGTTATTTTAAAATGATTTTAGTATTATTTAGTATTCAAAGCAATAAAAGCACTTGCAAACAGTAATGTCAAACACCAGTCATTTTTAGACAACTCCCACCCCCTATGCACACACAAATACTTGTTCCTGGCAAAGCAAGACTGTGAAAGAACAGAATTAGAGCTTGGTGCTGGATCCTTTAAGTCTGGGGAAAAATCCATACTCTTAATTCAATTACTGCAGTGGTGAATATTTCATATGCATCAAGACACACTATAGACTATCAAAAACAGGAAATAGGGCGCCTGGGTGGCTCAGTTGGTTAAGCGACTGCCTTCGGCTCAGGTCATGATCCTGGAGTCCCGGGATCGAGTCCCGCATCGGGCTCCCTGCTCGGCAGGGAGTCTGCTTCTCCCTCTGACCCTCCTCCCTCTCATGCTCTCTGTCTCTCATTCTCTCTCTCAAATAAATAAATAAAATCTTTAAAAACAAAAAACAAAAAACAAAAAAACCCAGGAAATATAATTTCTCACTTTAGGAAAAAAAATTGATTCCTTTATCCTGTGGATTTGTACTTGCTGTTTTTCTTTAGTCTGTCATCTAAGGGTTTAATTATAGTATATGTTTGATGAAGAGTAGAAGTTTCATTAGACAACGTCCCAGGTGAGCTAGCAAGTATGTTATTAGATATGCTTTGACTAAGAAAGCAAGGAAGCAGATTTAGAATGATTGTAAGCATTCAAATAATTCTTATAACAAGAAAGGCTAATTTTGAGTGATGTTTCTTGTTTTTTTTAGAATGCCTAAGAGAAGGTGATGGTAAAGATTATTTATCAATGCAATAAGTTTGAGGTCTAGGCCCCAAGGCAGCTCTATGTTTTTTAAATGCACAAACACACTTGCAAAAACCTCCATCTTTGGTCTCCTGCAAAGCAGGCGCTGCTTGGGTGGTTCACTTTTATCTGAGAGTTCTATCACGGAAAGCCAAAGTTAAATGTTCCCTAAGCATAAGAGGTGTGACCCATAATTCTATAATATGCGGTACAACACACACATCACAGTGACTCAGAGTCAATCAGAAGGAACAGGAACTCCACTTAGAGCACTTATTTTAGCAAAAGGCCAATCCTCACCTTTCATTTATATGTCTTTGTTAAAGGCTCTTTTAGCTCAAGGGTCTTTTCTTCTCTCTCTTACCAATTTCCTTTGAGTGTTGGCCTTCCGTTTCAACTGAGTTATTTTGATGATAATGTTTCCTTTAAGATGATTATTTGTTTAAAGTTCAGGGTAATAAAAGTAACTTAACCCACTAAAAATATTCTGGGGAGCAGAACAACATTTTAGGATGTTAATTGCTTATGTTACCAGTCATCCATGAAACATATGCTGAAAATGCTCTTAAAGGTTCCAAATGTCTCCTGCAGCTATAAATCTTTTACAGGTACAATTATGTGTGAACAGAAATAAGAAAAAGTGCATTCAACATCTGGAGTCAGATGGTTTACTGAAGTAAAATTACAAAATTAAATTTAAATGAACTTAATTAAAAAGAGGAGGGGGATCAAATTTAATATGGACATTCATCATGTCCTCATTGAAGTTTCTTCTAGCACCAGAAAAATACAATAGTCTGAATACAAAAGTTGGATAAAGCCTCTAATGGAGTGTGAAAAGGTGACCAAAGAGATACGGTGGGGCAGAAATATTCTCTTTTTCTCCCTGCTATGTTAACGACATAGAATACCCAATTGTTTTGAAAAGACAATATCAATCAAGAAACTGAGCTTGGAAACTTAGCTGTTTCAACATCTCTTCTGTTTAGAGTTTCGCTATACATATTTCGTCACTTAAGGATGGCAATTACTAGGTTCGGTTTTTAATTCAATGAAGCATGATTGAATACTCTAACAACATGCAGCAAAAACAAACAAACAAAAAAACCCCACCAAACAGGAAAGTGTTCATTTCAAATCACCTGCCCTTTTAGTTCTCATTCTCTAAAACAATAATATTAACAAAACAGATGAGCATGGGGAAAGGGACGGGAAAAAAAGGGAGAGAGGAGGCAAACCACAAGAGACTGTTAACTATAGAGAACAAACCAACCAAGGGTTGATGGAGGGAGGTGGGTGGGGGATAGGCTAAATGGGTGATGGGCATTAAGGAGGGGACTTGTGATGAGTACTGGATGTTGTATGTAAGTGATGAATCACTAAATTCCACACCTGAAACCAGTTTTACCATATAAGTTAACTAACTAGAATTTAAATAAAAACTTGAAATAAACAAAAAGAAAAAAATCATGATCATCATCAAAATATTGACCCCCTTTAATACTGTGGTACTGAATTCTTATTGCTCATTGATCAGCTTCTGTCTTCCTAGTTCTTAAACATCCTCAAACACTCTTCTTAATTTTATGCTATGCTTATATGCTGAGGGATACATGTTAAGAAATGAAATTATATATCATAAAATTACTTATCTACAGTTATATGAAAAGAACATTTTATTTTATTAAATTGATTGACAGATTCTCAAAAGACAGCCAATGTTATTTGGCAGGTCTTTGCTCCCTGGTGGTTCTACATATGATGGACATTGCTAGAAGTTTGGTTTATGAAAACTTTATACCATCAGCTGATACTCAGATTCCAGTCATGTCATCTTTCCCTTCTTTTCCATAAATATTTAGTTTTCTCATACTTAGCATTAGCATATTTCCTTTAGATCCTCCTTATCTAAACGAGAGACTCCTAACACCTCCCCTTCCCATCTAATATGGCACACACTGACTGGTCAAGTGGAAAGCTAAGGCAAAAAATGCTTAAGCAGAAAAAAGGAGTAAACAGTGGAGGAGGCCAGACAAACATAAAACAGGAAAGCTAACCAAATACCTGAGGCTGAAACCAAGGAGTACATGATGAATGCATATTTATTGAGCACATACTATTTATAACAGTGTGTTGAACACTTTCAAATACAGTAGAGCAGTTCACACAGCAACCCTATGATAAGAGAACAGAGAATAATAACACTTATATAACTTCCTCAACATTGGACAGCTGGTAAGTAGCAAAGCCAGAATTCAAATATCAGCCCTTTTTTTTTTTTTCAAGATTTTATTTATTTATTTGACAGAGAGAGAGATAGTGAGAGCAGGAACACAAGCAGGGGGAGTGGGAGAGTGAGAAGCAGACTTCCTGCCGAGCAGGGAGCCCGATGTGGGACTCGATCCCAGGACCCTGGGATCATGACCTGAGCTGAAGGCAGACGCTTAACAACTGAGCCACCCAGGCGCCCCAAATATCAGCCCTTTGATGCCACATCCCATGCTTTTACCTCTATCACATTGCCTCAGACTCTGCAGCTGCTGGGAACCATATTAAGGGAGACTGAGTATAACAAGAAGATTGAATCTTATCTTACAGTGGGGATAGAGAAATAACCAGTGGTACAGGTGAGAATGAATAATGAATAATTTTAACTGTTAAAAAAAGTTCATTCATCTAAATCATGTGTTCTTCATTGTCTCACAGCATTTGCTTCCCATAAAAAGTACAAAAATATTACATTTTTAAATTTCTGCGGTATCTCTACATTGTAGGAAAAGAAGAGAAATAGCAATTTTATAATTCATAATAATCCCAAAGGTACTGATGGTCTGTGTCACTAACTGTGACCCCATTCTATTCATAATCTATTCCATATGTATGTATTTTATTTTTTTCAGAGAACTGAATACCTGCTCCTAAGGTCATAAACAGAAAACAGCTTAATTTTCAGAGATATTGGGCCTGAAGCATTAGATTTAATTACAACTTGAGTGACTGGCCAGCTACAGTGCATCCAAAAACTTTATGATTCCCTCCCCAAAAATGTTGATTTTAGAAGTGTCTTAAATGGTAAAAAGAAAAGAGTCGTTTATGATTCTGCTAAAGTTCTCAAGTCTTTCTGCAAAGACAGAAAGTCAGGACAAAGGAAGAGGTCACTAGAACTTGCAAAACACGTATCTTCACTCAGTTCAGAGCACAAGACATTGAAGATGAGCAAAACTGTGGGGTAACCAGTATTTTAGAGGATGCACAAAATGAGAAAATGTAGTACTTCTAAAGAAAATGGGAGAACACAGTCATGTTGACAGTTATTCATTCACTCATTGTATCAAGGAACGGAACAGACCAGGGGAAGAAAATGGGGAGGGGTGGAACAGTTTATAAGTAGGTTGGTGGGGAAAAAAATCACAAAAGGAAGTCATTAAAGTTTAACAATGAATTCCACAGCTATGTCTGTATCTGATGTGCCAAACAGTGAGTGCAATGTTCTGCTGGTAAAGGAATTTAAGGGGATTTTTCCGATTAAAGTTGAGCCACTGGGTTCTATAATGACAGAACTCAGAGGAAGCCAGCCCATTCAGTGTAAGACTAGCTCACTGACAACGACGGTTTGGCTCAAGTCAAGAGAGTATCTGTGTGTCCTGAGTCATACCACTCTTCTGAAGGACAACTGTCTCCTCAGCAACAGTCAAAGTGGGAACCTCAGAACTCTTCATGTTCTTGGAAAGGTCTGCCTTACCACCGCTGAATCTTACACTCAACACTCTCCTTGCCCCGAACACTTACAGTGTCACCACAATCTGTGAGAGCAGCAGACAGCTATCATCAGGCCTCTGCACATCAGTCACTGTCATCTCTTGTCCTTTCTTCTCTAACACCCATAGGATTTTGTTCACTACTTGTTCCGACCCTGGCCCCATACCTCTTGAAACCCTTTCCCTGACATTAGATCAACCACCCGGTAAGTCCACTTATTCTCAACTTCCTTTGGAAACTTCCCTTTCACTTTTTGCACTAGTTGAAACCTGGCTCTCCTCCACAACACTGATTCCCCTAAAGTCCTTCCAAGAGGTAGCTTTTCCTCTCATAGATCCCTATAACCAAGGAGGCTGAAAGTATGTTAGGTGTCCTCCTTGCTCTTCATTACTGCACCCAAAACTTTCTCTTCTTCATCTATAAAATTCCAGCTTTCATTTCCACATCATCAGGCTATACCACCCTTCACCCCTGCTGGTGTTTCTTCTACCATTCTCCAGTTTTTTCCCCTCTGGAATTTTTAGTGCCTGGTTCATGATCACTCCTAATACTACTCTTATTTAATTTTTTTACATTTCCATATCCAATATGATGATCCTTCCCATATCCCATCCTCTCAGTTCCAAGATTTCATCAGCCATCCTTCCTAACCCCCTCACTCACACAGTCTCACCTCTGACCTTGTTGTTAGCTGTAACTGCAGCCCCTAAAAAAATCTCCATTTCAAATATTCCTTTCTCTGATCACTCATCTTTCTTGTTCTTTCTTTCCTGTTCTTATCTTTCCTGTTCACTCCCTTTAACATCTCAAATCCTACAATTCTGCAACACCACCAGGACCTAAAATCCACTCTCTTAATATCCCTGGGTTTTCTCCCCCATGATATCTTCTCCTGTCTCCTTGCTAAGGAGATCATCATTATAACCATACCTAACTCCTTTTTTGCTTTGGTGAACTTTCCTGGTGAAATCATAATCCTTATTAAAGTCAATCAGACAACCACTCAGTGCCTACACTCATGCATTCTGATATGCCTGATGTTTGGTAGATAATCAAATGAGAACGTCTACACACTCTCACTATCACATCTGTGCCTATCCTTAACTCTCCAATTACTGTGGATAAGTGCCCTGTGCTCTTAGTCAAGGTGCCTCTCCACTTAGGCACAGAACCTTATCCTGCCCTCTTACTAGAATTATTGCAGCATGCTCCTAAGTGATCTCCCCACTTATACCTTGCCTGCCCACTCCATGTGTCTCCTTCTATCATCCACTCTCCACATGGCAGCCAGATCCTCAGAAAAGTATAAGTCAGATAATCATGCTACTCCTCTATCCAAAACCTCCAAAGTCTTCCCATCTTACTAAGTAAGAGCCAAGTCTTTCATGGTACCAGCTCCCTACATGATCTGGTTCCACACTGTCTCTCAGACCTCATCTCCTACTATCTCTCCCTCTTTCACTCCAACCTCAATGACTTCCTTGCTCTTTTACAAATATGCCAGGCACCCTTTTGTCTCAAAGCCTTTGTACTCACTGTTCTCACTGCTTAGAAAACTCTAGATATCAGCATAGCTTGCTTCCTCACTTCCTTCACATCTTGCTTCAAAAGGTCTCAAAAGTTCTATCTAGAAAAGCTCTCCTAGGTCACTCTATAATTCAACACCTCTATTTTTTCTCTCTGGCACCCATATATATATAAAATACATATGGGTGTATAAAATATGTAAATGCTACATCTTTTCAATTTGTGTCTTGCTCAGTGCTCATCTTTTCCACTAGAAGGTAATCCATGGAGGCAAGGGTTTTTATCTGTTGGGTTTACTTCAGTATCCCCAGTACAATGCCTAGAAAGACCTAGCTGGTGATCAATAATTATTTGTTCAATGAAGGAATCAACAAATAAATGGGTATATGAATAACTAGCAAAAGAGAAAACAGAAAGTTATAATGTTTTTCACATGGAAAATTAATATTTAGAGATGGTTATTTTTGCTATGAAATCTTCTGTGTATGAAGTCAGGATTTTGGAGGGATCCTAGGATACAACAGTTGTCACAGTGGTGCAGTGACAATATAACAATACAGCTCATTGAGCAACACAAAAACACCAAGGTTAAAGTAAATCCTTGCAATTCTAAAATTACCATGTCTAATCTTAGCAGTAACTGTCACTCCTTGAGGAAAGAGTTATTTGGTAGATCTTGCCCTTTCTGTTTAACCTGCAAAAGTTTCACTTTTGATGATGTGTACTTCCTACTTTCTCAGAAATTCTCTCTCATACACACACACACACACACACACACACACACACACACAAGCAGATAAAGTCTAAAAGCTGACACACATGACCTAGGGGTAGGATGTCAGAACATATCTTTTTGCCTAATACTAGGATGTAATCATAGTATGCCTACACAATTTATGTTTCTCAGCATCCCTTGCCCTCAACACTCCCAAACAAGCAGAATTTATATTTTTAAGCTTTTAAAATGTTTTCCAGGATCACATTTGTGCCCTTACAATATATTTTTATAATGTATCTTTAGATAGTTAATTAGAATTTTTTGCAGATGGTTGATAAGACACCAGAGAACACATTATTAAAACTATTCCTTCCCCTTCCCACTCAATTCTGAAGAATCCTCCAGTGATATATAAAGATTATCTTTTATCAGAGGCTCTCAATCTATCCCAATTTCCCACAAGTCACTGTGCTCTAATGACATTTTGTCAGATGCATAACTTGAAAATAAAAGGAGAAAATTCACTTTTGACTTTATTACACCAAAAATGTCTGAATGATAGATGGAACCATTGCAGATATAGTGGTTGTTTGGTTCCTATTGTTAGTCATGTGTTATTTTGATCAGCTGCAAAGGAATAGTGGGTGACTGGAATTGAAAATACTTGTTTGCTGGAGCTTCCATGAAATGCTAATCAAAGTAGCTGAGATTTTAGAGACCCTACTTGAATTTCTATCAATTTCCATCATTTCATGATCCCATTACTGGGTAGGGTCTTAAGGATTTCTCTTTGCTGATTATATCTCATCTCCATTTTTGCTTTGGGGAGAAGCAGAGGTCAATGATTGAAAAGAGAAATTACCTTTTGAATTGGGAATACTGAAATAATAGTATCCAGATCAGCCAGAACCCAAGAAAATTGTTTCACTGAATTTTTAGTAGTATGGTCTGCTGTGATGATTAAAAACTACAATTTTTCAGGCTAATTGGGTCAGTTATAAACACACAGAAATCCGTATGGAGTTTCCTGAGATAACATTTCTCATACTTAACTTTATTCCTATCTTAATTCTTTGGTTACTCTTCCGGTTAGTTGCAGAATTTTGTGATCCAAAGAAAATTTAAACTAGATTCTAACGTAAGGACAGAATGAACCATACCCAGGCTTGAAGGATCATTAGTTACAATTGTTCTCTTAGTAGAATAAATTAGTAGGAATGAGGGTGGGTTTAACAGTCAGAGAAGGTAAAAATGATGCTACCCTGTAGCTGGAGGTCTTGGGACCAGGGAAGAGGATGACAATGCATGTATATAAACATCTTCACAATGGTGAACTTTAGATGGTGTTCAAATTTTATCCCTAAAAAAACTAAATGGGTGATACTCTTGGTTGGTATTTCATGTATCAGCCAATTTCTCTCACCCACATCCATTAGGTTAACATTCTTCTCTGGCACTCTGGATAAAAATTTGGACACTATGTTTAACTTCATCCATCATTAATAGCCCTTGATTGCTTCTAACATTACTAGATAAACTGGGAACTCTGGAAGATTTTCTGTAACATGTTGTTGTTGGAATTTCCTGTTTATTATCTAGGTGATTTTTCTAATAATTATGGCTTTATTCTTTTTTAATTTAAATTCAATTTTATTAACATATAGTGTATTATTGGTTTCAGAGGTACTTTTGTGATTCATCAGTTGCATATAACACCTAATGCTCATTCCATCAAGTACCCTCTTAAGGCCCATCACCAGTTACCCCACCCCCCACCCACCTCCCCTCTAGCAACCCTCAGTTTATTTCCTATAGTTAAGAGTCTCTTATGGTTTGTCTCCCTCTGTTTTCATCTTGTTTTTCCTTCCCTTCCCCTATGTTCATCTGTTTTATTTCTTAAATTCCACATATGACTGAAATCATATATTTGTCTTTCTCTGACTGACCTGCTTCACTTAACATAATATCCTCTAGTTCCATCCACATTATTGCAAATGGCAAGATTTCATTCTTTTTGATGGTTGAGTAATATTCCATTATATATATACATTGCTACTATAAACATTGGAGTGCATGTGCCCCTTTGAATCACTATGTTTATATCCTTTGGGTAAATACCTAATAGTGCAATTACTGGGCCATAGGGTAGCTCTATTTTTAACTTTTTGAGGAACCTCCATACTGTTTTCCAGAGTGGCTGCACCAGTTTGTATTCCCACCAACAGTATAAGAGGGTTCCCCTTTCTCCACGTCCTCACCAACACCTGTTGTTTCCTGAATTGTTCATTTTAGCCATTCTGACCTGTATGAGGTGATATCTCATTGTAGTTTTGATTTGTATTTCCTTGATTAATTATGGCTTTTTTCTTAAAGGACGTGTGATTAACAGTTCTTTGCAGGGGCAAAGACTATGGTGTGTTCAAGCAAACTGTGTTTTTTGACCCAAGACACTTCCCCACCCCCAATTCATATTGACTATGTTTGTAATGAAATGGAGTCAGAAAGTAAAGTCAGGGCTATAGGGGTGTATTTGTCTTAGATATCAAACACTTAAAGTAGGATTTATGGAGGGGCGCCTGGGTGGCTCAGTTGGTTAAGCGACTACCTTCGGCTCAGGTCATGATCCTGGAGTCCCGGGATCGAGTCCCGCATCGGGCTCCCTGCTCAGCAGGGAGTCTGCTTCTCCCTATGACCCTCCCCCCTCTCATGTGCTCTCTCTCTACTCTCATCCTCTCTCTCAAATAAATAAATAAAATCTTTTTTAAAAAAAAAGTAGGATTTATGGAAGCAGAAGGCTGTGGGTCAATATCCAAAAAAAAAAAAAAAACTGGATTGTAAACAAGTAAAGGAATTTCTGAGGTGTGAAGGAGAGGAGAAAGGAGACTGGGAAGGGATGGAGAGGAAGACAGGGGCAGGAAGATAAGCAGAAACTCTGGTTTAGTAAAAAATATGTATCTGAAAAAAATTAGAGTGAGAGAAGTCTGGGAAAGACTGATTTACCTCAAGAATCAACCCGAGAGACCCTTTCCTCCCCACCCTACCGACAGGGATGTATTGTAAATATTTTTCATTCATACCCATGCTGTCCTTTGGAGTAGTTCCAGGACACTGAAATTTGGGGTCTATGCATCATAACACCAGAGACTGGTTCAGACACGAGTCAGAGGCAGTTATAACAACTGACTTTTGTGGTTAACACAATTTAGAGAGGAAGCAAATATATTAGAGCCCAAAACAACTGTAAGCCTTTGTTCAATGTGAAGGCATCCATGATGACCTATTAAGATCCTTTTAGACATAATTTTCAAGTCAGACAAGTGCTATTAATAAGGAATCAACTTTCTAGCAATACTAAGTTCTGTATAATGAATTTAAGTTTCTCAAAGTGTTTCCCATTTATTATTTTATCTTTTTATAAACCTCCAGAGGAGTACAGTGAGTATTAACCTCATTTTACAGATTAAAACCTAAGGCCCAATAGTTAAGTGACTAAGATCTCAGAGGCAAAAGAAGGAAAAAACAAACAAACAAAAAACTTCTCTAGCTAAGTCAACTGTAATGGCAGGATTAGGATTTCGGTCCACTGATTCTTAAATCATTGCTCTTTCTATTATACCCCCCTGCATCAGTGTCTTTTTTCTCAAACAAGTCTGTCTGGCTGACACAGTGTTCTCACACTGCAAAAGTGGCAAAGCATTCAGCACTGCCTGGTTCTCTACAGAGATTAGGAGCTCCAAGTCTCCAAGGGACACAAATCAGTTCAGCATGATCTACTGGATTTTTCTGGTAGGCTTTCATTCTGGACAACAGAAAACACAATTTGATATACAGTGCTCAGACAAAACTATGACTTCTGTGGTCCAGAAGTGAGTGACTAGACTGCCTCCATGGAGGTTTATTGTTTCATTAAGGCCAATCACATGCATGTTTCTCCTACTTTTGTTTTTCTGCTCAAACTGCCCAGTCTTGGGGATTTTAAAAAGCCCTGTTCAGTTTAACTCTGGCCCTTCTGATATCTGAGATTTAATGACTTTCATTAGGATGTTATCTTGAATTCCATGTATATATGAGAAACCATGACTTATGTATGAGAGTTAGAACTTGGTGGTAGTTCCTAGAAAGCACATCTAAATCATGAAATAAAACATTAAACTCAAATGCAAAGTAATTTAATTTTTAAAGGAATGTGGTATTCAGATAAAAGGAACCATAATAGTACATTCATTTACTTATATGTATGAAAGTGTGAAGTTGTACCGTCATTTTCAGGTATCAGTTTTAAGTAATGCATCTTCCAGGCTATTTAATAATCATCCTTCCATTATTCCATAAATAGATTATGTGAATACAAGCTGTTAAACTAAAAGTTACCGCAATAATATAACTGAATAAAACAGCAGGGCAATTTGAGAGGAATATACTCAGAAGACTAAATTTGAATACTGAATTGCCAAAATATACCCTTTGAAAATTCACGGATATAAGGTCATCTGTGGTATACAAAAAAATGGACAAATAAGTTGGTTAAGTCACATTGTGTTCAATGTATTATGGACCTGCTATAAGGCCACATGAAAATGGAGACCAAAACATATGTGGAAAATATACTAAAATGGTAGCCATCAGAGAACTAAAAATGCGGAATATAGTCTCACCCTATGAAGATCTGGCTCACCTTGAAGTTGGTAAAGAATGGGTATTGTTTCTAAATTTAACCTTTTCATTTCAACAGTTCAGAGTCCAAAGAATATACCTGGGGCAGAGATGATCTTGTCTGACTCCAGTTAACCACAACATGATACATTTTCTACTTAAGTTTGAAATGTATCTAGACACTTTGTTCTATTCCATAAAATATGGAAAGTGTAAATAATACTTTATTCAGTATTATATTTGGCCTCAGATCTAAGAGTGTGTGTGTGCACACATATATGTAAATACACGCACAGAGTGGGAGACTTCTCTTTTCAAAACAATCTTCTAATAGCACAATTTGCTATCCATCTGCCAACATCTTCATCATTATGACTCTCTTTTTAAGAAACATCATATGGGCGGCGCCTGGGTGGCTCAGATGGTTAAGCGTCTGCCTTCGGCTCAGGTCATGATCCCGGGGTCCTGGGATCGAGTCCCGCATCGGGCTCCCTGCTAGGCGGGGAGCCTGCTTCTCCCTCTGCCTCTGCCTCTGCCTCTCTCTCTCTCTCTCTCTGACTCTCATGAATAAATAAAACATTAAAAAAAAAAAAAAGAAACATCATATGGTTGTGCCTTTGATGTCAACAAGCATCCAGTATATCACCACACCATCAGGCATTCTTCATTTTTATGCAATCACCTGATTAACTACAGATTTGATTCTTTTGGAAACCCAATCTCTGGACCCATACTGAGTCTATGACTGGCCCCTAAGGTGTTAAAAACAGAATCACCTCCCCTTTCATTTGCCCCATTGATCTTAACCTTTGTGTCCCTTTGTGCCCTGATAATCGTATCTCTTCTGAATAGACACAGTTTCGTTGTTCAAAATGGAAACCATTTCTCCTACTTGGTCCAATTGTACAGAAATAAAAAAAAAATCTTGGTATTACTTAGTTTCCCTATTTTTGCCAAAATTCAACATTTATGGATTATAGATTTCTCTTGTATTTACTGTGGTTTTATACAAGGTAATTGAATAGAAACCCATATGGGTAAAAAAAATATTACATATAAACAACTTCACTTTCATATATAGTGTAAAAAACCAGAACCCAGTAATATTTAATGTCCTTCATTGTTATATCTTTAAATCTTACCACTGCAGGCAAATGTGAAAATCCTTAAATCGCTGGCCTCAGTGTTCCCATGTCAACTGGCATATCCTCAGGTTGATGATCCTGCCAAAAGTCAAAGGAAAGTGTTTATGAGACAGAGCCTGGTGGATGATTATTTTAATCCTGCATGTCCAGCACTGCCGGCAAGCTTGGTTTATGAATGCCTGCTGCTGTTTTAATGATAAGACCTCTTAAACACAGCTGAATGCAGTGCACCAATGGATTCTCTTCTTTTTTTTCTTCCCTAACTAAGAGACTGATTATTGATCTCCACCTGGATGCTCCTATTGAGAACACGCCATTCATGAATGCAAGCAAAAAGAATAATGGTGCACACTGCATGGGTAGTTTTAATAAACTGCAACAGAGACACAGTTTCCATGGAAAGAAAAGGAACCAATCCAATCTTAATGAAGTGTGTGCTTACATGACTGAAAAGTCTGTGGACGTTCTATGGGCCATGCATTGGATAGTCCAGGGCATCTGGGTTTAACTGAGCGCCACATTAGAGTGAATATAGGACCCCAAGGACATCCTATACTCCTACTCCAGGGAGGCTTCCAAGTTCTCCCTATTTCCCTTAGAATAGAAGCTTTGCAGGTAAGAATGGACAGATCTAACTACACTACTGGAACAGAGGGATTTGAACCCAGAAGTGGCTGTAGAGAAACAGAAGGGATATAGGCCCAGTAGGAAACTCGAGAATCCAAAACCTGAATACAGGAGGGTGAAAAGTAGATAAATTAATATCTCCAGGAGCTCTCTGAAGCTGCTTGAAAAACCAGAGAGGCCTTAGGTCAGGAATGAATGGTCCATTGGGCTTAACCCCAAACCTGTGACACTCAACCAACTAGAGATCTTTCAGATACACTCTGGGGTTCCAGGTCTTCTGCTGGTGGGAGGGTACATGAGATATGTATTTCAAATGTATCTGAGTAACTCTGTAGCTTGATCCAGAGTAAGAGATACTCATTCACTTGTTTACCACAGATTTTTTTCCTTTCACTTTCAGAACCAAGGTGTTTTAAAGTTAGAAAATGTCAGACATAGTAATACTTATATGGGTTTTTATTCTACCAGGGTATGAGTGTGTGTGTTAGTTTTTTAATGCTAAGAGAAGACATAAATTTTATATTCACCATTTGCTAAAGTAATTTTTGGAATTATACATCTGATGTTTTTATATTAAAAAAACAAAGCAGAAATATGGGAATAATGCTTCGATAGCAAGAACACATGCAATTGTGAAGATAAAAATGAGTGTATATACTAAGGAAGCTCCCTTCAGATGAGGGCCACAGAGGTCTCTACACCCCGCATAATGCCTGTCAAGGCATTAACCATACCACAGGCCCTCATCTCCTTGTATTTCAATTGTTGGAAAATGCAAGATTATAAACTTTAGCATAATACACTTACATTTTTCATATATGCTTTCTGAGTTCTGCATTACCTTAACATTTTAAAGGCCAAAGAGTCATTTAGGATAGAATGATCATTAGGTTAGTATTATTAAAGACTGAAAATATTTGGGCAAGTATTGAGGAAGGCAATCCTTGAATGTGAGTGTGCATAAGAAGTACTTGGAGGATTGTAAAAATACAAAAAAATTATTTGGCCCTACTTCCTAAAGATTCTGAATCAAGGGATCTAGGATAGGGTCCAGGACTATATATTTTCAAGGAAAACAGATCACCCCGATACACCTAACCCAAAGATTCAATTTGAGAACTAATTAGTAGAGACCAATTTCAGACCCAGTTAATGAGAAAAACTTTTCTCTTTAACCAGTTCCTTCTTGTGTTTTCTGGCTACAGCTGAGGTAAGTTAAGCACTGAATTTAGCAGAAGTATATGTAAGAGAACAACAGCTGCAATATTTAAAAAGGGAACTGGCTTTTTAAAAATCAGACATTGCCAACAACAAAACAGGTAAGACTAATTTGGAGAGAGATATAAACCCAAACTTGTTCCAGTTGTGTTGAGATGCTTTCTGCACAAATGAAGTTATTAAACCAAAAAAAAAAAAAGCCAAAGCTACACTTTCTCTCACATTAACTATGTTGCTTTTTTTTTTTTTTTTTTTTTTAGGATTTTATTTATTTTTTTGACAGAGAGAGAGATAGCCAGAGCAGGAACACAAGCAGGGGGAGTGGGAGAGGGAGAAGCAGGCTTCCCGCTGAGCAGGGAGCCCAACACTGGGCTGGATCCCAGGACACGGGGCTCGATCCCAGGACCCGAAGGCAGACGCCCAATGCGCTCCACCAGGCGCTCCACTATGTTGCTTTTTAACATTTGAGTCCAACATCTACTTCGAGTAATAAAGTGCAGCACAATGGCTTTTCACCTGAAATCCCTGAATCCCCACCATCATTTGCCTGCTTAAACAATTTGCAAATGTTATGTGTTCCTGTATGAGGCATTCGCCTTCATCCCATCCCCCACTCCCAGAAAGTCTACAGTTATTTTAAGATGGACACTGACTCATAAGGTTAAGAAACTTTGAATTGGCAGTCTAAGGATGTTGGTTCTAATCTTAGCTCTGCTTCTAACTCGTTTTGTGGCCTTCAGCAACTCACTTCACCTCTCTATACCTCAGTTTTCTCATCTGTGAAATAAGAAAGCTGAACCAGAAAAATCTAACTATTCTTCTGGCTCCTCAGTTCTAGGAAATGCCAATAAAATGGCAACAACTGGGAGGACTGACATGGAATGTATATTGCCATGTCCATTGGTCTAATCTCATTTATGGGGGAGAAAAAGCCTAGAGAGCTTTTCATACAATACCTTATGGTAAAAAATCAAGGATTGAACCCAGAATTTTAGACTCATACATCAATTCACTCTTTTATTCTAACACACAAAAAGTTTATAAAGCTGTATTCCCAGCTTACAGTTTTACTTATTGACCAAGGGAGCATTTCAAGCAGGATTTTCCTTCCTTGGCTGGAAGAGGGGTACAATGTGTCCTTTGGGGTTCTCTCCCAGATTTTCACAGGGAGAGAACATATGCTCAGGTCCCCAGATAATTGTGCTCTCACACTCACAGCTGTATGACAGACAAGAAAAAGCTGTCTATAAGCTTAAAAAAACAATAATCAGCATTTGCAAAAGTGCTCTGCGGTATCTTCAGGAAGTATTCCAGGGAGAATTGCTATTATAAAATGATCACTAGGTTCTCTTCTTCTGGATCCTACTCCACATTCAGACATTAATATTTTAGGTACATCAGTGATACTCATTTACTCATCCAAAGTTCAACAATCAGCAAGTATACCTGGCAACAACAGACCAAGTCCTTGCTCTCATGCAGATTACTGCCCAGCAAGGAACTGTGTCTCCTAGAAGGTCTGCTGCACTCCTGCCAATGTGGACTAAGGGCCAGGGAGAAGTACCGCCTTCCCAAGAAAAGGGCTCATGCTTCCTATAAATTGCCTTTTTTCAAATTTACAAACACAGCTCAGAAGAAACCCTATTACCTTAGTGTGAATCAGTTTACCCAAACAGCTTTCGTTGAACCTAATAAAGAATTAGACTCTGTATGTCTTTCCTCATTCTGTGAATACCTATTTGCTTATCATAATCCAACTCATTCAATAACACCTAGATCAAATTCTCCCTGTTCAATCTTCCAGTATGACTTTATCCTACCTACCTAAGAATGTACAGAGCAATCTCATTTATTTCTCTCATGCAGCACTTGAACTGTAGGAATTCTAGAACTTCACTAGTGTATAGGAATTATAAGTCATTGAGTTTAACTTCATTTTATGCATGGGAAAGAGTGGTCTAGAAAGTTGCAGAATAACTGTTAATGAATTATTACAAATCAAAGGGAAAGAACAGGAGAGCAAAAAAAAAAAAAACATTTGCTCTGCACTATGTTCTTTGGAAGATATTTTAAGTACATTATTTCAACTAATTCTCAGAAAAATCTTGCTCAGTATATATATTTACTATAAATATTTTCTATCATTAAATAATTAATTGAAATTATTATAATATAATATATATTACATATATATATAATTATCCCCATTTACAGGTGCAGTAATAAGTATCAGAGTGAATAAATAACTCAAACCAGGCCAAACAACTGCAAGTGATAGTTGGCAGAAGTGGGGTTCAAACACAGCTCTGCCTGAGATTGCCAGAGGCAGTTATTATCCACTAGTCCCCTCTACTTCCACATGGGAGTCACAGAGATAAGAAGTAAAAGCATTGAAATTCACTGAGAAAGGGGATTTGGGCAGCCCTGGCAATAAATCACAGGTCCCCAACAACTTGGTCAAGGGCCTGCTTCTGAGACCAATTCCCCTTCCCCTATGAAGGGCCAAGAGGATGAAGAAAGGCATGAAAGAGCCATCTTTGTGGGAGAGAAAGCGATGAAGACTGGCAGAATTTGCAAGTATCTGAGCTTCTGGCTGCTTATCATTCAGATGGGCATTGGTAATCACATTCTAACTTCAAGCTCCAGGAATGATAATAGCTGAGCAGTTGTAAAATGTAAAATCGGTAGGTTTCCACCTTGTATACACCACTCTCAGAGGGAACAGAGGATCTCCTGATCCTTATTTCCAAATATTACCCATCTTATACACATAGGAGGTATTTGGCAGCTTTGCACACCAAAAGGTAGATGGGAATTGGGCATGATGGGTGAACGCAGCTGTTCCCCTGAGGAACAGTAACATTCTCTATCTACTTCAAGTGGACCTTTCCTAATTATTCTGTAATGACAGCCTAAGTACCACTAAAATAATGACAATAACCACACCTTCTAGATATTTAGAAATTTCCACTTTACAAAGTATCTTTACATACACTGTTAATATCCACAAAAATTATATAAAGTGAATAGGATAGTTATTATTTGTCCAATTTTTATTTATTTACATTTTGAACCATTTTTTAAATAAGGAAACTGAAGCTAAATGAAGTGTTCAAGATAATGTGTAACAATGTAGAAACAATAAAAGTTGAAGTTATTGAGGTCTTGCATTGGGCCACACACCATTGCAAAGGCTATGTAAATTTGCATACTTAATCTGCATAACCACTGCATGAAGTAGGCATCGTAATCTTCATAGAAATAAATAATCCAAGGATTAGAGTGGGTAAAATGACTTCCCTAAGATCATAGAGCAAGTTAGCACCAGAGCAGGATTCAAATCCAGGCTTAAATCAAAGCCCACAGTCTCAACCAAAATCCAACCTCAAGTCTAAATAAAGTAATAGGATTTCCAGAAGTGTCTTCATTGCCTGAGCATCTGGACTACTTAGCCTGACATGCCCTGCCTTTTGTGCCATTCTGAGGCCTCTGTATCACACCCCAAAATATAGAGAAGTTCAGGTTATTGAACACTTCCATCAAAATTTGTTAGTACTCCATAATCAGGCAGTTCGAGCAAAATGATCTACATCAAGTAATGCAGCTACTTGACTTTCTTTCCCTTGTTGTGTTTATGTAGACTGAGCTTTGTTGCTTTTCTCACTTTCTCCTATAACTACTGATGGTTACCTGCCTACGTATGTGCAAAGCTGTATATAACACATAATGTGCATGCTCAAACAAACCTTTTCCATACTTCTTTCATGGGTTCAGAAAAAGAAACCTGAAGAACTGTGAAGAGAAGAGAGTGAAGAAAGGATATGTTAAAGCTCTTTTCCCTTCAAAGAGCAGTTCTCAAGTCCCCTTGCATATGGCGCCTGTGTGAATGAAAATGTGGCGTGCACTTGGGAAGCGCTGTAGGGCATGTGTCTCTGCATACATATGCATAATGTCCTTTTCACACTTTGGAGTTAACCAGATGCCTGGTTCTGCTGGAAGGGGTTTGGTAACCCACTTGAAATCATGAGGATTCATAACTCATTTATGCAAGCCACAGAACCCCTCTAGATGACATCTCCTGTTCTAAAGAACGATTGAGACAAAGATGTAATAAAGCTGAAAATGACAATGAAATATTAGCAGCTGCAGAGTTTATATGAGGCATTCCGGGTAGATGAGGGAATTATGCAAGTCAGAAGAAGAGCCTTCAGGCAACATGAGAAGCAAAAACAAAAGAAGTAATAAGAATGTCTAGGTGTCAAGGACTAATTCTGTTACTATGGAAAAGACCCTGAGGCACTGATTCACTGTATAGGCAGGTATGCATATATCCTTCTGTGCTAGGAAGGGCTGGGCAACACTGCTCCTCCATTCACACCTGACCTCTAAAATTACTTAACCCTCTGAAAAAGTGTGTGAAGGTTGGGGGTGGGTAGTTAGGATGGACCGAGGCTCTGCCTTGAGGCGGGACTTTAGGGTCTGATCCTGTTCTCCTGGCACCATCCTCCAATCAAATCATTCCCCATTGATTCTCAAAATTTTTTTCTGAGACACCAAGTTCATGCCATTTCTCTCAACTCCTTCATACCTCCTCCCCACCAACAACACCTCACTCAGGGATGAGATTCCTGCTCCGATGAGAATACAAAGCCCTTTATAATCCTACACAAATTTTTCACTTCCCTCCACATGGAGCTTCTTACATCTCCTAAAACACGTTCAGTTTACTGTACTTTTGCTCTGCTTGTCCCCTCTTCCTTTCTCACTTCTCCACTGGGCAAATTTCCTACTCATTCTTCTAAGAAACTGCTGACACATAAGCAGCTGGGTGAAGACTTGCTCAAACTCTAGGAAAGAGTTAATCATTCCCTCTGCTACATTCTCATAACCCTGCACACATCTTTACTTGACCACTTAGCATTCACTACTGGAATTGTAGCTTACATATTTTAGCCTGCACAAAACTATGAATTTCTGGAGGGCAAGAACAATGCCTATAAATATACCTTTTTATCCTCTATACCAAGCAAAATACCTAAGATATATTAGCTTAATAAATACATGTTGATTGCAAAAAATGAATGAATGACTCCATTTCCCTCCCATGTGCTTTTAGCAAATTAGAATGATTCTTCATCATTGTTTGATATACTGTAGTGGCGTTATTGAAGGGAAAAAAGCTATCTCTGGAAGGCAACCGATCAGAGTACTGGCTTGGCATCTTTGTCTTGAAACCTATCCCTTTTGCCAATTTCTTCTTAACTATAAAGGACACCCTTCTGTTATAATGCTAGGGCTTTCTCAGGTCACAGGATTAAAGCTCCCAGGAGAGAAGTAGTGTTGTATGCTTCAAAGAGCTTGGGTTTTGTAATGAGGTGGTCCTTGGCTCAAATCGAGGTGTAGCCTCTGGTAGTAATGGGAGCTAGAGCAAGTTTCAGAATCTAGCTGAACTTTAGGTCCCTCCTTGGTAAAATGAGGATGAATACTTACCCTATAACGCTATTATCAAGATCAAATTAAATTATAGCTGCCCACAACATAGCTCATTGTAGGTTCTCAGTAAACTGTAACATTTATTTTTTACATCTTCAGCCACAATCCCTCCACTTCTGAGCCCTCACAAAGTTCTTTTTTTCTTCTAGAATAAGGATTATCCTTGGTGGGTGGTTAGAAGATGCTTTATACACCATAATCATCTAGGGTGATTTTCCATGTTATACTCCCACATTCACTACTTGTGTAGTATACTAGGACTGCTGCAGAGTTGTGTATATTTTGTGTATATTTTATTTCTCAGAAGTTATCATATAGAAAGGAGGTTGAGAATCACTTCTCTAGAATTACCTTGGAAAGTCTTGCTCTTTATTTTCACAGCCATAATTCTAACTGGGACCCTAAACCTCTCACCCTAAAATTGGCATAATAGCTTCCTAGCTGACCTTCCTATTTAGAGGTTTTCCTCTTGTCAATCTATCCTATATATAATAGCAGGAATCCTATTATATATAGGATAGACTGACAAAAGGAAAACGAACACTCAGTAGTCTCCACTGGGAGAACTAGTTATCTTTCTCCTGAGACCCCCTGCAAGCTCTTTCACACCTTTTTGCCTTTGCTTATGCTCTTGCTTCTAAACGGAGAGTCCTTCCCTTCCCTTCTAGTCTCTATCCCAGCCCAACCCATGTAGCCAAAGAATTTCTACGCATGGTTCAAGACAAACTCAGGTAGAGTTAACCATCTCCTCTACTGTGCCACCACTGGACCCAGCTCACCTCTATTATTGCATTCATCATATTCTGTTACAAGTTATTAGTTTATAGCCTTTCTGCTGTACTAGGTTGTGAATTCTTTAAAGGAAGAAATAGTATCTTAATTATTCATGTATCTCCCCAGCAAGTTACATACTCCTAAATTTTTATTGAATTGAATTGGATTGAACTGAGATGAAGCCCTGTTCACACCCCATTTCAGCATTTAACTTGCTACTGTCACCTCCTAGGATGGGTGTTATGTGTGTGTGTACAGCATGTACTTCTGGGGGTCTCTCATCATTTCCACATTTTTTTCCATAGGCCCTTTTCGGACAAAGATTGCACAAGAAGAGTTGCACATCTACCGGTCAAGTTCATTTCAGACCCCAGGGAAGCTGGACAAGCTCTCTAGCCAACTCATGGATTGTGAAGAACAGCTTTTGTTAAAACACCTTACTGCTTCCTATTCATTAAATCCAAACTCCCTCCGGTGGACTGCAGGATGGTACTGCCAACCTGACTGAAACTCCACCCAATCTAACTGCCTGGACTGGCCTAGAATGTAGAACTGCTTCTTTTTGTGATTGTCCTGTGAACAGGACAGGTTTCTGTGCCCACATGTCTCTCTCTGTCTAGTGGGTGACACTGCTGCAGGCTAGTAGCACTCTGGTATATTCATTCTTCTGTGATGAACGTGTTAGCCTCTTGGAGTCCCAGGAGTTGTTGGCTTATTCCTCAATTCAATGTTTATTCATTCATTCATCAAACATTTATTGATCCTCTTTCCTTACATCAAGTGCTATGGTAAGTCCTAGGGAAATAAAGATGCATAAGAAAAAGATTTTGGTGCTCAATTAAGTCACCCAGGACAGGGAGAAGATAGAACATAAACAAAGAATGACACTATAATAAGACAAGTGGAAAACAGATATATGGGCATAATGTCAGAGGGGCCCAGTGGAAGCAGATAAAAAGAATCTGATGTCTTTTCCCACATGTTAGCTCTGCAGGAAACCTGAAAGCACCCAACACAGACATCTTACTTGGGCCCCAAATATCCCTCGTGAACCCAAACATGGTGGAGAAAATTGCTAACCCTATCACAAAAATTATTGCTGCAGTTACGGGAGTGGCTCTGAGAGCCCAAATTTCCCCTCTGAGAAGCCTATCAGCAGAAGGACTGTAGTGTGATAATAGAATAGTATTGCTCTCTCACTGAAACATCTTAAAATCTCTGTTCTTCAATATATGTAACACCCTGACTTTGACCAAGTATAAGATACAGTATATAACTGAGAAGGAAATAAAGATAAGGTGTACTCAAGAAGAACTTTCAATAAAACCCTGCTTCAGCTCTAACTCAACAACTGTGCTGTCCAGTACATTAGTCACTAGCCACAGGTAGTTATTTAAATGTAGATTACTTACAACTAAATAACATTACAATTCTGCAGTTGCATCAGCCACATTTCACGATTTCAATTGGACAGATACCGAACATTTTCATTATCATAAAAAAGTTCTATTGGATAATGCTGCTCTAGAAAATTTGTATTCATTGATTCAACTATTTCATAATTTTATGACTTGCTTACTTTGTAAAAGACTCAGTTATGGCTTCTGGAGAAGGCAGATATTAAAAGTAAAAGTTACCTATTTTTGAAGGGCTCACAGTCTGGTGGGATGATAAATATTTTTTAAAAAGGAAAAAAGCTGGACATTGAGTAATGGGTAGTATGAGTGCATGAGACAAAACAGCCTAATATATGCTCTAAAAAGTAAGAGAAGACCTCAAAGAAGAGGTGACACAACATGATTCTTGAAGAATGAGTAGTTACTTTCTTAATTTACCAGTGGACAGGGCACTAAAGATGGTGAGAACAGTACATATGGAATCACAGCACATGGAAGAGCTTAGAACCCTGCAAGTCATTTAGCATTCCTAGAGTGGAGTGTAAACTTCTGGGAAGAAGTCGGGTGAGAACAGGCTGGCAAGGTGGATGGCACAGTGTTCTAAAGGATATCGGGTGAGCAGGAAGCCAGAGGAAGAGAGGTTACAAATTATAACACAGCGATTAATAGCATTGATATTATCCAAAACTAGGTTTCTACTCAAAATCTGCCACTGTTAGCTTTATTATCTTGGCAAATTTTTAAATCTCTTGGAATCCCATTTTTCTCATCTGGAAAATGGTGTTAATAACCCTGCCAACCTTTTACTATTTTTGTGTAGATTAAATGAGGCCATGTGTTTGTCACAATGCCTGGCACGTGTTAAATAATCAAAAATGAAAGTTATTGTAATTTATAAAAGGAATGTGGAGTTATGAAAGGATTTGAGCAGAAGAATAAAGTGATTATATTGTATACAGAAATAAGACACAAGACAATTACCTATGTCAATAATAATAATAAAACAATAGCTAATATTTACAGAGTATTTACCAGGCATCAGGCATGATTCCAAGCGCTTTAAATAAGCTAATCGTTTAATCCTCTCAACAACCCTATGAGGCAGGCTACCATTACTATCTCCCTTTTACAGATGAGGAAATGAAGGCACAAACAAGTTAAATAGTTTGTCTCACTACTAATAAATGACAGAATGTGATTCAAACCCCGACATCCAGCTCTTGAATCTCTATCCTTGGCCCCCAGGCTGTTCTGCCTTTGTTAGAAATTCTTTGACAAAAGTGTGCCTGATTTTATATTGGATTATTTCCCACCACAGCATGTCTTCAAAATAATTTTATGTAAGTGCAGATCTTCAAAACAACATTCTCACACCATGAAAGCCAGTAAGCCAGTATGTGTGCTGCAGAACTACTCCACAGAAGGTCATCTGGATAGAAACGGACAAATGCTTGATAAATTGTGTATCATTAGAAGGGTAGGTTCAAAGCTTCCTTGGATAATCCAGACATGATTGTAATTCCAGAGATTCCTCAACAATAGCGTCCGATAGCAACCTCTCATAAAAGTCGGCTTCTTCTCATGAAAATGGAGCTAATGTGTGCCTCATAGGTTTGTAAGAAATATTAAATAAGAGAATGGGTAGAAAGGATTTTGCACGGTGTGTTCACTGACAAGCATCTCTTGTGGCTACAATTTTTGTTCTTTTAATTAAAGCATCATTGTCCAATACAAGGTCTGCTGAGTCTTGAAAAACCTTTCTTAGGACTCACTGGAACTCTCTTAAACATATTAAGGATGGAGAGGAGGGCATCATAGATGTGAAATTCTTCAAAACAAACATATCCCAGTCTATGACCTAAATTCCAATTCTCCTTATTTAAGACCTTTTCTGGTTAAATTTCAAAAATACGTCCCTGTTTTTACCTGAATCTGGGCCCAGATGAGCCAACAAATTATTTTTATTGACTGACCTCACCAAAGGACTCATCTCTCAAGGAAGTTCTTCCAAATGTCTTTTCATCTGATAGTCTGTCCTTTAGTTTGACGTTCATCTTCAGGTAATTCCATTTTAATGAGTGAGATAACATAATTATCCTTCAAATTTGTTCCATGCTTTTAGAGCAGCCTCTCCCTGAGGAGCTTTGGCTAGCATGACCATGCTTTCTGCAGCATAAGGTACTGGCCTGGGTCTCAGCCCTGGCCAAGGGAGCATGCTCTTTCCTGCTGATGATGGCAAGTAATAATTATGGAAGCACAGATCCTCAAACCACAAATCCCCTATTTTTGTTCTTACAAATTTGGTAGAATCAGAAAGCAGATCTAGGCATCAGCCAGGAAGCCAGAGGAGTTGAAGTCTAGGAGGCCAGGATTTAAGAAAAGAGGTTTAGGTGGTTAATATATAGTTCCCAGGCCCTGAGTTGAGTGAAATTCTTGGGAGAGATTCAGCAGGATGGTGGCTGGTAGGAAAATCAGTAAGTTGAATGTTGCTTTGGCACTTGATTAAAAGCAAATTGTTGTGAGCTGAGTTGTCATGGGAATCTCACTGGACTAGAAAGCTCACTGTGGGTTTGTGGCCTAGAATTACCAGCTATGTGACCTTGAGCAAATCACTTAACCTCTTCTCTCCTCTGTTGTTTTTTCTTCACTAAAATGCAGATAATAATAGAAAATAATAAAAACAGCAGAAAGATTTTTGTTTTTAACTGGGAAAATATTCAGTAGTTTATAATTTTACACGTGCCTATAAATTTACAAAATACTCTCATGTAAAGAATTTATGTGAAAGCCCTTGGCAAGACTAGTGGCTCACAAGTGTTAACTAAAGCATAGTCATATCAATCTTTTAGTGGTGCATTCTAATGACTATTTTTAAGGCACAAAGAGGGTAAGTATCTTGACCAAGGTTTTGCTGGTGGTAAGTTTATCCAGGCAGTGTGGACCCTTACACAGGGGCCCCAAACGCTCTCTAGAGGAGAGCCCTACAGTCACTGTAGCTTATCTGAGTTGCAAAGGCAAAAGCATCAGGTTGGTTCCTGAGAGACTGATGACAGCTACTCAGCACCATCAGCTGACTTCAGGACTCCCACAGCAATGGCCATGGCACCACCCAGTACTACTCCCTTGCTCTCACTTCCGAGTCTTCATACCCTTCCCTGTGTCTAAAATTACAATGTCTTCCCTCTTCTGTGCCAAGCCGTATCTCTCCATTCCTTTAAATTCTCAGCTGAAGTCTCAGGGTCATGGGGAGTAGGGATTAAAATGGATTTCATCAGCCCTTCAGGATATTTAAGAAGCAAAACAACAACAAACCCCTTGTTCATCTTACTGGCATAGACACAGACTCTGGGACCCTTGGTCCTACTCTGAAGACTCACCAAAGATAAGAAGAATTTATAGCCTGAAAAATGAGGCATCTATGACTTTAGATGGTTTGAAAGGGTATCTTATTGATAGCAGCCAATAAAGCAGGGGACAGTGCCAGATCAGATAAGAAGAAAGAACATCTCCGGCCAGAATTACAAAGGCTATTTGGGGATATGTCAAAAGGAGTAAAGCTAGATTGAAAATGACTGCAAAGGTGATTAAATGGGTGAGAACAAAGAGAACACTTCCTGAGTTCTGGCTAAGAAGAGAATAATTCTTAATCATCTTTTAATTGTACTTCATAATTAGCCAAATCACAAATGTCATGGCTGGGATTAGAAGATTTTTCATTAGGCAGACACTGTTCTGGATTTTTGCTAGGGAAAGTGTCGGGGGCTGGGGGGGGGGGGGGTACTGAAGGGCTTTCAATTTGTGTAGCGATTTGAGAAACTAGGTTTTATAAGCATATTTGTTCATAAAGCACATTTTGAAAGATACTGTTGTTCTATTTTTGTCTTTTTTCTCATTCCAAAGGAAATAAGAAAGAGCAATGGAAATTTTTCCAGAGGAACAAAATCTCAGCAAACAGTGAAGCAAATAGCCACTGGAAACTGCTTATGAAGCTCCTAGAGATAATGGATATATGATATCATAGTTATGTTACAACATCTTCAGTGACAAGTGAAATATTTAGTGTGGAATAATTCACTCAGATGTAACTTCAGCATTTTCCACACTAAATATTTTTAATTGGTATCACAGAAGGCATGGGAAACAGGTTAATTACTTACAGAAATAAAACAATAAAATCACCTTTAACAGGCATGCATATAATATATCAATGTATAATTTCTGCTGGGGAAGCAAACCCTTTCCAAATTAGAGGGAGTTAAGAAAAAGTCTGTGAGAAAAATAATCATACTTCTGAATAGCTTGCTGGTTACATCTTCATTCATTCTTTGAACATTTATCTAACACCTATTATGTGTAAGACACTTTGCTCATGAATTGCAAAAACAAATTAAAATACATGATTTGCCCTCATGAAGCCTGAAATCTTGGCAGAAAAAAAAACATTTTTTTTCCTCATCTACACCCTCTCTTCTCTCTACGTCTCTGTGATTTCATTTGGTTTATAGCTTTGAATAAGTTCTCCAGGCAGACTAGTATCTGAATGGTATCTCTAGCTGACCCATAATATGAGCAAGACCCACGTACCTAAGTAGGCCCAAGCAGGCCTGTTGGTCATCTACAGAGAAGTCTATGAGGGCTCTCAAAACAAGTGTGTCCAAATCAGAGCTGGCCATTTCTCCCATTCCTGCTTCAGTCCAACCTCTACTAGTTGTTCAAGTCCATCACCAAAAAAAGCTGATGTGGCAGAGAAATAGGATGTAGGAACAGACCCTGAAGGGCCCCATACTTGGTTTAATGCTCTGCTATCACTGTCCGAAGATTCCTAATAATTTTATCTTTCAACTTGTGTTTTGTATGAGAAGTCCAATGAGGCAATGGAACATGTGTATAAGGAGAGAAGATACCCAGATGAAAGGAAAACCTTGATATTTTAGTATCTTTACTGGCGTTTTTTTTCCTGTTTTTGGAACAGAACCCCACATTTTCATTTTGTACTGGGGCCTGTAAATTGAGTAGCTGATCCTGTGTATGAATATCACACAAATCAGATTCAGGTGGTATGGTCCTTCCCCCATGTTTGCGCTCTATCCTTGCGGTGCTACCCTGCCCCATTCCTTTCCTCCTTGCTTCTTGCTGTGGGTTTTAAATTGGTCTGAGCATCGGCATTTGGTCTTTCTGTTCCATGACCCCTGGAATAGCTTGACTGGCAATGGACTTGGGAGGCTACCACTGCATCACAGCATTTCCCCACATGATAGCACTTGGCCCTTGGATAGATCTTCTCTAACCTGTGTGCATTCTCCAGAGCAACAGGCGATGATACTCAAATGGTTTCTTATTCTTTCAAAAGGATGTGCTCTTTTTGTCTATCAGACAGTTTTGTACCATGTAACGGTCAACAAAATATCTTTCTGACAATCCATGGAAAGTCTAAAAAATAAAAAGAGGCACAGTGAACCTCTTATTGCAGCTTTCTGCTTTGAAAATCAGGGTTTGCTCCACAGGATTTGACTATTCCATTTGACTTCTCCATTGACAAAGCCAATGAAGATTTGCATCTTAAATTTCACAACTTTCCAATGACATTTTCAAATTCTCACTCCCCAAAAGCAGAAATGTTTTTGAAATCCCAGGAGTACTCTTTGAAGAAAATCTCTTCCCCCTCACAGTGCTTAGTAGAACAATGTCCTATAATATATTTTGCAAAGTACAACTAATTGAAGCATTTTGTCTTTCTTAGTTTCCTACATTTCAAAATACATATTATGTATGTAATTTTGTAAATCAGGTGTACTGTATGCCTTACCTTTATGTATTTGGGAATTTCATCATTTCTTAGTTTTTAAAAAAAAATGTCAAGGAAATCTACAAATTTGGGGGGCAAGGCATCTTCAAAAAACATATCTGTAAGACCACAGAGATCTTAATGAGGTTTGCTTTGGTCAAAAATGGCAAAAGGGAAGAAGTGAAAGATTACCTTTTTCTTCACTTAAAAAGTAGGCATCATAGGTTGCCACTTCACAGTAATGTCTTAATATTCTCTCATTTAATTATGTAAATCATCAAAGAAGGCTGCTGTTTATGGTAATTTGCACGTGTGGAGATCTGCTTCCCAAGGTAAGCTAATTTAAATCAAATTATAACTAAGGGAGATTTACCACTTGTTGATTTAGACAGATAATCATTTATAGCTCCACCAAACGGCTAGCGAAGATGGCAGGATTTGAAAAGTGAGGTGAAACAGTGGTGATCCCGCTGTGAAAGGAATCAGCTGAAACGCTATGGTAGGATTTAGTATTCCTATTGATGTCAGCAAGAACTGAAGCCAGCCTCTTTTGTGAGGGAAGTGATTAGTGAATACCATTGACCCTCACTACCTCCACATTCAAGCCTTCCTTTACACATGAAGTTAAAGGCTGTTCTTCCCAACTAATTCACCACTGTCTTTTGATACAAATCCAGCCCTCTTCAGAATCTGCCTGCATTCTAGTTGCATAGTTGTACCAAGTGCTGTATGTAATGGAAAAAAGACCATTGTGAACCGATGAAGTGTTCATGTGTCCCCAGCTCCTTTCTTTTCTTTCTTTTTTTTTTTTTTTTAACCATTAAAGATACTCCATTTCTGTTTGAGAAACTAAGCATGTACAAATCCATTCTTTGTTTTAGGGGCACATTTGTTACAGTGAATCCCTCCTTAGCTAAAGCAACTGGCCATGTGGGTCTCTGATAGACCAAGAAAGGTACACCTCTCCTCCTGGCTGCTGACACAGGTGTCTGTGACAATGGCCACAACTTGGATTTGGCAACAGGTTGTATAGAAAGTATAGCAAACTGATTAAGAGAGTGGGCTTAAGAACCAGAGAGAACTGGGTCCAAATACCCATCCTGCCACTCACTTGCTAAAAAATCTTTAAGAAATTTCCTCAGCCCCTCTGAACCTCATTGTTCTTATGAAAATACAGCATTAATTATACATTCTTCCTAAGATTCACATGATGACTTAATAAGCCAATGCATATAAAGCACAAAGCTTTACATAAATGTTCATCTTCAAAAAATAGCAGCTATGAATAATAACAATGATGATACTGCAGTGTTATACATGGAAAATGAGCGATTTCCAATATACTTATGGCTAAACAGTAAACAAAACCTTTTTCATTCTCCATGAGAACTTGACCTTCATTTAACTTTCAAGCTGGGTTAATCTGTTAAGAGTAATATGTTGGCTATGTTGCTAATAAATGTTGCTTATGATGAATTGTGGCCCATGATTCAGAAATTGCATCTGGATTGGGAGGCATGTACATGAACTATAAACACCTGGTAGGAGACCACCTGGGACCTCCCTGGGTGTGCTGAATTTGTCACTGACATGTCCTTTGTGGGGACCGTGGAAATTATGCCTGTACTATTGTTATTATAAGAGAAACTGGCTCTTGGAGCATGCTGCTTTGAAGCAGATGCCCAAATTAGACCCCTTCTCCTTGCAGCTGGCCTGCACTACACAGAATTCTGTGAAGACTCCCACAGAAGAGAAATGCCTCGGGATGTCCTGTCAATATGCTAGGTTTCCTATCCAGGTCCATCTAAGTGAATATGCTGCCCCAGTATCTTCTATGATAATCTTGTGGGTCTGAAAGCTTAACTGTGCCCAAGGAAACACTCTGTAGATATTGAAGAATATTTCAATTTATTTTTTTGGCCACCAAAGCATATGTTTGAAGACTAAGAGTATGATGACATTAGGATAATATAGGTTCTGGATCAATTATGGATATCTATGGAATACCAACAATTTCCCCTACTTACATGTATTTTCCCATTTCCTTGAGGGGGACATTTCTGCTACTGATGATTCTTAGGGACTGGTGAAGCCATCTGGGGAAGCCAGAGACTTCTTGATTAGAGTCAGTTCACAAATGTAATCTTCTCGGTAGGTCACATGAAGGTGGCCAAATGGAAGAAAAACACAGACCTGCTGGAGATGAATTTCTCTCCAGAGACCTCTTCAGTGGCCCTCTAAACGGCAATGGCAACCAGAGATATCCCTCATTTTCATTAGAAGACTTTACTCACCCTGGTGGCAACCTGGGGTTCCTGGAGAGAATTAAGCCCTAGTGCCACAAAGCATCTATATTAGTTTCTTGTGGTTGCTGTGACAAATTACCACAAAGTCAGTGCCTTAAAACAACACAAATTTATTATCTTATAGCTCCAGAAGTCAGAGGTCTGAAATGGGTCTCACTGGACTAAAATCAAGGTGCAGCAGGGCTGTGTTCCTTCTGGAGGCTCTGGGGGGCATGATCTATTTTCTTGTTATTTTCCAACTTCTACAAGCTGCCTGCATTCTCTGGTTTGTGATCCCTTCCCCCATCTTCAAAGCCAGCTGCACAGCCTCTTCACATCGGTCTCTGACTTTGACTTTTCTGCCTCCTTCTTTGACTCATTCTGGTGGTTATATCCCACTCACCCAAGCAATCTAGGATAATCGTCCCATCTCAAGATCCTTAACTTAACCACCTCTACAAAGTCCCTTTTGCCATGTGTGTACAATAACAGATTCACAAATTCTAGAGATTAGGAAGTGACTAGTTTGTGTGTGGGGCCACTACTCTGGAATCCTTTGTTTATAATAAATATATAATATATAATATATATAATATAATAAATTAACTTATCTCTTGTGCAACTAAAATGGTGCCAGTTATGTACCATCCCCAGAAGAATTGAGAAAACAGCCATTCAAATCATTTTGGTGTCCTATGAATTGGATGAGTAATTTCAGTTGTGAAAGAGTGCTTGGTGAGAACAGTACCTTAAATGAATAGGAAATGAGACACTTTTAGTGACAGTAGTTTTACAAATTCTTTTAAAAATTGGATAGAAAAGTAGGCAAAGGAGGTGGACCATAAAAATTAAGTGTGGGGCGCCTGGGTGGCTCAGTTGGTTAAGCGACTGCCTTCGGCTCAGGTCATGATCCTGGAGTCCCGGGATCAAGTCCTGCATCGGGCTCCCTGCTCAGTGGGGGGTCTGCTTCTCCCTCTGCCCTCTTCCCTCTCATGCTGTCTCTCATTCTCTCTCTCTCAAATAAATAAATAAAATCTTTAAAAAAAAAAATTAAGTGTGAGCCCAGAAAGCATATGGTGGTGATTTTAAGATGCATTGTTGGGTGTAAGTATATCTATTAAGAGAGAGAGATTAGGGTAACAGGAGTGGGAATGTAAATATGAATAGCTGGTGCCCCTAAATTCCATCTTTTCTAAAAATGTACCAGCTATCAAAGTTGTCTTTCTTTCTTTTTAAAAAATATAGCCTTTATTCTAATGACCCTTGCATATTTCAGTGACTACTCCCACAAGAAATATTCAGCAAAAAAATGCATGTGTGTAAAAACCATACAATAGCTAGTTTCACTCCTCTTGCCAAAAAAATCAATAGTTGTTTCTGTCCCCAAATTTCATCTTGGGCCTCTTTGTGAAATGTGCAGTTCAATTTAGTGTTGATAGGTCATTCCAGTCAGTGAGTTTATATACAATTTAGTATTAATTTCCAGCCAACTGGAAACGAAGGCACTCCAGTTAAACAGAGTCACTTCTCCCTAGTATGCTTGACATTGCCTTTTAACTAGTAATAGGAGCCATTGTCTGATGGATTGATCCTTACAATGATCACATAATGTCCAGCAAGAAGGCTGGAAGATTCATTTACTGTCACTACTTATTTAGAGCTGAGTGAAGCCTTTGTTATAAATTTTAGGCTACCTAATTTGGCATTAGAATGTTTTCTATCATAAGAAAGAGTTCTGCAGTGGTAGACAAGAAGCCTGGCTGTGGTCGTGGCTCTGCCAGCATCCAGTGTGTATTTGCCTGGAGTGCAGTTCTGATAGCCAAGGAGCCAGCTGGTTGAGTGGGGTTACTGATGGCTTATTTGGGGTAAGCTTTTATAGGATAAATGGGAGCTGCAGTCCGGTAGAAGTCTTGGAATGTCTCTGAACTGAAGAGGAAATACTTTCAGAAGGGAAAGTAGAACAAAAGGGGTTAACTTGTCAGACTGTGGTAAACTGAGGAAGCGAGTGCTAAATTCAGGAAGGAAAGCTCAAAGCAGAGCCACGAGTCTTCTTGACCATGAAGAGAATAAGAACTGGGATAACAGAGAATTTGAGTTGCACACATACCCTTGCAAGACCTAGACTCTGTTTCTGACTCACATCCCACCCCCATCTCTTGATTATTAATTACTAAGGAAGGCTAACATTTCAGACAATACAGAATGGAGGGGGAAAAGTCAGTCTAGTCTTCCCTGAAGACAGATCCCCAAGCTGGTAAAGAGAAAACAAAGGTAACAAACTAATATAAATGCTATGAAGGAAGAAGTCTACTGAGAGAATCACAGGAGGTTACCCCCTACTAATGTCTCCAGGAAAGACTTCTCTGAGGAATTTATATTTAAACAAAATTAGAAAGAACCCTAGGAAGCCTTAGATCTTGATAGAATTATATATTCAAATGTTTCCTGAGGCAGGAAAGAACTTGTCCTGTGTAAAGAACTGGGGAAAACAACAACAACAACAACAACAACAATGAGGCTAGATCAAGGTGAACAACTGAGGTGAAGTCAGAAAGGTGTATGTGGTAGATTACTCCCAGGAAAATATTCACTTCTGCTCTCCTACCCCGTCCCGTGGATGAACATACTTGCCAACTTCACTGTTGTTGGACTGAGCCATGTAACTTGCTTTGGCTTCCCGATCGCTGAGCGAAATTTGCTCACACTTAACGCTGGCCTCAGCCATATCACTTCTCTGGCATAGGGGACATTAGCAAATATGATGCAAAAACATGTTTAAAATGTGCTTGCACAGAGGAGCTCCTTCTATGGCACTGCTGTCACTGTGGGGAAAGAACATGCCCTAGGTAGTCCACTGGTGATGGGAGACGTGAGCAGCCGACATGGATCCAACACGCAGCTCGGAGTCAAGTCCATCTGAGTCCTACCTAGATCAGCCAACATCCAGCTGATCTGAAGATGCTTGAGTAAGATTAAATAATTGTTGTGTTAAGCCACCAACTTTTGGAGTGGCTTGTTATTTGGCATTATTATGGGAATAGCTGACAAGAGTATATAAGGATCATCTTACAGAGCTTATGGGAAAATAGCTGGAGAGTTTTAAGTAGGGAGTGATATGATATGAATCATGGTTATTGAAGCTCACTCTGCTGTGAGAGGCCAGCAAGGAGGGGGCAGTTGAAATAGTCCATCCGGAGAGAATAGCAGCAATGGAGCAAAAGGGAAGTGAATATATTTGACATAAATCTTGGAGACAGAACAATAATACTTGCTAATGAGCTATATACAGAGAGAAAGGAAAGTGAAGAACTCAAGAGTGACTCCCAGGTTTCCAGCCTGGGCAACTGGGTAGAGAGTAGAACACTTTGGATTTTCCACCTTGCTATTTTTCTCAAAATAATTTAAATAGCTCTACAGTCAGCACAGCATGAATTACTTAATTGTACTTTATGTTGGGCATTGGTTTGTTTCCTTTTTTATTCTTTTATCAAAACTCAACAGTTAACCTCTAAGTATATTTAATTTTCATATATTTTTGATGGGGGTTGTGTAGATTCCTAGAAATGGGACAACTAAGTCAATGCATTTCAGTAATGTCTATTCTTTTTTCCTCTCGAGAGTCCATTCCTTCCCATAGGTAGGAAGTGAAGTATGACATATGGCAGAAGCACATTCACAAAGAACAATATATTTCACCTTAGTGAAATGTTACAGCCTCCTTGAGGTTCCTAATAATACCAACAGCACACTTACATAAAATGTTTAAATGTGCCAGACACTGTTTTAGGTTCTTTATGTATACATTAGCTGACCTAGTCCTCACAACAATTCTAAGAAATACATACTAAATTATTCCCATTTTAAGAAATCTGAGGCCGAGGAGCTAAATAATTTGTCTCTAAGAACATAAGAAGTAGTTGTGCAGAATTCGCCATGTCTGTAGTAAAGATGATGCTGAAACATTTGTTAGTTCACCACAGGTAACTTACTTGGACTTGTAAAGAAATTGCTTCTCACTTTTGTATCAAATAATCCTTGTGCTTATTCTAAGGAATCAGTAGATTTTTATCTGATGAGTGTTGTACCAAATAATTACTTGTTTTTCCTAAGCAAATAGTAGATTTTTATTGGACAAACTTTGTAACTGATGTGGTTCTACCTAGAAAATCTGTAGCCAAATGTCTAGCTCACTTGGGCACATGTCTAGGGCTTTATGCATGTTTATCCTCATTCCTGGTCCCTGTTATGCTTCTAATCTTCTTTTATTATTTACTTCTAATTTTAATTTACACTGTGGTGGATTTTATATATCCTGTAAGCTTCCTTAAATCCTTTCTGAAACAAAGGAAGATTAAATAAATAAATAAACAGACTCAGGCAAGTCTTAAAAAAAAGAATACCAATATAAAAATAAGTCAATGGCTATGAATCCTACAGAAATTATATTTCATTAACAGTGGTCTCTAGCACTTCCAATTCTTTTAAGTGGTATATTTGATAGACTCAATCAGGAAATGTACCTGAAAGAGTCCCCCTTTCCAAGCCAGAAAGCTCTCGTGCAACCAAAGAGTAATAATAACAATCCTTAGAACAGTAATATAAATTTTTAAATAATAATAATGACATTTATTGAGTGCTTACTACTCTCCTAAGTAGCAGAATTTAGGTGGACACTAAGCACTTTATAACAAATTACCTTATTTAATCCTTACACCAATCCCATGAGGGTCTTACTGTCATATATGCATGTTACAGATGCAGAAACAGATTTCAGGGGGTTAAATAATTTGCCCGATGTCACAGAACTCTCACATGGCAGATTTGGGGATTAAACTGAGGTTTGTTTAGCACCCAAGCCCATGTTATTAATTACACGATATTTACATATATTCCTAGGATAATGAGCTCCCAACTTTCTTTAAAATTATCACTGATCTTTTGTTTTAACATTGTCTGCCCTGATGTAACACTCATCTGAATCAATCTGTCAACCAATCAGTCAGAGGAAAGAAATGAGTATTTATTGACTCCCTCCCACATGGTAGGTGTGAGATTAGGCATTTGAAACTATTGATTTAATTCTTATAACAATTTCAAGTTCCCATTTAAACTTGAACATATTGGGACTCAAAAGGTTTGTTACTAATCCAAAGTCACAAAATTAGTTAGGACTGAATCTAAATGCCTCCAAATCCATGTTTGCTTTATCTTTTCCACTAGTAGAGTGCAAGCATGACTTTGGGAAATTACAACTTTAATGCGTCTCAACCTTCTCATCAGTAAAATGGAATAATAAGGCTTGCTTACATTTTCTAGATAGTGTGCTCAAGATGACCACACTTAACAATCAGATGGGGACAAAAGGAATGAAATATTGCCATTTGCAACGACGTGGATGGAACTGGAGTGTATTATGCTGAGCGAAATAAGTCAGAGAAAGACATGTATCATATGATCTCACTGATATGAGGAATTCTTAATCTCAGGAAACAAACTGAGGGTTGCTGGAGTGGTGGGGGGTGGGAGGGATGGGGTGGCTGCGTGATAGACATTGGGGAGGGTATGTGCTATGGTGAGCACTGTGAAATGTGTAAGACTGTTGAATCGCAGACCTGTATCTCTGAAACAAATAATACATTATATGTTAAAAAAAAAAAAAAGAAGATAGCAGGAAGGGAAAAATGAAGGGGGGGAAATCGGAGGGGGAGACGAACCATGAGAGACTATGGACTCTGAGAAACAAACTGAGAGTTCCAGAGGGGAGGGGGATGGGGGATGGGTTAGCCTGGTGATGGGTATTAAAGAGGGCACGTACTGAATGGAGCACTGGGTGTTATATGCAAACAATGAATCATGGAACACTACATCAAAAACTAATGATGTAATGTATGGTGATTAACATAATAAAATTTTTAAAATTAAAAATAAATAAATAAATAGGTGATGGGGATTAAAGAGTGCACCTGTTGTGATGAGTGAGCACTCAATGTTGTATGAAAGTATTCAATCACTAAATTCTACACCTGAAACTAATATTACACTGTATGTTAACTAACTGGAATTTATTTATTTATTTATTTATTTATTTATTTATTTATTTTAAGATTTTTTATTTATTTATTTGAGAGAGAGAGAATGAGAGACAGAGAGCATGAGAGGGAGGAGGATCAGAGGGAGAAGCAGACTCCCTGCCCAGCAGGGAGCCCGATGTGGGACTCGATCCCGGGACTCCAGGATCATGACCTGAGCCGAAGGCAGTCGCTTAACCAACTGAGCCACCCAGGCGCCCAACTAACTGGAATTTAAATAAAAACTTAAAAAAAAAAACCCAATCAGATAAGGAAAATTACTTCCCAGGGCTGTTATTAATGAAGGATTTTTTTGTGTCCTAGAAGACTGTTCACCACAGGGGATGTAGCCACACTTCTAAGCTGCCCCCTAAATTAGTCTGATAAAAGGAAGCCAGCAGGACCATGATGGAGCCACCCAAACAGCAGAGCCTGAAAGTGCACACGCCCTCGTAATGACCATGTCTGCAGGCAGTGCTCTTCCTCCCTCTTCCTGATTTACCATTGTCTCACCCCTACTGCACTTGTAAGTAAGCCCAAAACAGATAAATGCTCTCCTGCCTCTGCACCCAAGCCCAGCTAGCCTGCAAGATAGTTTAATTCTAGATAAAACAACCCATGACTTGGGTTGATGTCTGGTCTCTGTGCCATGCTTATGTGGTGGCCGTTGAGAACACGCCTCACAGACCCCTAACTACTGGGAATGTAACTAGCCAAGGCCCCCAATTGCTGCCCTCTGAAATCCAGCCCCAGGCCTGCCCAGAGCCCATGGTTCCCACAGGCTACAGCCAGTCAGTGACTGAGCAGGCCAGGACACTAGGACAGGGCAGAGCCTGGGAGACAGACTTCTCTAACAGCCAACTTTGGCTGCAGGACTCCTTGATGTCCCTTGAATGTTCATGTGACTGCATGCCCGTCTAGGAGCTTCCCCCTCCTTGCCTCCTTCACTGGGGCCAGTCTTGGATCAAGGTCTGACATTTCACCCAGACTCCACCTCTATCTCCTTATTGTCACTCAGAGGCATTTCCCCTCGTAAAATCCTCATACATTTAATCCCACATTGGCCAGTGCTGCTCAAAGGACCCAGCCTCACAGAATTTATAATGGTTCCTGCTACTTCGGTTTCTCTTAATACAACCCTTCAAACTTTTCCCATGGAGCAGTAATTGATTCCCCTAAACCCCAAGGTCCAGCTGGAAGCTTTTCCTGTTGCCTCTTATCTTTACTTCTTTTAGGATACCTAAGTAATTTTATCATAAATTATGGTTGTTTATGTAAATATTTTATCTCCTCTACCAGATGTTGAGCCCCTTGAATGTATGGCATCAAAACTTACTGATACATTCTATCACTCTATGCCAGGCATTGTGTGTGAGTTTTACATATGGTACATACCTATTTAATCCTCATCAACACTCTGCTAGGTATACCTTATCAGTTCCACTTTACAGAGAAGAAAATTGAAGCCCAGAGAAATGAAATGCTGTGCCCAATGCTGCACAGTTAGTAGTAGACCTTATTCTGAATTTGGGCTTTTAGACTAAATCCTGTGCTCAAATTATAATTCAACCCCTGTCAAAGCTCTTGCTAATATAATGTAAGTGCTAGATAGCTCATCCTGTTTCTCAAGTCCTAGGAAGCAAAGGGCTAAACTTCCTGCCCAGTGGGAGCAGATGTCCTTTGCCTTGGGGTTCAGTTATTGTTCATAGCCTCAACCTTAACTGTATAATTTTTGTTTTTTGTTTTTCATTTTATTGCTACAGTTCTAATGAACATGAATCATTTGAGGGTGTGGGCATTTATAAAAAGCAAGCAAGAACTTCTGTACCTTTGGGTTCAGATGCATAGAAACAAGGAGATCTATTTCTCTGAAAAACCCAAAACAGGCTGTAAAAAATGATCTCAGACAAAGTAGAAGCCAGGTGGATTCAAACAAAAAGAAATTAATTTTTATAAATTCACACAACAATTTGGTTATGGAAATTAGAATGGAACTCACTACTCTCAGTTCCCAGAGCAAAGACCAAGTTGACTTCATAGCAGAAAGGAAGAGCATGTCTACTGTGACTAAGCCAAAATGTATATTCATGTGTTTTGAGACAAGGTATTTCATAAGTGGAAACCAGGTCTATGAAGTCCCTTATTTGACTTAATGGCACTTATTCACTCTTGAATTCTTTATTGCGATGTTCTGTTTGTAGTGTAAATTGCATTATTAAGTATTGATGAAAATTCCTAAAAATACACCTCTATCTATCCAAAAGTTGGATGCAATATTTGCAGGAGTTATGAAAACTGTTGTATATAATGAGTCGGAACACTGCCTCGTGAATTCTGTGGTAAAAAATTACAGTCCAGCTCCACGAATGTAATTATTCAGGCAACCAGTCCGATTTATCATCTTGATGAGAAACTAAGCCATGAGATATTCTCTGCTAGAAATCAGCCTTCGTTCATTTCACAAATACACTTGAGAGAAACAGGAGGGGTGAGAAACACAACAAATGATCTGCCAGGACTAGAGGAAACATACTTCTTTTTCTTTACTCAAAAAAAAAAAAACCAAAAAAACTTTAGTGATCAAATGTTAATTTTGAAAGAGACAAATGGGAAAATGCTGTATATGTTTTTGGCAGTGTGAGCCTGACTCAGGGCTAGAGATGTTTGCTTTCACACCACTTACTCAAAATCAAAACGTAAGGGTAGAGACCCAGAGGGAGGAGCTTCTGGGCAGGAGGAACAGAGGCATTTGGGGCTCCCCACACAGACACCCTCGTATACCACAGTTGGTAGCGATTAGTCCCTTTGCAGACAGCAGTGTCTCTGTTGGCCTCTGCTTGCTGCTCATTGCACAAATTAGTGAAAATGAGTCACAGCATGTGCAACCAAGTGGGGCTGATGGAATCTGCAGAGGTCAGCTTGCTGAGAAATCATTTCAAAGGAAAATAGGAACTTCCGACAGATGGAAGAGTGGGAAGCTGATAAAGATGTTTCAGGGGAAAGGGAAAGGTGAAGTGGGAAACAAAACCCAGCTTCCCAGCTCTGAACAATGAGAGAACACTTAATGAATAGGCAGTAAAAAGGCAGCAAATATTTTGAATTTGCTCTTTTTTCCAGATCTGTTTAAAACACCTTTTATGCACTGCTAAACATGCATACAATATTTTGGCTTTTCTATTCTTTTGATACAACTGCTATGACTGAGGGGGGCGGGGTGGAGATGGTATGTGGAAGCTGGCAGTTGCCTATTCTGATTTGTAAAAAAAAAAACAAATCGTGTCACATTGGTCTTAAACCATTTTGTGGAGTTCCCTGAAATTCTTAACATTTAAAAACAGCCAAAAATGACACTGGGTATGAGCAGTAACTGAACCTATTATAAATGAGATAGTGAAAATAGACTTCGTGTGTGTGAGTGTGTATAAGTGTGAGTGTATGCGTGTGTGCTTTGTGGAAACAGGAGCTTGAACTTGGACCAGGAGACATAGAGATGCTTCTGAGAACAAAGGTAAAAGGTTATGAGAAATCGAATGTGTCCTAAAATTTCTTAGCATGCTGGAGACCATTCAGTGTAGTCTGGTGGCTAAGAGTTCTGTGTCATGGAATCCAGAAAAGGCGAAGTTTAAGTACAGTCTTACCCCTAGATCTGTAAACACGGGCACTTATTTAACCTTGCTGAGCTTCACTTTCCATTATCTTAAAATGTGGAGATGATTATAATATTTAACTCATAGGGGTTCTTGTGACATAAAGCAAATAAAGCATTTACTTCATTGTCTGAAACAAGTGAAGCACTCAATAAATTATTATTATAGTGTTGTGAGTACTGAGCCTCTGCTAGTGCCACATGTGAAAATAAAGGAAGCCTGATCTCAAAGAACAGTATACCCTCTTCAGGAATATTAGTGCAGGCAGTTTTAAAAATCAACCGGTGGACAGCCTGGAGATAGGAGTTAAGGATCAATTACAGAGCTGACGCCCATTTCCCTCTGCAGGGGAGGCACTATGATGTGAAATCCCCCCATATTTTCCATATGTCTATCTGAGCAAGATGAATCAGAAACTCTGTTAAAAGCCATTGCCCACACCTCTTCCCAGATGAGCTGCAGCAGAAGTGAAGAGACTAGGATCTTGCCTCTTTGACACTAAGGAATCGTGATCCTCCATATCCTTGGAAATAGGGGATCAGCCCAAGGCCACTTATTTGCATCAAAGTTGTAGAATACCAGGGGGCTGAGAAGAAACTGTCCTTCTCAGGAGGCACAGAGGGAAGTGTCCTGGATCATTTTGAGAGAGAAAAATTAGAGCCATGTATATGTCACCTATTTTCACTACATGGAACTACAAGATTAACAAATGACAGTTAGGGCACCTGGGTAGCTCAGTCATTAAGCGTCTGCTTTCAGCTCAGGTCATGATCCCAGGGGCCTGGGATTGAGTCCCATCAGGCTCTCTGTTCCACAGGCAGTCTGCTTCACCCTCTGCCCCTCCCCCCAATCACTCTTGTGCTTTCTCTCAAATAAATAAAATCTTGGGGAGGGGGGGAACAAGCAACAGTTAAGCACAGAGGGCTGTTCCTCTGAAATCATGCTTTTCTCTTGTCCCACCTAGTAAACTGTGGGCTCCTGTGAAGATGGAAACCATGTCTTAGCCACATCTGTATTCTACTTGGGCACTTGAGCAGCACTCGAATGGTCTTATAACAGCTCTTATAAATGTTTGTTGACTTGGTTTGTACTTTTTAAAGAAATCTCCTTTGGTATAAAAATGCCTCAGTAATCCCGTCTTAAAAGGCTTGATTCATCATGTAAAAATTGTTTATTTAAGTTTATGTGATACTATTCCTGTGTCTCTCTTGCTATGTTGATCTAGTAATGTTCTACTGAAAGCAAGCAGCAACTATTTGTCATCTCTTCTCTTTATTTCATCAAATATTTCCTCACCAAAGAGCAGAGCAATGCAAAACATTCTCAGGGCATTAACAAGGTCTTATTCACCTTTGTCTCCTCTAAACCCAAACACAGTCTCTGGCTCAGAGTAAACATTCAACACATCTTCATTGAATGAATGAACAGAGAGGAGCGAATAGGACAAAGATCATTTATAACCATGCATGAGAGTTAGCCCATATGTTCTCCACTGCCTCATTAGTCACTCCTCAAAAGATTTGTTCACAGTGGCTACAAGTTCATTGTGAAGTATTGAGGCTTACAACTCATTTTTCCCATAATTTTATATTAATATCACATTTTTGTACATTTGCATACAATTCTATGATTTTTCTTTCTTTTTTTTTTTTAGATTTTTTTTTAATTTATTTATTCAACAGAGAGAGACACAGTGAGAGAGGGAACACAAGCAGGGGGAGTGGGAGAGGGAGGAGCAGGCTTCCCGCCAAGCAGGGAGCCCGATGTGGGGCTCGATCCCAGGACCCTGGGATCATGACCTGAGCTGAAGGTAGTCGCTTAACCAACTGAGCCACCCAGGCGCCTCTATGATTTTTCTTTTTAAGTGTTGTCACAACTGTTATTTTATTTATCATTCCTCTGCTCAAAAACATTTCCATTTATAAAAAATGTCATGATATCCCCTTTGATAGAACACTTTGAAACCTTCAAGAAAGCCCTCAAGTCACCTCTATTAGAGAAGGTCACCTTCCCATTGACTTTGACTCCAGTATCCCCAAGGCCACAGGTGTGCTAGTGTGCCCCTGAGTTTGGGGCATAGATTAGATTGATTTCAGGAAATTATCCTGCAGTTGTCACTCCAGAGACTAATTTGGGTACGCAAGACCCATGGAATTAGGCGTTTTGGTCAGTCTGCAAGGGCTATCTGTGGATGGGCTTTAGCTCAAAACTAGAAATTTCACCTATTGGCTGTTTCCACTAACAAGCTAAAGCCACAAATATGATGCCACTAATTTTATTGCCCAAGTCTTTGGTGCAACCTGTGGATTTGCTCTGAAGTGATCTGTTTTTGAGATTGTAAATCTACCATAATCCACTGTAATTTTTACCATGTAGACATAGTCTAAGTCCTCCGCTGCAGTACTCTTGAACCAGATGTTCAAAGTGTAAAATCCCCTAAAAAGAATGCTTGGCCCTGAGCCCAGCAGGCTGGTAGGTTCAGCCTGGCCTAATTCACAGTTTTGCATTTCTATTATGTTTCTGGGCCACAGAGATGTTTAACTTGCTTTTCTGACTGCAGCTGTTTTAACTTTCTCTTTTCAGCATTTATCATCACTAGAGATGACAGTGGTGGGTGATGTATGATGAACTCCAGCTATTCTGACTGCAAGTTCTAGAGTCACTTTTAACTGGACTCCTAAATCTAGGCTCATCTTTGAGCCTGCCTTCATGATTTGGTTACCATAGCTATTTCAGTACAGTATCTCTCTACTGACTGATCTTTACTCAATGGACTTATATCATTCGTCTCTAAAATATATGAAGTGAGACCAGACCCTCTCCACATTGAATTATCTCATTCAGCAGGCTGTCATTGGTAAACCCATACACTTCTACTCCCATAAAATGATGTGATTGCTTTCCAGTGGTCACTTATATGTGTACCTAAACCCAGTAATATGGTTGTTCTTATTACAATTAAATTAACCAATTAAATATAAATCTGAAAATAAAGAGAATTGTTGTCATAAGGGAAATTGCATTGATGTTGTGGAAAGATTTTTCTTAAGGTGTGTATAGACGGGATAATTATAAACATTTTTGGGGAAAATTGAGAGCCACAGCAGAAAGAGATCATATTCATACTGGTTAGCAAATGTCTCAGAATTCTGATCTCATGTCCAAGGAACTGAACCTGGAAATTGAGAATAATACCTCTGTCTGTGGCTAATGCAATATAATCATTAGAAAGAAGAAAGATTCAACAGATTCCACTCAAAGAATATACCCTGGTATTATGTTGAAAAAAACTATGATCGAGTGTGCATTTGTAGGCTTTAAATTAAAATAAAATGTTTAAGGTTTATGTGCTCCATATTTTATGATTCCCTTCCGTGATGTTATTTTTTAATTAAACAACCAACATATGTCAGATGAAATGGCTTCTACTATATTTCTAAATGTGGTACTCAGGCTAAGAAAATCTTGTTCTGTGCTCAAAACTTTCTATTTCATGTCCTTGGTTCTTTATCTCATTTAACAGTTCTCTCCACTAGTCTGTTCTCAAAATCCTATTCAAAATTCACCTCTTCCAGGAAGTCTTCTCTGATTAATTCTACCTGTGTTTTAATTACCTTTACTTTTTATCCCTTTATCATATGAACTCAATCTACCCTATCTCAATTTCTTCTTCTTACACTGCCAAGTATTAAATGCTTTTTTTTATCTGTTAGACTGATTTCCCTAAACAGATTATAAATTTTTCCAAGGCAAAGACTGCTTCTTCTCTGTTTTGAAATTTCCTTCAGTGCCTTCAATAGTACTCTGTATAGAGTAAGTTTATTCAATCTATCGTAACTGACCTATTATTTTAGACATTTAAATGAATGGATTAAATAAATGATTTCTATACACAGATATTTTCTTCCTTGAAAATGCCAGTTTGGGGGTGCCTAGGTGGCTCAGTTGGCTAAGCATCTGCCTTCAGCTCAGGTCATGATCCCAGGACCCTGGGATCTAGCTCCACAACGGGCTCCCTGCTGAGAGAAAGAGTGATCTCTCTCTGTGCTGAGCAGGGAGCTTCTCCCTCTCCCTCTGCCTGCCACTCCCCCTGCTTGTGCATGTGCTCTCTCTCGCTCTCTCTCTCTCTCTGTCAAATAAATAGATAAAAATCTTTACAGAAAAATGCCAGTTTTGAGAAAGGCATAAGCAGTCTCCCCCCACCCAAGCACATCATTTCTACCCTAAAATCTATGGAAATTTGGTCAGGGAAATGTAAAAGATTTGAATTAATTTATTGGCAAGATAATTGGTCTTAATCACTGTTAACTGTGTCAACAAAGGCTTTAAAGTTCAAAGGTTTGTAGCTGTGTAGCAAATTATATCCCAGACTACAGCAGTTATAGAGCCAGAAAGAATTTTCCAACATAATTCCACCCTTTCTGTTGAAGTCTCTGGTTGAAGAAGGAGGGAAAGAATTACATGAGTATATGCTGTGTATGTTTTCTGATAGTCCCCTTGCAAATGACTACAAACTGCTTACCTCAACTATGAGAGCTCATGTCTGGAAGTAAGATATATTTTCTGCAACTGGCCCAGTAAGTAGCTCATTAAATTTTGTGATGTCAGAACAGAGTATCATACTAATAGAGCTCTCTGCCATTTCTGGTAATCCCATTTTACAGATTATAGAATTGATTAAGTCAAGTCTGGATTCATTTAGCAGAATCTTTCCAAGCCATAATATATTATGGAGTAAATGAGAGCATCTGGTGAAAAATAATGTATTTAGGCCAGTTTTATGCAAAACATTGTCCTAACTGAAGTAAGCAAGGCAGTAAAGAGTCTGTTTTGGAAATGGGTACCAAGTTTGAGGCACAAAAACTATTCAGGGAATTTTTAAATTGTCATGAAAATTGTTAGGTTGGGAGGAAAGACTAGATTCACCTAAATTTTAAAAGATGTGCAAAGCACATATCCCAATGATAATTTACCAAACAATTGGTCAAACATCTGCTCAGGAAGATCCTTTAATCTTTAACAATTGAGAACACTGGTCTGATTTTGATAAGGGAAGCAGAGGAAACACAGCATTTATTTTAAACAAGGTTCTTTTGGCAGCCATCCTTGCTGTGGATATTCTGCTTCTAGAAAGGAGAGAATTATGCTTTTATGATTACCCTAAACTCCTGTTTTAAAACTGCTTTTAACACTCAAGGAGGTGTTTTTAAGCATTTCTCCCATTAAGGACATTTCCAGTTAATACATTCAATTGAAAGTGACCAGGAAATATAAAGCTTCCTCTAAACACTTTATTATAAACCTGGCTTCAGAAAACAGGTAGATTTCCCAAACATCAGTCTGGAAGGACAACACCCTCCTGACAAAAGGAAATTAAGAACCAGGAGCTTTGTGATTTGCCTCTACTCCTCTCAGCAGGCATAAACACATCATATTCTCCTCAGACTCAGGGAAACGATTAGAGGTCACCTGTTAGACTGCACTTAATTCCCAGACTCCAGGTAACTTTTCTAGTTCTATTCCCAGGCACCTTCCCACTTCCTACTCAGCCATCCCTTCCCTGCCTTACTTTGGAACTGGCTCCATACAAGATAGTATGGTAGGACATCTTCTGACAACTTCTGATCCTCCCACTTGTTAAGGAGTACGTTTTCATTTTATGAGATCTTATTTTCCACATATCCTTTGCTACTTCCCTACAAGGACTCTTAGGCCCTGATCCTCAGGAGGCACTCAGCAACAGCGACAGACATAAGTTACTATTTCCATCTGATTGCATTGCTAGGAATTACTGAATTTCCCCATGAGGCCACTTGTACCTATTTCATGATGGTTCCAAGGATGACAGCCAATCCTTGAAATCATTTCATGTTATTAAGACACAAATTTATTATCACTGAATAAATTATATATTTGATTCAAAATTCAGGCTAAATGGAAAAATTAGATTATTGCTATCATCCTGTGCAGATTTTATTATTAATTTGTTCATTTGAAATCTAATAATTCTAGGGAGGTCAAATAAATTATTTAAAATTGTATTCTGCCCTCAGACACAAATCCAACATATCTTCAGACATTCAATTACTTATCATATGCAGCTTCTTCAGAAGTCAAGATGAGGTCTGGCAAATAATTATGGGGGAAAATAGGGTCACTGATCAGCTATCAGGTACAAATTATTGATTATTTTAAGCCAAATTAGTTATTTAAATTATCATTGCAATATAGGAGCAATAGAAGAAAACATCCAAATTATGCTTCTGATGTGAGCATGGGGAAAATAAGGGGCTGATCAATTTCTCAGTAACAAATCCACAAAAGGTCAACTCAGGGATCTGTGGAGAATGCTGATATTTAACATATTTTACCCCACAAGAAGGCAACCGCCTTTAAAGCACATATATCTGCCCATCCCACAGTAATATGTAACCTAATAAAGAACCACTGCTCCCTAGCTACCCATTGTCTGGATAGAGTTGTTTCTCTTTCTTTAGCAAGCTCTACAGAAAGAAGAGCAGTTTTCCAAAACTTAGATGAACAGTCTGGGCCTACAAAATAGCATTTTGGTTTTCTCACAGTAGCAATTTTAGGCGACACTAGTGCTTGGCTAGAAAGCTAAACACAAGTTATAAACAACCATTCACATAACCACCGGGTGGACATTATGACGGAGCCAACTTTTATGTTCAACATCTCCATTGTGAAACCAGTTTGGCATTTGGTTTTGTAAAAGTAGAAGGCAGTCTGTGCCCGGGGTGCTGATGTGGATTTCTTGCTGTGCTCAGCATCCAGCAGCAGGCTGAATTCGTTGTATTCAAATGCAGGTTGTGATAAAGAAAAGAAGTTAAAAGGAGTACCCTAGAAAGACAGCTTTGTCAAAGGAAAGATGGATGAAGAGCCAAATGAGAGACCTGAAGCAAAGGGGCCACAGACCAGCCAGGGCAGCGCCACCACTCACCTCTTCTATTGTCTCCTGGAAATCCTTGTCCCTGAAAATAACGGATCAGGTGCTCAAGAAGTGTTTGCTTCTAAAAGAGGTTTATAAAACTTGTAAGTGCATTTTAATGGTATGCACTGTTTGAGGACACAGAACCAGTTCCATTTTAAACAATTCTTTTTTACACGGATTACATCCCATTGTTATTAATATAAACAACATGCAACTGCAGGCTGGGAACAGGCAATATGAGTGGGTCCAAACTCAGCCTACAAAGCCATGCAGTTTTTCTTTTTTCTCTATATAAAAGACCAGCATTTGACTCTTATTTTTTTCCGATTAAGACAACGGAGCATAAATGTATATGTAATGGTTATTATCCTTTAAATTATTTTTAGTGCATTATAAATCATGATCCACACAATTTATTAGTGAAATAAAATTATATTTGCTATGCATCCCTGATCATTTAATTTTTAACAGACTTCTGTAAGTAAATCCACATCCTTCCCTTTGTCTTATAAGAATTAGAATTGTAACTAAGTCAATAGACCAATTCTTTGCTGAAATGCTCAGAAAGTGAGTTTGACGTTTTTATCTTCTCTGGCCTGGTGTGAAGTTATGCACTCTGCTCACCAGAAGGTTAAAGTAACTAAGATATGCACAGATATTATAATTCAGCAGGCATGTGAACAAAAAAAAATAAGATAAGTAATTTTCTTTGAAAAAAATAAGAATATTGGAGAAGGGGAGATAGAGACTTGGAGAAAATAGAAAGCTGAGGGTGGAGGAGGAAAGAAGGGAAGGAAAAGGAGCAGAGGGAGGGAAAGGGAAAAGTCATCAGTAGGCTCCACGGGGGACAAATGGGCAGTCGGAAATCTTGCCCCCCAAGATTTTAGACTTGTTCTACACCGACACCATTCCTGCATTTCCTAGACTCCGATTTATCCTCACGCTGCTCCTAGCCTCCTCCTGACCCATCTTTTTGGGGCCAGGTATATTTTGCTCTTACAGCATCTATAGTACCTGGAGACTTCTAGTCTCCCAAATGTTAGACTCCCAGTATGGTGAGTCAGCTTTTTCAGACACCTCTCAAGGAGCAATACAGACAAAAAACAGCTAAGAAATAAGCAGAATGACACAGACAACAAAGGATATATAAGTTCAGAGGTGATAAGTTATGAAGTGTCCCGGGGGGGGGGCAGGAAAGAGCAAGAAGCAGCTGCTGCTAACCACCCCTGTGGGTCTCCGTGACGGGTCCACAACAGAGCTGGAGTCTGATCAGGAGGAGAGAAGACATTGCAGTCTGATCAGGAGGAGAGAAGACATTGCAGTGGTTGTTCTCTTGGCTTTCCGACACAGCTTCATGCACCAGACCTGGTCAATGTTCCCACACCTAGGTTCCTGGAGCACGGCGAAGGCGGGATCAGTAGGGCATCAAGCCCCAAAGACGGAGGCGTTAGTAATTTGTCCCTGCCGCTCCTCCTTCTCATCTCGGCACAGTAACCCTGGGCCTAGGACAGGTGCTAAAAGGTCTTACCAATCACATGGGAAACACTTATATTAAATGAAGTGTGCCTCACATGCAGCAGAAAGCAGCCAAATCAGCTTTAACATCTACGACCACTGGCCTCTCTGTAGGGGCGTCCTGACAAAGAAGAAACAGAGCTCTAGACAGCCAATTAGGGAGCAAGAGAGGATTAAGGAAGGACCGATGCCGCCAGTTTACATTGGCTTGCACATAGAGAACAGAAGCATTGCCATTCTTGCTGACTGAAAAAGGCCCCTTCCCAAGAAGGGAGAAGATTCAGCCCTCACCCCGAGAATGAGCTCTGGCACCATTTTCTGCATGGTTCTCTCCTCTCTTGCAGCTGTAAGGAAGGGTAAATAGAGATTAAAGGACTTCTCTTCACCACCTCCACCCTCACTCCTATGGGATTTCTGCCATGAGCCAGTTTCCTACTTCTGATCCCATTTCTTCCCTTCCAAATGAATGTTCCAGTTCCTTACATTAATATCCTTCCCGTTTATTCTGGATAATGGGGGAAGTGGTTATATGTTCTTTTTTTTTTTAAGATTTTATTTATTTATTAGAGAGAGAAAGGGAGAGATTGCATGAGCAGGGTGAGGGGCAGAAGGAGAAGCAGACTCCCCACTGAACAGGAAGCCCAATGTGGGGCTTGATCCCAGGACCCCAGATCATGACCTGAGCCGAAGGCAGAGGCTTAACTGACTGAGCCACCCAGGTGCCCCTGGTTATATTGTTCTTAAGGTTGGAAGACAGTAAATGTTTAGAGCTACCATAGATGTTTTCCTTTTTATTTGCAAGTATTCAGCATTCTTTGTCCTAGTACATGTTCAAAATAAGGTTGATTTCTGCCAGCTAATCTTCACATCTGTTGTGGTTCAGTCTTTAGCCATCCATGGGTGAGTTATTTACTGCTGGATGGGTTTGTGCTATGATCTCTGCTCATGGTCATGCCTAAGAGCCCAATTGTTTACCTTTATCCAACAAAAGGTTAGCTCTTCCATCTAGATCTGTTGTTCAAAAGCCAGGGAAAGTTTTATAGTCAGTAAAATACAGGTTTTGGTAAAAAATTGAAAAAGAAAACACAATTGTATGAAATGGAGGCTGGAACTTACAGGATGCATCATGAATAGTAACAGTTCAATAACTCAGTGATAAATAGTAATACTTAGTCACAGGGTTGGGGAATATCCAATTTATTTATCATATGTATAGAAACCTCATAATGCTCCTACCACCTGTACCAAATACAACTCAGTCTGTATGTCAGAGGAGTGAGGGGTCGAAGAACACTGTCTTATGGTCTTATGCTCCCTCCCTTTCTTGTCCTCTGTGAGAGACCTTTCTTCCCACACCAGGACTCCAGTATCGAAAGCCACTGGATTCTCTCTTCAAGCCTCTTAAAAAATGGAATTTTCTGAAAAGATGCTGATCATCATCATGTAGGAAAGTTAATGTATGTCATTGTGTTGCTTCAAACATAGGGTATATTTACATTTTAAAATATCTGTAATTTCTGTCCATGTTTCCTTTAAAAATACATAAGCGCCGAAAAACAGATGGAGGAAGACTGGGAGAGGAGGCTTCCTGGCTCATGCAAATCCCACTGTCCATGTGTCGACTTGCTCAAACACAAGTGGATGACAGCATCAGTAGTTCCTGAGATGACATCTCTGAACTACCTGGATCTGATGAGCCCTGTGAAGTCATGTACAGCTGGCTTATTCACCCCCTAGATTCTTGTCAGTGTCCCTAACAGTGTGATGCACAAAACTAGTGCTTAGCACTGAGGTTGGAGGTGGTGGTGAAGGCCTTTGAGAGCTAGACAGGGAAATAGAAGCTGAGATAGGTTTCATGCCTGTGTGTTCTTGGTAGTTACTGTTCCATGATCTAAGTTTGGCGTTTGGTGACCTTGTCATCAAGGAGCTGGAAGTTAGGAATTAAAGTTATGTTTCTGGTGACACACAATCTGGATTCTATTTCTTTCCTCAAGCCTGAAAATGACCCTGGATAGTCCTATGATTATCGACTAGAATTAGCAGCGGATGATGTTCTAGTGAAAACATAGCTCAGTGGCAGGAGGATAACATTTATAAGTATCCTGGAGGGAGTTGCTGGAGTTTTAGGGGCAAAGTTTAATGTAGCTGTTTCTTTCCCTTTTGAAACCTGAGGCCACAAAATAAACAATATTGTGGTTTTATTAAAACACTAAATACATGGTGATTTTCCACTGACATTTACCTAATCATGGGAAGGAGTGTACCAAAGGGGTTCAGAGGCCCCTGCAGATTTGTGCTTTGTAAGCTGTAGCATCAGCAAACATTTGCAGCAGAAGCAGGGAGGTGAGCTAAATAGGGAGCTCTCAGGTCATGTGTATTTTGAGGCTAACTAAATATGGAGTTGGTTTTTGCTTTGCATCTATCTCTTCGAGTCCAGCTCTATCTTTGCAAATAAAATAAAAGAAGCAATTTCCATGTTATTCCATCCATCAGTTCAAGCATGAGAAATTTTGGAATTTCCTATTAAAGGTTATATCCCAGGCCAGGTATGTCTGATCTCCTCCTTGCCTGAAGACTGGGGGAGGCCTGGGAGTCATGCCAACCAAATGACTTGAAGTGCTAGGCCTGAGTTTGATCAGGTAGGCCAATCACAATGCCAGACACTGAGTGCCAACAGAAAAAGAACTCTAACAGCAAAATCACTGAAGCCAAAGCTTTAATCTAGGCCAAATAATGTGTGAAGAGCTGAGACCTGGAGATGAAACCAAAAGACATGGGGTTGCTCCAGGCAGATACAGTATATCACAGCGGGTGCCAGGTTGGGGATGGGGACCACTTGGGCTTCAATCCTGACTCCAGCACTTAACACGTGTGTGGCCCTGAGCATATTACTGGATCTCATTAAGCTTCCATTTCCTCGTCTACAAATGGGGGAAAGTATTACTCATAGGACAGTTTTCATTATTGAGAAAATGTTTGCAAAGCACTCCACACCGTGCCTGACAAGCAATTAAGTACTCAATAAATATTATATATAAGGATCATCATCATCAAACACAAAATAGAGCAAGAAGCTGCAAAAGTGAACTTGACATAGGAGGGCCTGGAGCCTTATCTTCCAAATGCTTAGGATGTCCGAATACATTTTTTAATGGCTCACCAGTTACATGGTGACTGGTTCAGCATGAAAGTAATGGCACACAAAAGTCAACAGGTTGCTCCGCACCACAGGTACAGGAGGAGAATCGTGCCTCCACAGTAACACCGAGGAGTACCTAAGGCTCCTATACAAGAATGTCTTCCTTCTACTCTTCCCGAAGGTTTTGGCATTCACATCACTTTTAGAAGGGTTTTCTTAAGAAGGTTTCATTGATGTGGGGTGGGAACCTAATTGAGGGAACTGAGTAGCAAATACATGTAAGATTTCTCAAGCATTGGCTTGATTCATTCGTTTGACTAATCTATCACATAATAATTCATTTATTTTTTTTTTCAGCAGACTTTTCTGTTCCTGTGGAAACTATGGAGAAGGGAGTTAAGTATCTACCATCATTAACTGTCAGAAAACTGGGATTTTGAGGGCACTTTTGTGATGAATGAGCATTATGATGGAGAGAAAAAGGTCTCCAGATTGTCATCCTAGGCTAAGAACTTGGTTTGACAAAACACGTGGACACTGGCTTTTCATGAACGGTGGCCCTAAAGGAAAAGTACATAGGAGTCCATACTGATTAGGAAACCATGGGCCAACTGCAGTATTTGGCCACCCATTGTTTTCTTTGGCACTGGACTGGGGGAACTGATTCTGCCCAGCAGTTGCGCACTAACTGGCAGCAAGTTGCATCCAAAGTCCCACCTTCTGAATCAAAGTCCTTTACCAAGTTACCCTTGTTACATCATTCCCTTTACTGCCTCCTGCATTATATCCCCCTTTCTTCCCTCTCCATTAAATGAACTCAGTACTCTCTTCACATAATCATCACTACCCTTTAATTTATGAGATGGTCTCCCCATTTTTCTTACCTCAAGGCTGCCAAGCCCTCATCATTTTCCCATTTAAACTATTTCTGAAATGCCATTTTTCTAAGTATTGGAGAGTGACGGAGTAACACCTTGAGAATGACCCACTTGCCCTTTCCCAGAAGACAGAAGTCAAACTGAGTAGGTTTAGGCCTCAGCTCTACCTCTTACCAGCCATATAATCCCAGGTAAGTTACATAACATATGTGTGCCTTAGTTTCCTCACCCATAAAATGGGAATAACAAGAGACCTCTGTCTTAGGGCAAACAAATGAGTCAACCCAATGCAATATGCTTAAAACAGAGTCTCGTATATAATAAGCATTTCATATTTATTTTGTTGCATGTGCCTCCAGAAAGGATATGAATGCTTAATTGCATTGTATATAGATTTTCTGGTCAGAATCATAGTGTCTCAGTATTTGAAAAATTTCCTTTTGGATAGGAACTTCCTTTATTCTTATGGCAATAACATATACTTTAGCAGGGGCTGGTAATCCAACACAATTCTAATGTACTAACCTTTTATATATACGGTAAAATACATCAGTGATTACTATAATGATCAGTAAGTTTCAAAAATGAACCACATTTCATCATAATCGGTATCTTATAGTAGAAGGAAAAAAGGAGAATTGTTACTTTTGAATTTCAGTGGGAGAATTTAAAACCATGATAACAGATTGGGATTCAAATTTTCGCACTAAGCCCAACATAGTAGATGAAACATTGGCAATAATGGAAAGATATGGAGGGCAATTTTCTAAGATGTTTTTTGTTTTATAAACTATTATTGTCTTTTTTCTCCTGAAAACTTCAGTACATTGTAAAGGTGTCAGATAATTCAACGAAGTTGCTTCAAAACCCTCTGAGCTCAAACTTGATACAACTTTTAAAAATGTTGTTACTGAATTAGAACATACATACAAGAAAAGTGCACACATCATAGGTGTGTAATTTGATTAATTTTCACAAACGAAACACTCCCATGTTACCAATTCCAGATCATGAAACAGAACATGACCAGAACCCAGATGCCCCTTGGGCCCCTTTCATTTCCGACCTCTGAAAATAACTACTACCTTGATTTCTGACACTATCAATTAGTTTCGCCTCCTTTTGGACTTTCATAAATGGGACCACAGAGTAATCATCTGGCTTCTTTTGTTCCACGTGGTTTATGACATTAACCCATATTGCACAGCCCCCAAGTTACTTATAGGTTAAAGCAATGATGTAGCTTTCCTGCCAAGAACCCACAGACTGTTAGGAATGTTCAGTGTGATCTCTGAGAGTCTAAAGTGACCAAGAAGCTTCTCTAAGGGAGACTGCATCTCTCTCCAGTAGCAATTTTAAGAAACATTAAGTGCTGAAATGTAGAAGAAAGTAAAAGACTTTTGATCAGAATGTCTGGGCCCCAATCTTGCTCTGTTACTCTAGTACGAACTTCAAGCTTCCAATTTATATATATCTGTAAAAATGGAAATGGAAAGGTCTAGCAAATAATGCAAGGAGGAGGGCAGCATTTTTGGAAGTCCTACTAGGTGCCTGTCAAGTGGTTCGATAAAGGTTGGTTTCCGTTTCTTTTGTTACAGAGGAAAAGATACATGGAAGGGTAGTCCAGGTAGGTAGTCCAGGTAGCTTCAATGAGCATGTGAAGAAAGTAGAAGAAAAAGTCAGGCACACCTATTTTTTGCCTTAGTGAAGGTGTTGGAGAGTGAGATTTCTGGAATGACTTCACGGAGACTCAAGGCTTTCAGATCACACAGCTGACGAAACTGCATCCTCTCCTCCCCTGGCTGCCTCCCTGAATCACTTCCATGGCCAGGTCCGCCAAAGCTGGGGAGCCTGGCATGATGCTGTTAGTTTGTCATATCTTAGAGATAACTTTTGCAATGGTGTTAGGGTTGCGGGCACTGGGACCTTAAATAGAAAGATGAAATGCTGAGCACACCGCTGGAAAGAGATCTGAAAGCCTCGTGAAAAGCTTGTCCTTTTACTATATTATGTTGGGCCCAAACATTATGTTCTAGTCACACGCCAAATGTTCTTATGAAAAGAAAAAGGAGTATTAAGCTTCAGGGGGCCTTTGGTCTTTCAGAAATGTCCTCATCTTGTGCTAAACTGGGAGTTTTTGAGTATGAGCCAAGGCCTGTCATCAGAAAAACAAAAAAGCTTGCTCCAACATTATTTAATTAAAATGTTAAAGAGGGGGTGCCTGGGTGGCTCAGTCATTAAGCGTCTGCCTTCAGCTTGGGTCATGATCCCAGGGTCCTGGGATCGAGCCCCACATCGGGCTCCCTGCTCTGCAGGAAGCCTGCTTCTCCCTCTCCCACTCCCCTGCTTGTGTTCCCTCTCTCGCTGTGTCTCTCTCTGTCAAATAAATAAAATCTTTAAAATAAAATAAAATAAAATAAAATGTTAAAGAGATGCCCATGTTTTCAGCTTAAATACATAGATTGTAGTATTACTTAAGGAAGAAGTCAACTGTATTAATCTCTGTTTCCCTCTCTCTCTCTCCCTCTGTGTGTGTGTGTGTGTGTGTGTGTCTATAAGAAAGGGGAGAGTAGTCACAATGGCAAAATCCCAGATTAACAGTTCTCCTTCCCAGCAATTCCTTTTAAAATAGCTTGAAATTACTTTGGCTATAGTTTAAGAATAAAAGATAATTCTTATAAAGCACTGGACAATAAACAGTTCAGATACCCCACAGGTGAGTATGCCAGAAGGCAGCAGAACTTTAAAAAGTGAGGTTTTTTTAAAGTTATTTGACATAAGAAGGCAAAATACTTGGGATTTTCTTCTGTTTTCAGTGCTGCTAATACCAAGTAGATATGCTGATGACCTGAGGTTTGTAGTCCACTCAAACTAGACTTGTGATTTATAATCTAGTCAGAGCAGGATTAGGAAGAAAATCTGTTCCATGGGCTCTGTGATGTTTGCAATAACAACTATAATAATAATAATCAGAAGAAGAGGATGGGGAAGGCAAGGGCAGGAAGAGAAGCAGCGGCAGCGTAAGAAGACCCACCAGTAGTTATTGTGCAATTATTAAATACCAGACACTCTGGCAAATGAATTACATCATGGATTACTTCAGTTCGATGAGGCAGTTGCTATTAGGAATCCCCTTTAAGGGCTAATGAAACCGAAGTGTACAGAGGTTTTAAACAATGATGAGGGATGACCCAAGCACTCCCATTCCAGAGCCTGCGTGCTTACTACTTGGATGCCTCTACAGGCAAGACAGAGCCTAGCTGGCTGCCATTTTTCTGACTGGAGCTTAACTGGCCAAGCAGTTAGCACTGAATCTATTTCTTGATAAAATTTTATCTTAGATGTCCAAACAGTTGAACAAGGGTCCTTTGTGATCTGGCCCTACTCCACCTCTCTAACTCTATCTTTCATTACACCCTATGTTGTCTGTACCCACTGTCTCCATTGTTTTCTACCACTAAAGAATTTCTTGCCTCTACAAGCTGTGCTCTTTGTTATCTTAAGT